>NW_022280061.1:4933825-4951865 GCF_004355925.1 Anarrhichthys ocellatus | reverse complement strand
CAGTCTCACAGTCTCATCAGTCTCATCAGTCATGTCTCTCATGGTGTTTTTAGGGCTCTGTGAAATTTGTTTTGCTTTTTCCACATTCTGTTTTTTTATTTTTTTATTTAAGCACATTTTGTCATCAGAAAGAGTGTTTGGTATGGATGACTATAATTTGAACAATTCAATAAGCAAATATCAAACAAAGTGCTTCAATAAAGTATAAAGACAAATGTTTTATGCTCTTGTAAAATCAAGTGCTCTAATTTAGTGTTAGTGTTGATTTGCTCAGTTTTCTGGATGACTGAACTCTTTGACATGAAGTGTGTGTGTGTGTGTGTGTGTGTGTGTGTGTGTCTGAGTGTAAGAGTTAGATAGAGAGAGAGAGAGAGAGAGAGAGAGAGAGAGAGAGAGAGAGTGTTAGATAGAGAGAGAGAGTTAGAGAGAGAGAGAGTTAGATAGAGAGAGAGAGTTAGAGAGAGAGATGTCTAGTTTGTCTGACAGCAGTTTCAAATAACAATACATGTCAGAGCGGATGAATAAGCAGTCTGACTGGCAGAGCCTTTTGTCTTCCAGACCTTTTCAACAGTGTGAGAATGTCAGTGTGTTGATGAGGGATTTGCCTTTAGGGCCACATAGAGAGGAAACTTAGTTTTAGTCAGGGAAAAAAAAAAAGCTCCAAAAAAACAAATCACTTCTTTGTCTCTCATCTAAAACGACTTTGCTTTTCCCTGTGTAGAGTTTGTTGGTGTATGGTGTACCTAGTCAGAGGTTATTGTTAATGACAGAGCGTGTAGCCATCAAAGACAAAAGACAAAGGATGAGCATCTCTCTCGTTCACACACACACACACACACACACACACACACACACACACACTTCTCTGCTTTCACCTGCATCCCCCAAAACTCTCCTGTGACTGATCTCTCTTTATTTTCTTCATCACATTGTGATTTTTTGTAAGTAAAAAAGAAACAAGACTCAGAAAAACTAAAATCTAAAAACAAGAAGCTAATAACTGTGTAACTACTAATGCACTCGTACTTGTTTTGCAGCAATTCATCGGGCGTTATTACAGTTCAAGCAGCAGCAGATTAGGTTGGTGAAGGGCAAGGAAAGGGCTACATGGGGGAAAAAAATCCTTTTTGTAGAAAACGAGACGTAGAGAAAGAAAAGCAAAAAAAAAGAAAAAAGGTGAATGTGACTAATTAGATTAAACACAGCTCCGCTCGAGGGCAGATCCAGGGAAGAAGTGTGGAACAACAGGATGTGAGGGGGGGAGCTGGGAGTAGAGGCAGGCTATTTAACTGCATATCAGGTCATGGAAATCAAAGCCCTGGGGCACAGCCCAACCAAACGTCCCACCCGATGAGGTGCGAGCGCAGAGACGAGCTCTGACCTTTGAACTTCAACCTCTCTGTGCTTTGGAAGAGGTCAGGGAGTCACATACCTCTCTGTTTGGATTGTGTAGCCCTGAGGGGTGTTTTTAGGCTGGCATGGATGTATAGGCAGGCAAGGAGATAATGGTTCATAACACAGTGTAGTTTTTACACGGAGCCCTTTAGCCCTCTGAAGGTGGCCTATTTTGTATACGACAAGAAGGTCCATGCCTTGCTTGTATAATGAGTTGTATTATAGTTTAGGTGGAGAGTTCTGCATTTGTTTTCAGTATTCCATTGCACTGTTCCCACTAGTATATATCTGTATTTTACTGTTACTATATCAAATTCACTGAAGCAGAAATATACGATGTAGGCCACTTAACCAGCATCACCTTCAATGTATTGACTCTGTGAATGTTTCCCCGTGGACATTAAAACTGATATTTAGTCCCACAGGACTCCACTCGAAGGAGACATCCTGCACGATTCGGCGCTAAGCACGTAAATAGCAAACTGAGATGAAGTTCATTTATTTAAATTTAGTTTCACATTTTCTTTTTCTCTAGTAATGACCCCTCCCCCCCCACCATCCACCCACACCCTCTCTTCTCATTTCCATTCTGGTTCCGTTCTGTCTCCCTTTGAATTTCGCTCCACTGTCTCCATCACATGTACCTGGAATCACCCATGAATGTCCAAAACAATAAGATTCTATTCTTCTTTTTGCGAAAAACGAGGCCAATTAGGACTGCTGAATCTTCCTCTTTGGCAGCAACATGTCTGCTGCAGCCTCGGGGCTTTTTTTGATATGGATGGGATTATTATAGCCCTGACGTGTAGCCACTCTGTTCCTGCACAAATATGCACAGCCCCAAAACAAATACACACACAATAAATTAGCACATAATCATTTTTCAGAACTGATTATTGCCACGGTATGATGCTACCTCATTTTGGCACGATCAGTTATCTACTGGGTGGGCTCAGTGGGGTAGAAGTAGGCCACAAGAGACGGCGTGTGTGTCGATGAATGCGCACAGGCTCCTGTGTAGGTACCAATAATTCAGGTTGCAGGCCCAAGGCCACGTTTAGCCATCCTACTTAATACACTTTCACTGAGCTCTCTGCATGATATCTGACCCAAATACAACTAGGAAATAACATTCGTAGGAGGAAGTGAATGGAAATCATTTGCACAGAGGTTGAAACTGAGCTTAACTGTGTTGGAAAGTCATTTTTAAAGAATTAATCGCATAGAGAGCGCAAACAAAACTGAAAGACAAAAAAAGTACCTCAAAGCTCACTCGTTAAAAACATTGTTTTGTTTGTTCAATCCAGACAAACATCAAAGTGCAAAAATGCACATTTTTTTACAGTACTATGGGGGGGGGGGGTATGTAAGTCAGTCAAGTGTGTTTGTATCGTGCTTTTCACAGACAAAAGTCAAACAGAATAAAACATAAATAACACAATGTGAGCATACAAGGGCCAATAACTTACAAGAACAGATTTTAAAACATGAAACGTATTTAAGAAGGCACAATAAGCAGTAAAATACTCTAAACAGGTGTGCCTTGAGCTGATTTATAAACGAAGGCACAGACTCAGCGGACTGTATGTACGGGTGCAGGCAGAGCCTTCCTCAGAAGCTTGGTCACCAGGCGTCTTAAAGTGAGTTGGTGGAGATTCAACACGTCTGACCTGAGAGCGCGGGCCGGTAAATAAGGGCGAAGTATAATTCAGCCACATATGCAGGAGCCTGACCCTCTAGTGCTCTTTGAGTGAGAGTGAGAATCTTAAAGTGGATCCGATTTGTGCTACAGAGAGCCAGTGAAGAGATCATCATATGGGGGAATGTGAAAGACTATTTCTTGGCTTAAAGCTGGAGCCAAACTGGACAGAGCCACGATAGCTGTGTCCAGCCTGTATGCTAAGCTAAGCTAGCCTGCTGCTGACGTTTCATATTTGCCCCACAGACATAAGAGAGGCAACTCTCAGCAAGAACGCTGGAACAGATATTTCAAAATAACTTGCTTTAACTGCACGTTGTACTTTAGCCTTATTGTTGACTCACAAACATATATGTAATTAAGACATTTAAAAGAAAGAAAATGTAGTCGAGTAAAGCCTCGGCACCTTTCGAACTGTAAAATCATCAAATCGTTATACACACGCAGCGGTAGATGCAGACGCATTAACACACACATATTCACGTATAGAGGAATGAACTATATCACAAATATATTTCATTCAGTGGGTTTTACATCTCTAGCATTGATTGCCATGTGACCATACATTTGAAAGTGAAAAGCGGACCCACAGCTGTGTGTGTGCAGCATTGGTAACTAATGACCAGAATAATGAATAGTCGGGGGTGAAATGCCAGAGCAGGAAAGATAAGGAAGGAAAGAAGGGGGGAAAAAGATCAAAGCTGACTCAATTTGTAATTCTCAGGTCTTCTCTCTCTCCCTCTCTTTCTCTCTCATGTGTCAGTCTCTTTTAAAGCCCTCTCGCCACACGTCCACCTCATCCCTCATCTCTTTTATCTGCCTACCCACTCATCTTCACCTCTGCCTCATTTACAATTGCTCCGCTCCTCCGGGGAGTGTTAGCCTCGGTCGTCCGTTTGCAGGGCCCTAAGGCCATGATTAGAGAGAGGGGAGCAAGAGAGACGGATAGACAGAGGAAGTGAGTGCTGCTGGAGATGTAGGTGGGTGGGGGGTGGGGGACTTTGGCATGTCTGCAATGCGCACAAGGCAGAAGTAGCAAGTGACCCACCAATCAACCTTAAAACTGTGCTGTGCATACGCCTCACATGCAGAAAGCCCTGCTCTCCAACGAGCCCGCAAGGCCTGTTATTTCACAAGCAGTTGATTCCAAAAAGTGGATTAAAGACACCATTTCAACATTCACACTGCAGTTACACATCTCTAAATAGCTGTGACAGAGCAATTATTGTAAAACATTGCAGGATGTATTAGTCAATTATGTGCCTTGCTCACAAGTTTCCTGTTTTCTGGCTGTCTGTCGGCATCCTGCTGGACAAGAGTAAAACAGCATCTACCACCACAAACATGCTCTTGGGATCATGGATAATCAGGGAATCCAATGTAGGCTGGTCCCAGTGCATTAAGATGTATGATTAAAAGTGCTCGATGTTCTGTTTTAGTACGACTGTCACAGTGTGCGTTGGTGCAGTGGCTGTGTGATGGACAGCAACACTCCTAGAGGCTGAGGGGGCGGCTGAAGTTTAAGCAAATGAGTTACTACAAAGGCACAAAAACTGGGAAAATAAAGTTAGCAAATATCCAGAATTTACCGTTTACAACTATGATGTCCCAAAACTGACACACTGTAGTAAAACATGAACAGACTAGTGATTCTGAAAGTGGTGTCTGGGGACCTAGATGTATATAACACTCTGCCAGTTAGTAGTTTATAGTTTATCTAATTAAACAAATCCGTCACTCTTAGAACCTGCAAATACATTAAATGCATGTCTTATATCTGTCTTATACATTTAGCTTGTGTTGTAATAAAAAAGTCAAAATGTTATACATCCAACGTCACAAAGATAGAATCATTGGGTGCACTTCTATTCATCATAAGCTAGCTAACGTACAGCATATAGCATATTTACATTATGCACACTGGCTGGATTAGTTGTGTTAGCTTTGGATTAGCTTTGTAGCTAGCCACACATGCTAGTGCTTGCTATCATGGCTGCTTTAGAGACCAAGATGGCGCTGGTCGCTGTGGTGTGTTGGTGTATTGTCAGTTCATTTCTTGGGGCAGCTGTAGCTTGGTAGAGCGGTTGTCGTTCGTCAAAAGGTCTGCGGTTCGATCCCCGCTTCCTACTGCCTGCATGTTAAAGTGTCCTTGAGCAGCCCACTGCTTCTAAATGATTAGAATGGGTTAAACCAGAAGCCAAGTTCCATGTACGTACCTCTATGTATACGACCATTGAATATACTGTATCTGTCTTTGGTTTTGCCACTAGTGTTTTAAGTTAAGCTAGCTAGCAACAAACTCATTTTGATTGATCCACATATGTTAAACACACGCACAGATCTCCATCTTTACTCCTGACATCCTTCATTTCATGGATCATTTGACTCCATACTTTCTCTTTCTCCCTGCTTAAAATATAAAACATGTGATAGATCAATAGATGGATAGATAGTGTTGCCTCTTTCATCAACTGTCTCCTCCTTTCATCCCTTCTTCCTCCATCTTTTTATGATTTCCCTTCCTTTCTCATGTTCTCCTTCATCTCAAGTCGTTTTTCCCTTCTACCCATGCACATGTCAATCCTTCACATCCAGCCCTCAGTCTTGACCTATGCCCTCTGTTAAAATCTCTCTGCCCCTCCTTATACCCATTTTCTTTCTGGTCATCATCCCTCTTTCCTCACCTCTCTGACCCTCCATCCCTCTTTGCTTCTTTATAGATGCCTCATCCCTTCCTCCTCCTAGTCTCTGCAATTCTCTCTCTTTCTCTTTTTCCATTCTCTTGCTCTTTACCTCAAATTTCTTCACCTCTCCTGTCTGCCTACAGACCCATTGCCCTTCCCTCTGATGATCCTTTTTCTTTCCAAATATCAATCGTCATTTTAAACATCTAACATCTCTTTGCTTTCCATCGCACCGCTCTGATCATTCCTTCCAGCTTTCGTTCTCCTTCGTCTCCCCCCCTCCTCCCTCCCTCACTTGCTGGTTCCTGACCTCCATCCTCCCTGTGATCATCCCTCCAGAGTCGAGGCCATCTGTTCCTGCAACAAAGTGCATGCTAGCCCCCAATGACAGCCAGGATGTGTGTATTTATGTGTGTGCCAATTTGTCTGTGTGCGTATGTGTTTTAGAGTGTGGCCACATGTTCCTCTGTGAGCGACGGTAAAACATATGAATAAATATTGTGTTGCATATTCATGACACTCAGGATGGAGTAGCATGTTCTACCTTTTATGGAATTACCTTCCAGGCCATCAGTGATGGATCGCTGTACAAACAAAATCACTGTGATGCCTAATGCATGATGGATGCATACGGATTATATGGAGATGATTATAGCTAATAAAGCCGATACCTGTGCATTCTCAGTCGCTAAGTATGTGCCTGTGTGTGTGTGTGTGTGTGTGTGTGTGTGTGTGTATGCATGCATGCATGTGTACATGGCTACAGTGAGAGTTCAGGTCCTCAGTGCTCTCCCTGCTCGATTAGGAAGTAAACAATGTTTATTCAGGAGCAGCTGTCTACACACACACACACACACACACACACACACACACACACACACACACTCAGAAAGATGAAGATGAAGGCTTGGAAAAGAGAGAGACTGATTAGTGGCTCTGTGAAGCCAAGGAGAGGCCCCAGAGGATTTTACACATGCATGCACACACACACCCAGACACACAAAGAAAATAAATGAATGCAGTAACTTCTATCAACACAGGCTAGCACTTAAACTGACCATTGTGAATACGTTTCAATCCTTCTGGAGAATCATGGGTGTCGTTGGAAGGAGACGTGCATGGCCACACGGACTCTTCAGCCCTTAACTGAAACAGAATGTGAAACTCAACGTGAACCCGAACCATAAAGACAGACACCACTGTAACTGTTACGCTGCATAGAAACATGGGAAGCTCCTGCAGACGGCTCTTTACTTCTATAAGACACAAATGTCATAAGCAATATGTTGCAGCTATAGTGCTTTCATTATTTTGCAAAAATAATAGACTATTTGATATATGTACCAGATGTCAGAGTGAAGGTGCAATAAGAAACCTAGCCAAACCTAGAAACCAAAACTGCCACGACTTGCCGTCCAGTCCACCTCTCTCTCTCTCTCTCTCTCTCTCTCTCTCTCTCTCTCTCGTGTCTCAGCAGCAGCTGCGTATTCCTCCTCAGGGTGAATCCGCCACTAGCAAGAAGGCCCACTTCACAAGAATGACCCAATTTATGAGACACAGCACTTACCCTGTTGATGGATGTAATTAAAATCTGTGTACAAATGGTATAGAGGCCAGCGGTAATCATATTTACGGTGTGAGCTTTCAGTCATTCTCTCACAATGTTAAACCAGGATAATCCGCTGCATACAGTTTGATCCCGTCACCGTCTACTTCTGTGTTTCTTTTTTGCTTTAATTGTCTTTTTATTGTTTTCAGTTCTACATAAACTCACACTAATCGGTTACCATTGACTCCGGCGTGCTTCAGAATACAGCAGTTTAAATACACTACTGTAAACATGATTCAGTGTTATATAACTGGCATTATATAGTATTCATCTGTTGCTCTGGGAACAATCAAACAAAAAGCTGTGTTGCATTGTGCACAAAGCAAACAATTGATTTGACTGAAAAGCTCTCGGTGTGCGTCTCGCTGTGAGCCTCATTGGAAACAGAAGGGCAGCGTTAACCAGTTCACTCCCTGATCTCAATGTATTTTAAAGACATGCAGTTATTTAAACAGTGCAGACCCCCCACCACATCCTGCTATTAGCACAGCTATTGTGCCACAAAATGATAGTGATAGAGTGAGCTGACCCGCGTCAATGTATTATGAATGTTGTGTGTGTGTGTGTGTGTGTGAGAGACTGGAGCTCATTTCTATGTTGAGTTACTTTCAACATACCCGATGTGGATCAAGTTGTTTCTAATGGACTCTGAAACTTTTGCTCCCAAGCTTCAAATAAGACTCAGCCACCCGCTGCCTGCATCTGAAAATATCAGTTTTTGTTGGCGAAATATCCGCCATTCACAAAACGATAGACATACAATGTTGTTAGAGCTATAGCTCTAGGGTTCGGGTGACGCTGGGCAAATGTATCTGTATAATAGATTACATTCACAATGGCAGTTCAAAATAAACTACAAATGCATGTTAGAAAAGTACAGTCACGCTGCAGTGAGACACGAGTTTTAATTAATGTTGATTCGACAATGCCTGAAGTCAGTGCTCAGTCACGGTCCAGTGCACACTGCCGCCTTCAGACAACACAGCCTGTAGATTAAAGCAGGCAACGCTTGGAAACTTTTATAGCAATAGCTCCTTTTCTCCTCATTGCCATTGTTCACCTTTTGACCTGATGAACATTGCATATGCATCAGCAAACAAATACATAGTGACACCTTTAAAAATGTATTTATTCATCATAATCACAATGTATTTAGTATTATTGGTAGTACATTAGTTTCTATCTGTAGTGCACACATTTAGTAAACTTCTGTAGTCCCACTTAAGTTCGTCTTTAGATCATTCTGCCTTAAGTCATTGCAATTTCTATTTGAGTTGCCAGTGCTGGTTGCTGCTTCAGGAGAGATATCTTGTAAGGCTAAAGAAAGAAACATTGGCCCCACAGCAGACATCTTAGATACAGGAAGTGGCCTGGCACACCATCATCTATCGTTGGGATGTAGAGTTTTCCAGATGTAGTTTTCTTTTAGTCAGTTCCTGGATGATTATTTGTCTGGTGTTGCTTCTGTGGAGGAATTCATCTCATTTAGCTTTAAATCACAAGCCACGAGAATGTACACTAAATGTATAGAACTTGTGTTCTGGAGCAGCATCGACATACAAAACGAGGAATATGAGACAAAAGCAATCTGTTTCATTTCTAGGGCTGTGATGGTCTGTGTATTTGTTCTGAACCGTCACTGCACGGGGTTCAAGGTCTGGTTCACACAGCCACACACAATGCACCGTGTGGATAAATGCTTGGAATGCAGAGCCAAAGCCCACAAGCTCCGGTACCGGTCAGATACAACTTCAACGGAGAGAGAGTTGTGTGTGAGACGAGGATGCTGTGTTGCATCTGCTGCTCCACTGTTGTCGGGTATTTGAATGGAAACTAGCCAGTCTGCAAAATGCTACCTCGGCCAAGATTATTCCCCCCCCTGTCTTTGACACGTGCACTGCTGTCAGATGAAAATAAATGTATCTTAAGGCTTTTGTTTTATCCCCTGCTGTACCAAACTCGCACCAAAACATTACTTCTGTTACTACAGCCCTAGTGCTGTGCCGGTAGCTTATAGCATAGCTGAACATGGCTGCTGGAGGTGGAAACAAGGCTGCTCAGAGCCGTGAGACTGAAGCCTCTGCGTGAGACTCAGCTTTCACATTACAGTCATTTGATCCATTATTTTACGATATTGATGAGAGCAGCTTTTAACAATTTGAATTATTATTATAACAGCTCTCGAAGACCCCAAAACACCTCCGTAAGAATTGATATTACTACATACCATAATATTGGGTTGTGCCAGCCTACGGTCAACAGAAAACAATCGCTGCTTATCATTTGAGGCACTGATCAGGTCACACTAGTAGTTTCTGCTTTGCAGTCAGAAGATGCAGTGCTTTGATTTAGTAATGAAGGAGTAAATGCTTACCTTTGCTGGCCCATAGCTGGCCTTTTTTTGTGCAAAAATATCGATAAAGCTTACTATCGCGATCATCGAAAGTGTATCGATATGTCCGCGACGACCATCGATACATAAAAAAAGAATCCTGTTTTAAACGGATTTAAAATGTCCTTTAAATTCCCTCGAATCGCTGAGGTTGTCAAACAACCTCCTCTGCTCCTGTGACGCTACATGCTGCTGCCTACTGCCTTCTAAGCTAAGGCCAGTGACCTCCCGGCCTGTCACATGATCCGGCCAAAATCCCAACATGGCGTCTCACAAGGAAGTGGCCGTATAGTGTAGAGCGGCGCTATGTGATCCCGACCTACCCACACATGATGGATGCAGCAGTGTAGTGTCCAGGAAACGGCAACGAAACATGTCAAAGCACCGCTCCCCCTGCAGAGAGAGAGTAGCCCTGCCATGCGATGTTAGACGACTAGACCACCGAGTCGAATGTTACGATGACGTCACACCACATCACGACACCACAGCATGCCAACTACATGCCATGTACAGGCAGTAACATCACAGTTGCACTGAAAGCTGAACCTGGAGGAGTGGGACGTACATGGGAAGGACCCAGCCATAATAATGCACTTTATTTCATATGATGTTTATGGCATTTACAAATAAGTTCAGAGTGGTCAGTGACACAATAAGAGAATAATATAGTGTGTATTTTATGTTAAAATGAAGTTGTGGCATTTTAGTTAAAAAAGTGTTCGGTGACACAATGAGAACACAATTATGGCAAGTTTTATGCATTTCACTTCAGTGTGTTCTCTGCAATGCAAATACCTTTTGAAGTAGTGTTGATGCGTGTACGTATTGGATACCCAGCTGCTAGACAGCAAGTTGTATTTTCAGCTCTATTTTCACATGTGCATAAAAAAAGAAGTATTGCAATATGTATAGTAGCGAGGTGCTTGTCAACACACAGACCTAATGCTCAGTAATTGTGCCGCTCACCCAACTACGACGAAGCTTTTTCCATTAATCAAGATGGCTCGTCTGGACATCCACATGAATATAAACTCCTTTGGGGTCCTGAAGGCTCATGTTTGCCTGTACTTTTACACTCATGAGCTTCTTATTCTTATTCCCTCTGAACTAGTGTAATTGCCCACAGAATGATCCACGGGACTGTTACGCTCTTCCCTGCTCAACATAGTCAGATGCTCACAGCGGATGATAGCTGAGCACACTCTCTGGCCTACATTTTCTTATTCAGGTTAAGCAGCAGCATGGTCGTCCATACACTGACATGCAGTCTGGCTCAGTGTTTAGTAGTTACTCTTCTGGCTGCTGGTTGTTGTATGTGGCAGCTCTCATAACTGATGTATCCTGTTGACTGCAGTTGGCCAGTGTAGCCTCTTAATGATGTGGTTTACAAATGTGAGTTTTGTTTGCATACATTTGTGAGAGAAAACTAATTGCAATTGTAATTTTTCCCCATGACTTATTCGAATGTTGCAGATGCTTGATATTTTTGGCAACAAAGCCTGGTGCCTTTTCACACTGCTGGCTTGGTCTCATCCTGCTCATTTGAATGTTTTTCCCCGTCTCTCTTGTTCTTTCTTGCAGGGTCTATTCCACCCCCACCCTTCAGTAAATATGAGCTTGGAGCACAATTGAACAGTCTTAATTAAAAGGGTTGTTTGCACAAAGGCTAAAGTCCTGATAACACGATGTTTTCCATCCGTCTAAAAGGAGTGCTGCTCAGTGTGATAGCACAGCTCAGGCTGAAATTAAAAACTATTGTTATGGAAGACATAAAGACAGAATAATAAATAGAGGAGTTAGTGGCCCAACCAACAGGTGGTCTGTATCTACACAGTGCACTTGGGTGCCAGTTAATTAAATCCAAGCGTTATTTAAAATGTATATAAATATTGGGATTTAAGCAAAAATAGTCCAGATGTCGTCCTCCCTGCCTCAGGAAGAGCTGGAGGAAGAGCTGGAGGATGCATGTATTCACAGGTCAGGTTTGATATGTAGGGTAATCACTCCAGTGTGGATTGGGGCCCCACCCCCGGCTTCCCATTCGTGGGTCATCTGATGCCTTGCCAGAAGCCAACCAACATTCTGCCCAAGCTGTTCACTCCTACTCTTAGCTCAACAAACACACCAGTTCATCTTCTTCCAGCCTCGTCTAACATTGACTGGTAACCCCATTAAGCATAATTTACCTCAACCCCTCCTCTCTCCCCTTTTTCTGCTTCGCACACTCAGCCTATAACAGATTACTGATGAAGTCACAAAGGAAGAGTGATTCTCTTCTGCACACAGGAGTACATCTTCACCTCTCACATTCTCTCCTCCTCCCTCTCTATCGTTCTTTTGCTCTCTTGTTCTCTCTCTATTTTACTGTCTCTCTGTTTCTATGTCGCACACACAAACATGCACACAGTTCAGATGTTCAACAGGATTGTAGATCCGTGACTCTTCACTGCAGAAGATTCTCCTGAGTATTGAAGTATGTATGTACGTGCTGGCATGACGTCTGGAACAACAGATGGTTTTCTCTCAGGTGATTCAAATGAGGTCTTCTCTGAGAGAACACGGAGAGAGAAACAAATGAACTGAAGATTCCACGAGTAGACAGAACGGATATGTTTGAAAATCCTATTTAAAGTCACTGCTCACCAAATCAAACTTATATTTTTACAATCCATTACTCATTATCTGTTTCTGTACATAATGTTCACACAAAATGTAGTTTGAAGTCACGGTATGAAGGTGTCATTTGAAACAGCATCGAGTCCTCAAGACCATATTCATCAACCAGAAAATGCCCAGAAACATAAAAACATCAGGTTATCAGGTTGTTACCAGTAATAGACATTACAAATACTTAATGCTGCAGATAAAGCATATACAAACAAATATGGGGGATCTCAAAGGATAACATTATCTGTCCAATAGCAGACTCCTCAGCTGGTGTTCCCCGAGGGAGAGACAGACACAGCAGGATGTACAGTGACAATAAGTTATTCCCTGAGCTGGTAGGATTCAGCAACATTAATCCTCTGTAGAGTACGCTCACAGCTACAATGCCTCAGCCCGATACTCTACCGGATTCCAGATTCTAAATCCTGTAATAAAATCAGCTGTTGCATGTTTGAGACATGTTGACATTTAGAGACGCACTTTGGGCTTTAAATCAACTTCATTTCCTCTGCTGAATGTCACAACATCCCAGTATTTGAATGTCTTCATAACCGTGACCTTTTCCTTTTGCCAACTGGACGCAATGCAAGAATCAATCTGCTACTTCTGGTAAAGCAACTCATCTATGGATTTCTGTGAGAGGATAAAGGCCAGTTTGTCCCCGTGGTCACTGCAGACGGGCATGTGGTGGTACAACCTGCACCAACGTTGGATTATTAGCAATAAGGACTGTTTCCCACATCAGAATGACTCATCCATCTGCACATACTCCTGCCCTGCACGGCTCCAATCACAAGACAAAAAGCTTAAGTTCTGTTTGACTTTGCTTCTTTTTAGCCATCAAGCTATATTT
Source organism: Anarrhichthys ocellatus (assembly GCF_004355925.1). Taxonomy (NCBI): domain Eukaryota; kingdom Metazoa; phylum Chordata; class Actinopteri; order Perciformes; family Anarhichadidae; genus Anarrhichthys; species Anarrhichthys ocellatus. The sequence goes on along the minus strand of NW_022280061.1, from coordinate 4,938,566 downwards.
TAACATTTTGGGATCTTATTTACTTTCTTGCCGTGAATTAGAAGATGGACAATTGATTGATAACTAGACATATTTCCACAAATGCTTTAATTAAGCAGCATTATAGTTTTGGTAGTGTTTATCCCAGCAACAAGCTGCTCTGACAGCCTGAAGTCAGGAGAGCAGGTACCAGTCAGAGACAGGGCCTTAGATCAACGATGAGCTATTTACTCTGATATGAAATATCAGGCTGGGCATTATATCGATATTGTGATGTGATCGTAGATATCTTCTCATATGACATGAGTGTTACCTTTACTGTTCAGTCATGTAACTGTCTGAACTTAGCAGACTGATCCAGCGGTTCTTGCCTTTACCCAATCATTATATCCACACTACCGATGATTATTTATCATCAGTAGTCAATACGTGAGTCATTTGTCAAAGCACCAAAGGTCGACCCTACGATAGTGCCGCAATATCGATATCGAGGTATTTAGAAAGAACTGTCCATCAATGTTATTAGTGCTAAATCTCTACTACTGCACATGACCATGTCAATATACAGAATGATGTTGTAATTCATTACAATAATAACAATTCTTTAGAAAATAATTGTCTGATAAATCAGTTCTGAAAATCACTGTGTGCCACATCTACTGTACAGTTGTGTGTACTATTGTTTCTAACGCCCTGTAACGCACATATAAATACATGTTTATTATCAAGAACCCTCCCAACGATTCACGCCTTATTGTAAATCTCATAAACTAAAGTTGTTGTTTTTTGATGCCGTTTTCTGCCGGCCTTGTTTTTAACATGTGAGATCAAAATAATCCTGTTTTTGTTTTGTAAGAAACAAAAAAAACAACCTTTTTGTCTTTGGTATTAGATTAATAGAGAGCTCAAGATGTTTGTCATTGACACTCTATTTTAGTCTATTTTAGCATAAGAATGAATATTAACCACATGGGGGCAGATGGTAAATCAGACATATTTATAAATGTCGGGGTTGAGAGTTGACTCCTCATTAAGACTCCGAACCAAATAAATACAAAATGAAAATAAATACAACAGAATCAAAGGGAGGACTTTAAAAGATGCTGCTTGATTTGATTGTGACAGTCGAGTCAAACGTCTTAAATAAAGAACCCAAAGACGAGCACCCGGTGTCGAGCTGAACTCAGATGTCGACTCCAGTAAAAATGCAAACTCCACCTTTTTCATTTTTATGTTTCTTTGTTTGCTGCAGAATGTTGTGGAGTGTTTTCTTCTTCTTTAACCTCTCCTCACCTCTTTGCAGTCTTAAGTAGACTGACTCGCAGGTCGCCATGAAGTGAATGTTTTATTATCTCCCTGAGAAAGATTATTCAGTCTTTGCATATTTAGGTACTTTGTTCAAACAGGGAATTCACTTCCTTGGTAAAATAGGGCAACTACAAACAAAACCAACCTCTGGAAGCCGTTTCTGTTTATGGGACTAACAGCATGTCTAGTGAGGGAACAAACTGTAAGCATGCCTTTCATAAGACCAATACATGTAATAGTGAATCATGTGGTCAGCTACTGTTATTAATGCTGCAAGCTCAGCTTTAGTCTGTCAAAGTAAAATAATTGTATACAAATAACAAAGCATATTTATGGGAAATATGCATGCTGCAAAACACACACAAAAAGACAATCACTCAGGAAGCTGCAGTTTTCATCACCACTCATTGCCAGTCGTGCTGTTTCTGAATGTCATCAGTGACAAAGAAAGTGACACTCGGCTGAGCTACAATTTCCTTATTGCAGCGTTTATCTTGAAATACATTTGAAATGTCCCAATCAAAACCCTTCAACTGTTGAAGAAACAATTTCCTCATAATAATATGGTGGGATAATCATTCTTTTTTCCTACAACTAACTTTGGATTTCGATTGAAACGGCACCCAGTGGCTGAACCTCAGTGTAACGCTGCTCTCTGAGATGTGTGGAGCGTCGGCCTCTGAGGGAAACGGGTCTCTGGCTGACAGATAAAGTCCTGTGTATGTTGCAAAATGAGGAATACACACACATAAAGACACACACATGTTCCAACTGACACACTCAGTAACATCTGCACTCTCTCGCAAACAAACAAATGCAAAGACAGGTAGTGACAGGTGAGGTCATGTCCATGCACACACACACACACACACACACACACACACAAACACTTCCCCAGCTCCTGAGTTGATCAGAGACTGTTACAGTGTCACCTCGCTCCCCAGCTCAAACCCCCCAGGAGATCGCTCTCTGTCACTGACGCCACTCTGCAGACAGCCTCACACAGCACCTGTCTGCTGCCTCTGTGAGTGTGTGTGTGTGTGTGTGTGTGTGTTTGTCAAGCGAAGTGAAAGCAATGTTTCCTCCCTCTGGAAAATGTATACTAGTCTATCAAATATCTTCTTGCAAGATTTTTAAAAGCATTTGTGGGATGAATCAAGCAAGCAAGAAAGCATGAATCACATCAATATCACTTTCAGTGCCTTTTAAAATCAAAAAAGTAAACTGTTCAGATGCAGTTAGCATTAATGCTTCCTTCTGAAAAAGCTGACAAAGTCAACTTAAAATGATAGAAAAAAACACATCTCAAAGCTGCAGTTCAAAGTGTCTAAATTTACATCTTGTTTTACAGTTCTGGCGACATAAACCAGAAAATAAAGAGAGGCTGGTTGCAGTTAATATTACATTGTTTCCCAGCTGACAAGGACATCATTATTTCCATCTCTCACGAGGCCCACGGAAATGTGGATTCTACGCACAGAGCAACAAAGAAATAGCTTAGACTCTTGTAGTCCCTCTGTTTTGACATCTCCAGGCAGAATGCCACAGCTGAGCTAATGGTGTGGTAAGCGATAAAATGTAGGTTTATGGGGGATTAGTTGACTGTGTGTGTGCAACAGACACACACACACACACACACACAGACGCACACAGAGGTGCACGGGATTCCCCAAGTTTAGGGATGCATTAGTGGTGTTTACGACAGCTTTGAGTGGAGCTTACCCCGTGCTCTAGCGCAGCCCGCCCTCCCCCTTCGTCCCCACCACCAGCACTGCTTCACACCCGGTAGCCGCAGAGACCAGTAGGACGGGGGTGTAGTTAAAGACTGGAATTCTCATTCACAGATGGTCAGGTCACTGGGATGGGAAGGGGTGGTGGTGGTGCTGCTCATCTATGTTTTCCATACTGCTGGTTCAAAGTGAGAGGGTGCATAGGGGAGATAGTTCTTGCAGAGATGGATGAGAGAGAGGCCGATGTGGTTCGGGGAGGACAAAAGTGGGCCAGGGATTGGGAGAAGGAGGGGGCGGGGGGGGGGGTGGTGGAGTGTTGATAAAGGATAAAGATGACCAGGAGGAGGAGGAGGAGGAGGAGGAAAGAAAGCTCAGAAACTATAGACAGAGGCAGGGCCAGAGTGCAGCCTCTAGCAGAGTCAGAAGGTGATAGGAAGCTGGCTTAGTAACAAGGAACGATTATTGAGCAGGCCTACCAGCCACAGGCTCCTGGTCCCTGGTTACTTTTAACATGAAGAGACACAAAATGACCTCAAGGAGACACAAAAGTACCTCAAAGAGACCTAACGTATTTGTCTCTTTAAGTCTGCGTGTCTTGCATCTGTGCAGGAGAAGTGTCCGTGTCCAGGAAACCAACGTCTCATAACCTCTACATGACTCTCAGGCTTTGGAGTTACAAACACCAGAGATTCATTGATATTATTTCCTATGTGAATAGTTCAATTTGTTTGTGTGGCATTCATCAATAGCACGGAATACTTCATACATAATTTAACTATTAATAATAGTTCATTATTGCTTTAATTTGGAGTTTGAACACATTTTTACTCAGTTTACAAATGTGGCCCCGAACAACAAGCTGAAAGAATCACAGAGTGAGACGCACACGGCCAAAGAAATTATGTTAAGTAGAATTTAATTGGCTTTTCCAGTTTGCACTTCAGTAATCTTCACTGCATGCATTATTGATCTGTTATTAAAATCCCAAACAGCCTGCGTTTAGCGGGGGCACACGCTCATATAATCTGACAGTCCAAGTCCTCACCCCCCCCCCCCCCCCCCCCCCCCCCCCCCCCCACGGCCCTCCTTAAAGCAGTCCGTGCTCAACGCCACAACGCGTCTCATTCATTGTAACCGTCGAGAGATGTTTAAAAAAAAGAGTCTTCTGTGACCTCAGAGCAAGTTATGTAGTGTAAAGTACATTCTGATATGTTTCCTAGTGAGATACAGTGACTCACTTGGTATGTTTGTATGTATTTGGGTATTTTAGAGGTGTTATTTGTGTACCTGTGGGGTATTTTGGCCATTCATTTCTTCCTGGGATCGCAATATGCGTAGCAAAAGGTGTGTGCGTGTGTGTGTGTGTGTGTGTGTGTGTGTGTGTGTGTGTGTGGGTGTGAGTGAGTGTCCAGTTTATATATTTTCTCCCCCCCCCCCCCCATATCAAGTGACAGATTAAACATGGTGTCTTTATAATGGAAGTGTTTTGTTTTTTATGGATCAAAAAGATTAGATGTGCTTGATATAGGACATGCGCACACACACACATACACACACACACACACACACACACACACACACATATTCCTTAATCCATACTAATCCATTATCCTCTGGGTGTGCTCAGTGGGAGAGACCAGTGTGTGTGCTGTGCTGATGTTGTTTGTGTTGACGTGAGCCATAGTTTATATGCAGTATATGAGTGTGTAACTACATATATGCAG
>NW_022280061.1:4933661-4933815 GCF_004355925.1 Anarrhichthys ocellatus | reverse complement strand
ATATATGCAGAATATGAGTGTGTAACTACATATATGCAGAATATGAGCGTGTAACTACATATATGCAGTATATGAGTGTGTAACTACATATATGCAGTATATGAGCATGTAACTACATATATGCAGTATATGAGTGTGTAACTACATATATGCA
>NW_022280061.1:4933407-4933561 GCF_004355925.1 Anarrhichthys ocellatus | reverse complement strand
CTACATACAGTATATGCAGTATATGAGTGTGTAACTACATATATGCAGAATATGAGTGTGTAATTACATATATGCAGAATATGAGTGTGTAACTACATATATGCAGTATATGAGTGTGTAACTACATATATGCAGAATATGAGTGTGTAACTAC
>NW_022280061.1:4932855-4933397 GCF_004355925.1 Anarrhichthys ocellatus | reverse complement strand
ATATGAGTGTGTAACTACATATATGCAGAATATGAGTGTGTAACTACATATATGCAGTATATGTAAATGTATGTTCATTGTAGTCTTCACTGCAATACACATAAACTCTGTGAAACACATCATTTTAAATCCAAAACAACAAATGTTCCATCACGCCCCCTTCCTGTGCACTTTCTTGCATGTGTGTGTGTGTGTGTGTGCATTCAGACAGGACTGGGTGGGTAATGAGGCAGCATCTGTTGTGTTCTCCGCTGCGATGAAACACCAATCAAAAATGATTATAATGTTGACAAAGTTACTCAGCAGACAGCACTTATTCAGCCTCGGTAGGAGTCGCCTGTTTTAAACGGAGCCACAGAAAACCTGTTTGTATGTTCGGTGTTATGCTGTTGAGGCTGTACGCTAAATAAGGTCCATCCATCCATCCATCCATTTTCCTCCGCTTATCCGGGGTCGGGTCACGGTGGCAACAGGCCAAGCAGGCTGACCCAGACTTCCCTCTCACCGGCAACATGTTCCAGCTCATTCTGGGGGATCCCGAG
>NW_022280061.1:4921559-4922855 GCF_004355925.1 Anarrhichthys ocellatus | reverse complement strand
GCTGAGCCCGGCCACCCTACGGAGGAAACTCATTTCGGCCGCTTGTACCCGCGACCTCGTCCTTTCGGTCACGACCCAGAGTTCGTGACCATAGGTGAGGGCAGGAACGTAGACCGAGTGGTAAATTGAGAGCTTTGCCTTCCGGCTCAGCTCCCTCTTCACCAAGACGGTCCGGTGCAGCGCCTGCTTTACTGCTGCAGCTGCACCGATCCGTCTGTCGATCTCCCGCTCCATCTTACCCTCACTCGTGAACAAGACCCCGAGATACTTGAACTCCTTCACTTGAGGTAGGCACTCCGTCCCCACCTGGAGGGAGCAATCCACCGGTTTCCAGCAGATCACCATGGCCTCAGATTTGGAGGTGCTAACTCTCATCCCCGCCGCTTCACACTCGGCTGCAAACCGCCCCAGTGAATGCTGGAGGTCACGATCCGAGGAGGCTAACAGGACCACATCATCTGCAAACAGCAGAGAGGCGATCCCGAGACCCCCGAACCTGACGTTCTCCACCCCCAGGCTGCACCTAGATATCCTGTCCATGAAAGTGACGAACAGGACCGGAGACAAAGGGCAGCCCTGGCGGAGGCCAACACCCACCGGAAACGTGTCTGACTTATTGCCGAGAATGCGGACACAGCTCCTACTGCAGTCGTACAGAGACCGGATCGCCCGTTGTAATGATTCCGGCACCCCATACTCCCGCAGCACCCCCCACAAGAACCCCCGAGGGACCCGGTCGAAAGCCTTCTCCAAGTCCACAAAGCACATGTAGACTGGTTGGGCAAACTCCCAGAACCCCTCCAGTAGTCTTGCGAGGGTAAAGAGCTGATCCACTGTTCCACGGCTGGGACAGAATCCGCACTGCTCCTCTTGAATCTGAGGTTCGACAAACGGTCGGAGCCTCCTTTCCAGCACCCTGGCATAAGCCTTCTCCGGGAGGCTGAGTAGTGTGATACCCCGGTAATTCGAGCACACTCTCCGGTCCCCCTTTTGAAAATGGGAACCACCACCCCGGTCTACCAGTCCATGGGCACTGATCCTGACCCCCATGCGACATTGAAGAGGCGTGTCAGCCAGGACAGCCCAACTATGTCCAGTGCTTTCAGCATCTCAGGGCGGATCTCATCCACCCCCGGCGCCTTGCCACCAAGGAACTTTTTGACTACCTCAGCAGCCTCTGCCAGGGATATGGGTGAGCCTCCCCCTAGATCTTCAGGCGCTGCCTCCTCTGCAGAGGACATGTTGGTCGGGTTTAGGAGTTCCTCAAAGTGCTCTTTCCACCACCCGACAATGTCC
>NW_022280061.1:4904671-4921459 GCF_004355925.1 Anarrhichthys ocellatus | reverse complement strand
CCCCCCCCCCCCCTGCTGAGAACAGCCTGGGGTAAGCCCTGCTTTCCATTCCTGAGCCGTCGGATGGTTTGCCAGAACCTCCTTGAGGCCAACCGAAAGTCCTTCTCCATGGCCTCCCCGAACTCCTCCCATGCCCGAGTTTTAGCATTTGCGACCACCGCAGCTGCAGCCCTTCTGGCCTGCCGGTACCTGTCAGCTGCTTTGGGAGACCCCTGGGTCAACCAGGCCTTGAAGGTCTCCTTCTTCAGCTTGACGGCTTCACTCACCTCCGGTGTCCACCACCGGGTTCTCGGGTTGCCGCCACGACAGGCACCGATGACCTTCCGGCCACAGCTCCTAGCGGCCGCGTCCACAATAGAGGCTTTGAACATGGTCCATTCGGATTCGGATCCATACGGCCGCAAATCAAATGATACGATTACAAAGTCGATCGTTGATCTCCGGCCTAAGGTGTTCTGGTACCAGGTACACTTATGAGCCACCTTATGTTCGAACATGGTGTTCGTTATGGCCAAACCGTGGCAAGCACAGAAGTCCAATAACGAGACACCATTCGGGTTCAGATCGGGCAAGCCGTTCCTCCCAATCACCCCCCGCCAGGTTTCTCCGTCATTGCCCACGTGAGCATTGAAGTCCCCCAGGAGAACTATGGAGTCGGTAGGTGGCGCCCTTTCCAGGACCCCTCTCACCGACTCCAAGAAGGCCGGATACTCTGAACTGCTGTTTGGTGGGTAAGCACAAACCACAGTCAGAGCCTTGCTCCCCGCAACCCGTAGGCGCATGGAGGCGACCCTCTCATTCTCCGGGGAGAACTCCAACACAGCGGCGCTCAGCCGGGGGCTCGTGAGTATCCCCACTCCCGCCCGGCGCCTCTCATCCTGGGAAACTCCGGAAAAGGACAAAGTCCAACCTCTCTCCAGGAGCTTGGTTTCAGAGCCAGCGCTGTGTGTGGAGGTGAGTCCAACTATATCTAGCTGGTATCGCTCCACCTCCTGCACCAGCTCTGGCTCTTTCCCCGCTAGCGAGGTGACGTTCCTTGTCCCTAGAGCTAGTCTATGCTGCCGGCGATCGGCTCGCCCAGGCCTCCCGCCTGACCCGCCGCCCGGTCTGCATTTCACCCGACCCCAATGCTTGTCCCTGCGGGTGGTGGGTCCACAGGGTGGCTGCTCCATGCTGTTTATTCGGGCTGAGCCGGACCGGGCCCCATGGGCGAAGGCCCGGCCACCAGACGCTCGCCGACGAGCTCCCCTCCTGGGTCTGGCTCCGGGAGGGTGCCCCGGTTTCCCTGGTCCGGGCGAGGTGGCTAAAGTCCGTGGGCTGCTTATCATTAGGGTCGTTTGCACCGCTCTTAGTCTGGGCTCTCCCCCGAGACCTGTTTGCCTTGGGAGACCCTACCAGGGGCTAATGCCCCGGACAACATAGCTCCCAGGATCACTGAGCCACTCAAACTCCTCCACCACGTTAAGGTGGCGATTCGTGGAGGAGTGGCAGAGACAGATCATTATTATCATAGGAAAGCTAGTTAATCTGCATAGTGTGTAAAACTAAATTGGACAGAGCACACGAGGGAATGTGTTGCATCTGTGTGCAAACGTTGCATCAAACACTGATTTCATCTGTTAAAACTGCTGACTGCCGGCTGCGGAACCTACAATTATATTTAAAAAGCACTAATTTAAACAGAAAAAAAGAAAACAATGATATAAAGCCACTAGGAACACATTGATTGACAAAGTCATGAACAATTGGAGTAATCATGTATATTTCACATACTCGCTAACAATTTTATAATACGTTTTAAACGTGTTCACAATTCCAGCCTTTACTTGTTTCCAATCATTTATGTTTGGTAGTAAAATCAAGTAATAGCCAGTAATCTATCACAGTGAACATTCAAGTTTGAATTGTTCTTTTCATCAATGTTTCTTTATTGTTGATGATTTGTGAAGCTCCGCCTGGAGCCGCAAAATGTTTTCAAATACGCAGTCGTGCTCCCCAAGACCTGTAGATAGACTCCGATGATGAACACCGGTTGCGTTCAATTTTAACTCCGTCTGAAAATGACACTGAAGAGTAACATGTGTGAAAGGAATTTACCCAATTGTGCAACTAACTATTGATTGTCCCAACACTTGCCTGCAGCAGGATAATCTGATCAAATAGTGTGAAGAGACTTCAAGCCACAACCTTCACCTGGTATTTCATCATATAATCTGCCATCATGCTGTCATGTACTTTTCCTAATCACTTAACAAGAAGATTGCAACATGGCCTCACTTCCACTCTAAATGTCCTTAAAGTCTGAGCTTGTCAGAAGCAGCCTTGATGTGATTGACAACTCTATAGTCTACCACCATCCATTGGTTCAGGTCAGCTCTGTTGTTAACAGGTCTATATGTGGTAAATATACAGTGTATACAGAGTTGCCAAAAGTGGCATATGGACCATGGAATGGGTTCAGTAATCATCTTGGCTTGCTCTTATCCAATTACTGAACAAAGAGAAAGAATCCAGCGGCAATGAGCTACTTTTATTGAATCTGTTTGATCTCTGTGCTGAAGAGCAATAAACACGAACATTTACATTCTGAATGCAGGAGGACATGCATACAATTGGCAATATGGAAATGTTGCAGCATGATACATGATGTAATCCTAATCATGAAACCACGGACATAATATGAATAGTGAGCCTCAGGTTGCGTTGCTACTCTGCTTCATTTGTTACACAGAGTGGCAGATTGAAATAACTTCATCCATTTGCAATGTAATCTTTAATTACATGTGCAATAGACTGCAATTAACTAATGCAATTACTCAATACAATTACCTCTTTAAAAGAACACAGTAGACACACATACATGTCAGGGCTGTTTCATTCTAAACCAGCATTAAGACAACTTTAAACCAAAATGCCATCCTCATCCGATTTGTCTGATCCAGTCTTCTGTGGACAAAGAAGTTCATGTCAGGCCTTAGAATCCCACAGATGAAAACACGTGGGTTTTGAGGTTGTTTAAAGTACACAGTGTTGAATACAACAGCTCATCTGCAGTGTGTGTGTGTGTGTGTGTGTGTGTGTGTGTGTGTGTGTGTGTGTATAGGGAGGGGGGTTGAAGGGTGCACGCAAGTCAGGATCATCTGTTCCTGAGGTCATGTCAGCACAATCTTTGTGCTCGGGCTGCCTGACCCAATGTGTACTCCTTTAGTGGTCCAAATAAGGTCTAAGCTGTCTGGCCCTCACCATATGCTGACTAATAACACCTCTGCCATCAAGGACCCGCAGACTCCTGCCTCAGGGTCAATATCCTTCTGTTCAACCCCGTAGTCCAGTATCTCACAAACATTTCATTTATTTGTTTCTGGATACCCAAAGGCCTTATCTATAAATCATGATGTCCAAATGAACGTTCCTGACCATATTTACAGCCGTTGTATTATCTTGAATAGGTAAACCAGTCATTTTGACCTTTGTTTCATGCATGTCTCATTGAAAACATATTAAATCCTTTATAAATGAGAACAAAATGAATGCCTGGGTAAAGTTAACTGACTATCTCATCAAATGCAATTTTGTCCTTTCATCAGTTAAACAAACAGAATGTAGAGCCAAAGTGAAGCTGAAAGTGTTTGGCCCCTGCCATTGCCAGCTTGGTTGGCAAGGTGTATCTAGAATTCCGGTTGACAACTGCAATATTAATTGGGATGCTAACTTTGGCAAGAGAAGAACAGGCTTTTATTAATGTACCTACCAGAAATAAATGAGCTGCCGACTCCTTACAGTGTGTTTTATTTCAACAAGTTAAGATAAAAAGCAGGTATGGTGAGCGCAAACACCGATACCTGCTCAATAGTTCTGAAACGTATAAATCAAATATATCATTTCACTCACCAAAAACGAAAGTGTCCAATGTTTTCTAAAATCAAGTTGACAAACGTAACCTTTAACTATAACTTTAATTATAATCTATTGTAATTCCACGTTTGGGAATTGAACCCAATTTTCACAGTTGCTACTTTTGCCAGAATAGTCCCATAATAGTCTCAGTCTGCCCAACAGGAGACCTGCAGGGCATTCCGCCAACTAATGATCCAACAGATCATTGAATCATTGACAACTTCTAGTGCCAGTGTGAATGAAATCTACTTGCAGTCGGAAGAAGAAGAAGATGCACTGAATACATAGAACACGACAGCACATTGTATGTTTTCGAAGAAAAAACAAAAACTTACATAACAAAGTGCTGAAACATGCCGTTACAATAATAGAGATTAAAAAAGCACTAAGATACTTCAAAACAGATGCTACTGTACATGTAAAGAGAACATGTAAATGTGTTGTACCTGCTGAAGTATCTGTGTTGTAAAGGTATGACTTAAGTGGGATGGAACAGATGGTTTATGTTTAGATTCCAACAATAGCACGCCTCAGCGTATCTCAGGCTCCTGCAAGAAGACCTCTCTCAGAGCGGCCTTTGAAGTTGTGATAAGGATGCAAGATTTGATGTCTGTGCGTGTGTGTGTGTCAATGAGATGTGTGTGGGTTACATCTTCTCATCTGGTCTTGGCATTATGGAGTCAAGCTTGTTTTCTTTTTTTTTTCTCCTCCTTTGCCTCGCAAGTTGCTCCCACCATCTGGAAGCAGGCTTTGAAAAGCAGGCCAAGTCTCTCCCACCAGAATGGCATGAAAATATACCCGCATATAGTCCTGTCGCTGCTTCTCAAGTCAGCCGCAGACTACAAGTAAAGATAACACGGCTGGTGGGTTGAATGGACTAAAGAGGGATTTGATTGGTCACTGGAGACACAAGATGTGGCTTCTTAGGTTGAATGTATACTTGAAAATGCATTGAGATGGATTTGTTTCGTGGTAGGGTTGAATCTAAATCAAAAGGTGCAATTCTAAGATGAGCAGATGTCTTTTGTATCCAGGTCAAAACTCTACCAACAGCACAGAGAGACATGCAGAGAGTGAGCTCTGTTACACGAGTGAGGCTGGAGGAAGAGACAGGCGGGGCCAAGGAGCGAATGGGTTCACAGCTCCGGTGACTTGTTTGTGTAGTTAACTTTCTGCTCCCGTCAGGGGAGGAACTCCATTGACTCCTTTCTTTTGCAGGCCTGGGTCATTTGCATAACCTCTTCCCCTCTCTCACTGCCAGTCGCCTCAGCCTCTCCCTCGGTTTCTGTTTACTGTGCGACCGAGGCCATGTTGGAGAGCTCCACTGCTGTGCCGTGTCGATTCCCCTGTCTTTGGGCTGGGCTTTAATTGCCTTGGTTTTATGCTGGGTCAGGCTGCTCCCACTCCTTAGTAGGCCTCATTGTGACAATGACCTTTTAAAGTGGTCTCTCTCTCTCTCTCTCTCTCTCTTTCTCTCTCTCTCTCTCTCTCTCTCCACACAAACATACACACACACACACACACACACACACATAGGCTGCGCTGGCATATAGTTTCTTTGGCTTTTCTCATTTCTGTATACTGGGAACTTGCATCCTTTTTCCAAATAAGGTCCCATGAATAAAAAAGTGACTAGCAAAAGCAAAGTGTGTCACAGGTGTCACACTAATATGAACAAAAGAGTAAGACACGGAGTCACCACATTATCAGTGCAACAAAGCACAATTCACATTAGCCGTGTTACAACTACCTACTTTTTATGAGCATTTTGAACTATCGTAGTAGAAAAGCTGTATGGAAAATGTACCTCGACTTCTTCTGCTACTACAGGGTTCGGGGTTATTCACTACAGACCAGGTGATGGAAACGGATTGAGGGAAATCGAACTTGCATTTCCTTTTTGCAACATTTCAAAAGCTTGTTTAAAATTTGCTTGACAATTGAACAAAAACACAACTATTGGTGGGTGTGAAAATTACAGCCGTGCAACTCTCCGCCTGTCAGTAGTGGCGCACAAAGTTATCAATGACTGCCAGATTCAATGTAAAGAATAAAAATGAATAAATACATATTATATACATATACAATGCAATATCAATGCAATACATGCAATTACAGTGAATACGTTACTGTGCAGTTAATCTCCGGCTCCACATACTGCAGGATGTTCTCTACTTAATAAACATCTATAAACATGTCTCCTCATTGGTCACATATTTGTTTCCCTTAATATGCTATGAATCATACCAGCTGCTGCACTGCTCTCTATGGATGGAGATGTGCTGTCAATACCCCTCCGGGTGATACCACAGCAGGTGTTTTACCTCTGACAGATGATGCAAAACCATGGCTGACATCACTGGTGGGGCTGCCAAAGGTTTAATACATGTTGCTAAGTTGTAGCCAACAGAGAGCATTGCAGCAGCAGTTGGTGTCCTGATAGTGGTTCACTGTGGATGTGTCCTCTACAATCTGGAATATTACCTCTGCCTAAAGAGCTGCACGGAGGCTGCATGTAGTTTTCCTTTTTAATCGTATTTCTAGTGGCAGCCTTGCAGTTGCCCAATCATTATGTCACCAGTGGAACTAGTACAAGGTCACCACTAGCTGTGGTGTGAACTAGCCTATTATGTCGTGGTAATCAATTAACAGACATGTGAAACAAGTTGGTAATGAGGCCTGGAAAAACATATTTAACTTGTGGTGAAACTCTGACTTGTGAAACTGTCATATTCTGACAATTAGGCAGCACTGGCACAGGTAGGAACCTGACTGAATGCCATGTAGTGTAGTGGAGCAGCAAACAAGATCAAAGAGGCAGACATGAAAACGCTGGAAAACTCCAGGATGCTGTGTTTCAGAAGAAGCACCACACTCCTGTGCATCTCTGTACCCAGTTGCATGTGCTCTTTTCACTCTTACTGACTCTACTGGAGAGATAAAGTGAAGATGCCAAAACCACTTTCAGAAAAAGACAGAGCTAAGTAGTTGAAATGGACTCGAATGCTGGTGCCGGCTTTTGTAAATCTTAAAGTACATATCGCTAAGGGGATAGATTGGATTGATGCTGTCCAGGATTTTACAAACCCCACAATGCAGAAGTTACATCCTGTTTTATTTGGGTGTTTCCTGTTGAGTCCTCTGGTTTAGCTCTCTCTCACCCTGCTGCTGCAGCATCTCTGTGATGCTTGGTGTCTGGTTTTCATCCATGATATTTTATAAACGTACATGCAGTAAAACCTTATCTCCTGGTTTTGTGCCCATGATAACGTTCGGTGTTGATTCAGCTGTAACACATATTACTTTATGTTAGGGCGTAGCTCCAAAATGAACTGGAACAGTAAACAAGTTATTTTAATATATGTGAAAACTCTAACCGAAAAGTTTGTCGGTCAGCTAATCATTAGTTTAATTAACCTATTTTTGGGGGGAGTGTGTATCACATGATGCTGCCAGATGTTGCAATACTAAATATGGACATAATGCAAAACAAGAAACGTCACAGCACAGCTGGATTCATGGGGCTGCTACTGAAGTGCGTGGCGGTCTCCGTCCCTCACGTGTCCATCGAGAGCCTCACAGAGTTATAAACTGGGTCCACAGCTCAGCCGACCGCTTGGTGGCTCGAGCTTAATATTTACTGAAAAGAAAAGATTGTGGTTTCGATCCTCTCGTCAGTTGGCAAAAAAGTGTATTTCCCAAAATGTCAAAACTTTAAGTGCAATACACAGTTGATGAACCAGATTGTCAACCCAACCAAGCTGCTGATGTTTGACTTCCAAAGTGCACGTCGAGTGTTCTGCATGTCACACAAGAGCAGTAAAGCAGTGTGATGGAGATTCAACTTCCTGACTTAAAGATTAGAGTTGTTCTCATCTCTGTAATATATGTAGAAACTTTTAGATATCCAGGGTTTTGCAGAGCTGGCGTTCCCCATCTTGGCACTGTGATTTAGTCTTATTTCATATTGCTTTTCCTTTAACATCAGATGTACTGATAAGGCTATGAAAGTGATAATAGCAGAAGCAGCAGAAGCATTCTGGCCCCAGTGGGCTGTAATTGATATATAAATGTACAGGACAGTCATCTTATCTCGGCCGATAGTGGAGGAAAAAGAGTTGATTTACATTGAGAAACAACAAATGCGTTTATTTTAAAAACGACATGATGAAAATGTGGGTAAATAGATGTACGGGGAGGTAATGTGCATTTGTTTACAGCTCAAGTGGAATCCCTTTATGTCAGAGACAGATAAAGTAGAGAGCGATATGAATAATGGATGAGGCAGGTTGAACAACAGACAGGTGCAGGATGGGAAAAAAGAGATTAATGAATCCTAGCGTTGAGATTGGATGCTTTTCAAATGATGAAATGTAGAATCAAAACAAAACAAGCAGACCAAATTCATATTTCCTATAATGACCTTAAATACACTCGTTTATGGGTGATGTCATGCATACAGTGTGCATCATAGTTAACATTCAGGGATTGAATTCATAGATGCTGTGACAAAGTCAAGTGGGAAGGAAACAGAGAAAGTAGGCATACTGAGTAACAAGAAACATGCATTCAAACTACCCTCGGCCTAAAGGTCACGATAATGGCTCCGTGCACGATGAGAAGCGTCAGGGCTCAGAGTTTGTCATGAATAAAAGAGGCTCACATTATCCCGAGATGGCTCCGGTATTATAGAACTACAATCCTTTACCAACATGTGTTCCTGGAGTTAGGCGTACTATGTATCCGTCTAAAGCTGGAATCAGACCATTAGTCCGCAGGATATTCATGCATTTGGACATCTGTTCACTTCTCTGTACCATAACAATTTAACATCTCTGCTATCTTGTGAAAACTAAACTCTAACACTGGTGGTCGTGTGGATATATATCTATAGATATATATAGATATCTATAGATATCTATAGATATATAGATATCAATAGATATATATCCTGCCCACTAAAGCGCCTCACTATCGCCTCTCGAGGAACAAGTGGCATTACAAGACAGGACGGGCTGGGGCTAGTTGGTTATGCTAATTCCAGTAGATATCTTTGCAACGCAATAAATGGAAGTCTTTGATATAACGTCAACACTGTAACCTCTTCACATTTAGTTGATCTCTTCATTTCCAGAGGAGGTTCAGAGTGTAACAGAGACACAGGCAACAGAAGTGTGAGGAGCAGAACACTGCGCATGTCTTTGAAGCATGAAAAGAGGAAGTTAGGTTGAGTAGCTGAACTGTAAGGATGCAACTAATTCTTTTTTTCATTTTGAATTAATCTACCGATTATGTTCTCAATAAATTAATTAATAGTTTTTTCTGCAAATTAGTCAAATACTTTCCAGAACCCAAAATAAGGTCTTCAGATTGCATGTTTATCTGACCAACAGCCCGATACCCAAAGATGTTCAGTTTACAAAGATAGAAATCAACACGCAGCATATTCACACACACACCTTTTTGGCAATTTGGCATGAATAAGATTGAAAACAATTTATCGATTATCAAAGTAGTTTCTAATTCATTTTCTAACAACCGTTCTAGCTGCCAGCACCTGCTAACGACAGCATCATTGTAACCTCCTGACTTATTGTAACACATTATATTAATCACACTTATTACATATATCATTATCTAATCTCAAAAATGTGCAACCCTTATGAATAGATAAAGATAGCAGGCTGCTAAGGATTGCAAGTCCGCAAATTGATGATGAGTCCGTTACATATTTTTTCAATTAATAAATGATTTGTTGATAAATTGTCAGGATAAAGAACTATGACCTTATTTGTCCGCATTCTCGGCAATAAGTCAGACACGTTCCCGGTGGGTGTTGGCCTCCGTCAGGGCTGCCCTTTGTCACCGGTCCTGTTTGTGACTTTCATGGACAGGATATCTAGGCGCAGCCTGGGGGTGGATAACGTCAGTTTCGGGGGTCTCGGGATCGCCTCTCTGCTGTTTGCAGATGATGTGGTCCTGTTAGCCTCCTCGGATCGTGACCTCCAGCATTCACTGGGGCGGTTTTTGCAGCCGAGTGTGAAGCGGCGGGGATGAGAGTTAGCACCTCCAAATCTGAGGCCATGGTGATCTGCTGGAAACCGGTGGATTGCTCCCTCCAGGTGGGGACGGAGTGCCTACCTCAAGTGAAGGAGTTCAAGTATCTCGGGGTCTTGTTCACGAGTGAGGGTAAGATGGAGCGGGAGATCGACAGACGGATCGGTGCGGCTACAGCAGTAAAGCAGGCGCTGCACCGGACCGTCTTGGTGAAGAGGGAGCTGAGCCGGAAGGCAAAGCTCTCAATTTACCACTCGGTCTACGTTCCTACCCTCACCTATGGTCACGAACTCTGGGTCTTGACCGAAAGGACAAGGTCGCGGCTACAAGCGGCCGAAATGAGCTTCCTCCATAGGGTGGCCGGGCTCAGCCTTAGAGATAGGGTAAGGAGCTCGGTCATCAGGAGGGAGCTTGGAGTTGAGCCGCTACTCCTTCGCGTCGAAAGGAGTCAGCTGAGGTGGTTCGGGCATCTAATTAGGATGCCTCCTGGACGCCTCCCACTGGAGGTTTTCCAGGCACGTCCAACTGGGAAGAGACCCCGGGGAAGACCCAGAACACGCTGGAGGGATTACATCTCCCAGCTGGCCTGGGAACGCCTCGGGATCCCCCAGAATGAGCTGGAACATGTTGCCGGTGAGAGGGAGGTCTGGGTCGGCCTGCTTGGCCTGTTGCCACCGCGACCCGACCCCGGATAAGCGGAGGAAAATGGATGGATCTGTCTCTTCTTCAGATGACATTAACAACAAAATTAATATTGTTTTGAGTAGAAATAAGTTAACGTTTTGCATCGCTGTTTGTGTCTTACAGTAGTTTGTTCTTGTGGTCCTCAGGGACAACAGTCTGTGTTGACTATGTTGGTAGGATGAGGGACGTAAAACATGCCAACACACTGGCACGGCTCTCTACAAATCAATTCTTTTAGTGATGAGTTCAAATGTTCAGGTTCATATGTCTAGCAGTGGGATCTACTGCTTAACCTGATTACATAGTTCCATTTGAACAAAGTTGTGTAAAAAGGTACACAGCCGAGGCGTTGGAACATCTGAGTCTCGGAGGTGACTGTAACAAAGATCCCACTCAGCTGAGCTTGATTTGAGAAGGCCTAAGTCATTACTGCCTCTTACTGCTATGTCTGTTGTCAAAGCATTCACGTAATTTATTATCAATTCATAGCTCTGCTGTGAGAGGGCTTTGTCTTCATTTCTATTCAAAGTGGGCTTCTGTGTTCAGCAAGGCAAATACAGCGAGCTGAGAGAGACTCTCCAACCTCTCCTCATTTAGCTCAACACGACAAAGGGAGATGAGTTGCATTTTTGGATGCATTCATTATGTCTCTCTCTCTCTGTCTCACACACACTCTCTGTCTCACACACTCTGTCCTTGCTATTAAAATCTGTGGGTATTTTTGTTCCCATTGAATGAATTATACCCATTACTCTCTGTGACAACTATGCATTGAGTGTGCTCACCCCGATTTAACATTGTTCTAATTCCTCTCACTATTATTGCAATAAAACATTCATCATAATAATTAACCGTTTTGACATCTAATTTAAGCTAATTAATTTAAGAGAAAGAATGCTCGTGTTATATGGAGCTCCGTGATTTGCCATGAAACTTCTGCTAATCATGGGACCAGCAATGAGCCTTGATGGATTCTAACATGCTTTGGGACGGAGCAGAAACACACGGACGCGCACACACACACACACACACACACACACACACACACACACACACACACACACATGTTACATGGGTCACCTATCCATTAAAAGACAATGACAGTGATCCATCTTGATAATGGCTTTAATGGCCGATGCCAGTGAGGATAGCTGAGGGTGGCCATTCTTCTGTGCACCAGCGTAATGATGGACACTTCACTGAAATGTTCTTTTCTTACAATATTAGCACTGTAAACTATGTGGATGGATGCAATCTAGGTTTACAAAGTCAGGCTATTGGTTTTCTCCTTATTGCTCTTCTGTTATAGATCCCTCTAGGCAGTACATTGATGTACTATAATTTGCGTGTCTTTGTTCTCTGCATTTGGCCGAAAGTGTTTCTTGTTGGAAGATAGGCCTGCATGCAAGCGCAGACAACAATAGGTGGATATTGTTATTGGCACATTGGTTTTCTTTATGATGAGGCGAACTCATAGAGTGCATTTTGAATTCATGTTTTGATTTTGTCTTTGAAACTCCAGCCCAGAGAATTTACAGTTACTTTGCCAGCTTGTTTGTTTGCTTTGTGCTGCTTGGCATTGGAACAGGTACCTGGTGCACTAATGAGCAGCCATTTTTTATAATTCATCCCAAGTTCTTAACATCCATCTATCCAAAGGAATTACCTGCAGATAAAAAACTAACTTAAAAAGAACTATGATCATTGGAGCTGTCTAAACTAACTGCCATGTTGCATCATATTTGTGAACCTGACACATCAGTGAGTCAGCAATATGTCTGATTCTGCAGTAACATTAGGTAGGAACCCTCTATGGATATTCATCTTCCACCCCAGAGACACCAATAGGTGATGTTTAGTGTGAAATGTCTTCAGCGGTAGTCTGACAGCTCTATTCATCATACATGTTAATAGAGAGTGGAAACACTCATTTTGTCTCACGTTGTACAAGTCATTAATTAAACTCGCTCCCACAGTGATTTGTTAGTATGCTCTACGGATGCACACCAGTGACAAATACTAATGTCCCAAGCAGAACAGACTGCCAGACTGCAAATTTGAATTCCTATTAAAGGTGTATGAAAGTGAGAGCTTGGGTAACTTCTTATGACACAAGAAAGGCTTATAGATTTCCTTATTGAAGTTCCCTGGATGAGAAAAACAATTCTTTTAGCTCTGCTGGTGGCATGTTTCCGATATGTCAGCCAGTCAATGCAGCACTTTGGAGAAGGCTGAAATATCTCAAAAACTATTTGAAAGGTTTGCCTTGAAATGTTGCACAGATATGCATTGTCCACAGAGGATGAATCACAAGGGTTTTGGTGATACCCTGAGTTTTTTATCTAATGCCACCAGCAGGTCAAATGTTTTATTCATCGAATGAAGTAGCTCAACATCTACAAAATGGATTTGCACAGAATTTGGTCCCGCCGTGCATGGTCCCCAGATGATGTATCGTAATAACTTTCAGCTTCCCCTGAAGTGTCCTCCAGCACAACCATGACGTTCTGTTTTGAGTGATATGTCTCAACGACTACGTTGATGTTGTGTGGTTTCTGCTGTTTAAACCTTAGATTAATGGGAATTGTGAAAGCAAGGTTTCTGTGCATGAAATCATTTATTAGGAGCTTTTCTGAATTTGAATGCCTTTTATAATTATGTATTTCTGATAGTCCTAACTGGAAATGCATCAGTCACTTTCATACGGCACCCTGTGACTCTCACAGGTTCTTCAAAATTTAATTTTTTTTTAATTTTCAAGTTTTGTTTTTTTGTTGTTACACTGAAATGCTTCACCGGCACAGTTTGTATTGAAGGTCCATCAGAAGCAAACAAAAACACAGAACCAAGTCAACATTGAGTTGATTTACTTTTGCTTTGTTACGTAACTTCTGCACTTTACTCAAACTAACCAAGTTGTTTTGTTGTGTAAGTACAAAAGCTAAGTTACTCCACGTTATGTTATAACGCTATTTCAAGTCAAAAAAGAGACAAAACTGATGCTAGAGGGAAGCGTCATAGTTTGAGGCGTGCAGTAGGGCCACGGGCCGAGGTATCTGACGAGTCCGGAGTCAGGATCTGTTGGTTTATATTTAGAATAGAGACACTGCAAGCAAGGATTCATTCATTCAGGACATGCAGTTATAAACAACCTGTTTTCACTCCCATCGCATCAAATACCGCAGCTTGGTCAGTGTTCCTTCGTGCTGATACCGACACACTCTTCTCATTTATGTTTTCAATCTAGGTTTACTCTTGGGTTGTTCTGACACTCTTCTCCTTCCAAGTTCTCACTTCCCAATTCTATTATTTGTTTCATCTTCTCTGAAGCATTGAACTGTTTTCATGAACTTTTTCTTACAGACTGGGAAGCAGTGAGTATTTAACAGACAGGAAGAGATGCTATTTGTTGCATAATGGAAGGTTAACCCATACTAGAGACTAACAGACAGATGTCCTGGACTCTGCTGCACTGATTTTTACCATTCTTTTTTTTTTAAACCGTCTCCTGTGAGTCCCCCAAACTTTATAAAACTGCAACACTAAATTGCTTGAGTACCCATTTTAGGAGCCCTTCTAATTGCTTTAAACATGTTTGTCCAGCTGTGGTGTGCACAGGGCATGAAGGGTCGCTGCCGTTTTGCTTTAAGTGCTAAATTGCCTGTTTTAACAGCCTCATTTATTAGACATGTGTGTGCCTCATGTGACACTTGCTCCATGCCTCATCTTTGCCTTAACATCACATCAGGTGGCAGAGAGGCAGCTGGCGTGGTCAAGATAAGTACCCTGAAAGTGCTCTCTTCATTGACCCAAGTCCCTTTTCTCAGTTCAAGTGCTGTTCTTGTCTGACTTTAGGATGAAAATAATAAACCTTACCCTAATCCAGCACAGCAAAGAGGTGCCTTTTCTACCCCCTTAGGGAGTCTGTGCACACCACTGGTCCCCCAGTATATGGCTTGTATTCATACTTCTCCGTATAAGTTTGAAAAATCATCCCTGCTGAATTTTTGCAGTTGTGACTAAACTCAAATTCACCACACATATCTTAAGAACAATCTCTCAACATGTTCTTTTCCATGCAGTGTCCTGTTGCCATTTCCAGACAAGCTTCACCATTAGTGCCAGGGAAATTGATGTGATGCACGCAGAGGGGAGCCCGCACACAGGTACGGAACAGCATAGCGTTCAAGGCTCTGTCTGCCAGACTTCCGTGGCTAACTGCATTAGCCAGTTCTGCCTCAGTGACAGTTTGAGACCCCACAGAGGAAGAGACTTAGCGGCAATGAGCCACCCGTCAGAGAGCGAGTGATCAACTCTACGCTGTTTTCCTCCGCACAAGTTTTTTGTGCATTGGGAGAGGAATCTGTGTATTCATGTGTGTTTTCAGTCTGTGGATGCAAACGTGTTTGCTGGAACAATACTGTCTCTGTGTGGGTCTGCACAGGTGTGTTATTGGTAGGCGGTTGAGATGTGGAGGCGGTTGGGATGAGTATTCCTGAAACGGATATGTGAGAATGGTTTGGCATGCCTACGTGTTGACTTGAGTGTCTTGCTGTGAATGTTTTTCCGGGAGATGATTAAGGTTTATTAGTATGGGACTGTAAAGCCTTTCTACCTGATAGTCAGATGTCGCAGCGGCTGTTGCATGAAATTCATTGACTTTATAAGGAGGGCATGCTGGGTTTTGGCTGGCAGGGGGGCCCCGACAGCTTTGTAAATGTTTGGGAGATAAAAGGCTGTGTGTCTGTGTGCTTGTGTGTCTGTCTGTGTAAAGAAATCTGCGTGTCAGGCTGTGGTGTAAACAATAGCTAAAAGAGTCTCCATGAAATGTCACCAGGGCGTTTGACCTTGTTTGACAAATTAAGGAGCAAATAAATAAATCGGCTAGGATTGCATCGCCGCAGGGGACTAATGCATAAGAACACACACACACACACACACACACACACACACACACACACACATATGAATACACAATGGAGAGTTCTGGAATTTGAGGATACTGTGTCTCGGATTAGTTTCAGAAACCTTGGTTGATGGAACACCTGGATTCATAAGGCTAACAAATCTGGTATTTATCCTGTGTCTTGTTTATGACATTCAGGCTTTTCATTTCCAGCTGTTGCTTTAGCTGGTTGAAAAAAAATACCACCAGTGGCAGAAAACGTTCTATCAGCTGTTGGGGATTAGGGTTAACTTAATAAGCGACTTGATGAAAGGCCAAACTGAAACTCTTGGCTGTTGTCCAGAAAATGTGCTCTCTACAAGACGCTGTCTGTACTTTGGCCAAGATTGTTTGTTGGAAAAACATCAATCCACAGTGACGAGATGGCTGGTTTTTTGCAGTTCAAAAGGAGCTCGAGTGGTGACCCTTCTCAAATAAAATGATCATTTGATCGCGTCACATCACTTTCAGTCATTGGAATCTCCTCGTTAAACCTTCAGTATTGCACTTCTATAAAATCGTCCTGACAACAAACAGGTTACAAAAAGGATGGTCAACATCAAAGCAGCCGAGTGTGAGACATTCTGACTTGTGTTCTTGTGATCCTTGAACCTACTCTTCCCATAATGCAACTTCATAACATTCTGTTCTAGATTATCCCTGCCAACGTTTTCCAACACTTTACCAAAAGCTCCCCACAGAGCGACAGAAGATGTTGTACTATACCTGAACACCATGATGACGAGTAGACACTTGATGTGTAAAATCAATGGAGTGCCCGATCAAGTCATTTTTACATTTTATTTTCCGTTTCTTTCAGCTGTTGGAAGCTGAACCGAGCTGGACTTGATAGCGGATTTGTTTCCCCTCGTCCACCCTTGCGCCCTAGCTTAGTCTTTTGAACAAGTATATAGTGAAGAAAATAACATATTTCTATTTATTTCACACTGCTGAGCCATCATACGTTCCAAGCAATTCCATCATGGATGAAGCTCATGTTTCTTCCAATTTGAGTCATTCTGTAAGCACCCGGCCCACCTGCCCACCTTTCTTCTTTGTCTGCCTTTTAGCACCAAGGACTCTTAAATACAGCATCTCTCTTTCTTTATTTGGTCCTTGTGTCCCATCATTCCACTTGAAACTCAAGCTGTCCTTCTCTCAGGGTCGTTCTAGCTTTAACTGCACAAACCCCCCCCCCCCCCCCC
>NW_022280061.1:4872382-4904571 GCF_004355925.1 Anarrhichthys ocellatus | reverse complement strand
CCCCCCCCCCCCCCCCCCCCCCCCCCTCAAACATGATTTTCCCTTAACCTTTACTTCAACACAGAACAGTTACTCAACAAATGGCTGAATTTAAGGATCGGGGTTTCTGCATGAGTTGTTTGCTGCATGTGTGATTTGTCTTTTTGTCCACCTGGGGATAATTAAGTGAGACGTGTGCAGGACCGATTTAACGCTGTAGCCAAAACGGAACGAGCTGTCTCATTTACTTGCAGCATTTTAATTACGCATTTCAGATGCTGTTCAGTCCCACAGTGCCCAACTTGGTGTGCAGCATGAATCTGTAACCAGACACTGAAAAAGAGAGTAGCTTTGCTATCCAAACACACCACAGTGCATCAGCTGTATTAGTCCTTTAGCTCAAATGTTTCTTTAGCAGTATAGATTCCACATCTGTAATTATCTGGCTCAGGGTAGCTGCGATATTCACTAACTCTATTTCCTCACACATAGATTATAAACCAGTATTTTGTGCGACAGCGAAATAGTGTCACAAAGAAAAACAATGACATTTGAATTCTGTGCACCGAGCAGATGGAACTTTCAAGTCCATGAAAACCATTTATCTCCATTATGTCAGTTTGATGGATAAGAAAAACAGTTTTCAGCTCTGTGGATTTCTTTGAGATTATCAAATTATTTTTTAATTTTTCATTAAGCCTGTGAAGTAGGGGGATTTCCTTAAACCCCTAAAAGAACAGGTAATCCTCCAGTCAGAGGACTCAGGCTGTCTGAGGGGCAGCGAAACATTAAGGCACCAGTGCACAGCACGTTGTGATGCATTTATGCTGAAATAGTTCCACAGTTGGTTCAGATTGTAAACGAATATAAATCAAATAACATTGTGTGGGTATGTCATTTAAAGTAACTATTATACATCTGTAATTATAACACACTGGGAACTTATAACTATTCAGGCATAGGAATCCCAGGAGGGCACATTGCCTCTCACATAGAGGCAAACTATTAGCATACATTTAGCATGTATGCCAGCCTGTACAGCAAAAGGCATGTTAGAGGGAACGAGCACCCTGGAGGCACTTTATTAGGTCTCGTTGTAGACTGGGCAACCATGGCACTTCGTGTCTTATCTACCAGAGGGGCCTCCAAGAAGGCACTTGCTGCGGGTTTTTTCCCCCCTTATGTCCACTAGTGCCCTCAGTTTAAAATCACAACATTTGGAGGTATATGTATTACACTGGACGGCAATAAAGTTCTCCATATACTACTACTAACGTAACAACCTAATGTCACAGCAGCACTGATGTGTCCACTATGTACTGATGTGCAATGTGTTGTCAGCTACTAGGCTCTACAGAAAGTACCAGTGCCAATTCCAAATTCAACAACTTAGTGTTGAAACAATTAATAATAAAATGGGTATACATTTATATTACATATTTGTTGTCAACTTTTCAAAATACACACAAATTGCAGTTTGATTGATCAGTCAATTAACAGCACATTAACCAACAACAGTTTTGATAAAGGATTCAGTGTTTAAAGCCTTTAAACATGCCAAACATCTGCTGGCTCCACCTTCTCAAATATGATAATTTGATGCTTTTCTTTCAGGGTTTTATACATTCGGTGGAACAAAAAAAGCAATTCAAAGACTTCATCTTGTGTTTTGGGAAACTACGTCATTTCATATGCTAAATGATTAATCAAATACATCTCAACAGGTGAGTTAGTAGTGAAAGTAAACATTAGTTGGATCGCTTGGAGGAATAGCAAGTAAAGGCTGCATTGCTTTATTAGTTCGTTTTTCTCATAATGCAGGCGCCATCACACCTCCACGCACAGTTGAGTTCACTGTTCTCAGCTGTCGGTAGCTCGGACCAAACGTTGCCCATGAACAAGTTAGAAGACTGCTGAATACCAGCAACAGTTATTTAAGCCCATGTTGTTCCCCATCAAAGCATAAATAAATAATAATATGTTTTACACTATGAATCTACACTTAGCGACGCTGTCACTGTGTTACAGCCCAGCCAACATCTTCAGAAGAACTTCTTGAGTGCATGGTAATCAAATGTAACAGAAGCTACCTTAACAAACACAAATGACAGTGTTTGAGTCCTTTGTGGGATGTAATTCAGAGTTTGATCACATTCCAACTCTTTGAATATGCTAATAAAAACCGTTGTAAAGAAATGCTGTTAAACGTAACACTGACATCTGCCTCTACATGGTTGTGAATAACTAGACTTTCTCACAAATAATGAACCGACACAAGACGAGCAGCTAACTGCCAAACCTAAAAAGAGTTTAAAATTGATTGGATGTTATAATTACTTCAGGTTCAGTACTTAAGAGAGACTTTAGATGCTTGAGTAGAACCGAGTGCAGAAGCGACCATAATCATAATTTGTACCATCTGCGGAGTAGCGGCCGCTTTGAAAACTACGGTGTAAATTATGCACAATCCTCTACTCATCTTTCAAGTTCATGGAAAAGAATATGCTCAAATGCAGACGCGCACACACACACACACACACACACACACACAGACACACACACACACACAACCCTTTCCTCTTTCCCAGGGCTTCTCCTTCTTTATCTAATCTGTGTTTTATTGAAAATGGTAATTATAATGAAAGGCCTATCTTGCTCTTGGTTTAATTTGTTTCTTGGCTTTCTTCGTCACTCTTGCACCTCTGGTGTGTGTGCGTGTGCGTGAGAGAGGACCCGACATGTCCTAATGAGTGTGTGTGTGCTTGTGTATGTCGCTGCTCTGACACACTACGTTACAGTGGGACCTCTGTAATAGGAAAATAAGACATGGCTGCTGATGTCACTGAGGTTTAACTGTGGCTCGGGGGAGAAAGATGTACGCACACACACGCGCACACACAGCATGCAGACAATCCAACATCAACAAAATTATTCCAGCACCAGGCCTGTGGGGGGTTCAGTGGATTAAATACAGCTTGTAACCTTGGAGACCTGCCTTTAGTTGGCTGAAACAGTTTTGCTCTCGGTGCGCCTGTGGGGTTGTTTGTGCTCTCGTGTTTTGTCGATAAAACCTAGAATGCTTGATTATTGTGAAAAGGCTGAACCACGGGGTTCCGGTTCTACCACCCGGGTAAGGACACGTTTGACGTACCGTTTTCTTTTATCCTCTCTCCACATTATTCACTCGTCAGGACCTCAGAGGCGGAGTGGAATTAAATACAGAGAGGGAAGAGGTTGTCTTTTTTTTCAGTTCGGTTGCAAAACAGATTATGTGCTAAAAACATAAACAAAGGCACAGAAACAAATGCACCATTTTCTCTCGCTTCCACAAGAATACCAAGAGCATCGATTCATCCTTTATGGCCCTTATTTTTGTACCAAGCCATGATTCTAATGAAAACAAAGTCCCTTCAAAGAGTTTCTTTGAGATCCACACTCTAAGGTGGCTCCTCACCCGATCCCTTGTTACTATATATTTAAGTGGCATTAAAGTGAGAGGACACAGCGGGAGCCGTATCGTGACTGCAAAGGGGAGTCTTTTGATATAATGACTCCATTTGACGGGGGTCTGGGGAGCCTTGTTTGAAAGCATTACCTTTAATGTGAGCCGCAGTCACTCCATCACCTCTGATGCTCGTCAGCGTTCATAAGTAGAAGAACTTCTTATCATTTTTTACCTTGTTTACTGCAAGTCACACTGAATGGCTGTGCATATAAAACCAGTAAATTGTGTGTGTGTGTGTGTGTGTGTGTGTGTGTGTGTGTGTGTGTGTGTGTGTGTGTGTGTGTGTGAGAGAGAGAGAGCAAGGGCATAAGAAAGGGTGCGAGAAATATAATATAGCAGTTGATGGCCATAGCCTTCAGTATGAAATTGCTGGTACTGTGCTGTGGATGAAATACTGCACAATGCACCCTCTGAAGTGAACCAAGCAGCTGAGTATGCCCCCACACACCCATGCACACACAGTGCCTCACTGAATATACACTCACATGAGACCTCTTACAAGATTGGACCTTAGAGAAGTGATTTATTCATTGTGCATGTAGTAATAGTTTACTTGTGTCAGTGTGTGTTAGTGTGTGTGCATGTGTTTTGCAGTGTGAATAAAAGAACCCCTCATATTGTGTTTTTTTAAATTCCTCTCACACAGGTCATGGTGGATCTCACCCCACAAGAAAAAAAAAAAGGCTTTGGCCCCGTGTACATGTGTGTGTGTGTGTGTATGTGAGATAGAAAGACTATTTTAACCGCTGTATTTGCCAGAACCTGCCCAGCAGCAGGACGCTTCCTGTTCAGAGGGCAGATGTGGTTTGTTTCCACTTGTCTCCACATGCTGTGTTGAATGAATGTGCCACACTGGTGTCAAACAAGGGGTTTCCCCTTGTGACTTAAAGTGTTCACTTTAAATGTCTTCCTTCACTGCCACTGTCTCATTCTTCTTCCATGTATGCATTTGTTCAGTATGTGTCTTGCCTCTGTACACAAATACACAATCTCTTTTAGAGACAGTTGTCAAAGACACAAGTCAACAAGACCTGAATTAATGTTTCTCTGAACAAATACCCAGCATTGATCTCCAATTGGCATTTATTAACATTACATTGCTTGTCATGAATTAAAAAAGAAGCTTATTGTCGAGCTTGTTTGGATTACTCCTCTGCAGCACTTTTCCATCAAAGACGACACCCGGGGAAGGAAAGAATGAGCCCTCAGCCTAAAGCCAAGAAGTCCACAAGGAAGTGCACATTCCTGTTGCAGTCCTCTCTCTGGATTTAAGTATTGCAAGAGTGAGATGTTATCAACAGAAGGAAATGACTGCAACTTAAGAAAGCAACAATATGCTAATACCACAGTGATCTATTTTACTGTCATTACAAGAAATGATTTCTGGCTCATAAACAGTTTGGATTGTGACAGTATTTGACTGAAATATCAGACTGAGAGTTAGATGAGAAGATTGTTCTTAGTCTGATGTCTCTGGAGGCAATTAGCTTAGCTTAGCATAACGACTGTAAGGAGGAGTAAACAGCCGGCCTTTATCTTTACAAAGTTCAATAATCCAGCTGCCAGAAGCAATAATTAACGTGTTATATCTTGTTTGGATAATCTGTACTCAAGCAGAAATGTAAATGTGACGAGCTGTAATTTTCACGAGGTGGAACTATTACTGTAAGAACAGCATCCTCATGTGTATCGAGTCATCTCTGCTCTCTGCTCTTTGTCTTTTATAATACAGTGAATGTAAAGTCAGTGTTGACAGAGAGACGTTTTCCTACATCCAGTCAACATTCAGCTTTAACAGCGGTGTCCTCGTGTGACCATGCCCAAAAAATAACACGATCGGCAAACTGTGAAACAGGATGACAGTCAAATTACCAGCCAGTAAAAGAGAGAATGAAATAACAGCCTTAGAGTTGTGTTGTAATGCTCCCAGTTAAGCAGATGTAGTGATACAGTATGTTGTGTTAGCTTTATAAAGACTTTGATCAGCATATCTGTTGGGTTTTGGTGACATCACTTTTTGACGGGGCCGTATCATCAATAGTGTGGGTCTGTTAGTGATGAGGGAGTGAGCCAGTAAGGAGTCTGGCTAACGCACACTGACTGAACTTTCCACACCGAGAATGAAAAAAGTCGCAGAACAGAGTTCAGAGTCGGTGTGAATGCTTTCTTTGATCTTGTCATCATATCACGCTGATAATGAAGGGCTGTGTTCCTGCTGGATAGATATTCCCATTTGATCTGATGAATCCCAGTCCGTCATTTATGTGTCACTGGTAGCTTATAGAAAATGTTCATACATTATTGCATTCATGTGCATTTCTGGTAGATAATTGAATGAATAGTTTGACCTTTTTCACTTCCTTGCCTATAGTTAGATGATAAAATTGACACCACTCTCATGTCTGTACAGTTAGTGTGAGTCAGCAGGTGATTAGCTTAGCTTAGCATAAAGTAGAGTAGGGGGGAAACAGCTAGTCTGGCTCTGTCGCAAGTAAAACCAAAAATACAAGTATTCACGTCCTGAAGCTGCTCATGCTGTTGCTTCTAACCACACAGTGATGATCCAGGAAGTCACTGAACCCGGCCGAGAAATAGTTCCACCACGTCACTCCTTTTAAAAGCACAATACATAGGTGCTGGACAGCAGATTGTTTACATTTGGATAGAGCCATCACTTTGCACCAGTCTTTATGCAAAGCAGAGACAATTTCAACCTCCATCTTTATACTTAAAGAAAAGGGATGAGAGTGGTGTAGTCTAACTCCAAGACTCGCCATGAATACAATCATGGAGATTTGCTTATATGTCTATTCTTCTTTTACCTGAATTAGGAAGTCATGGCAAAATACATCCAAACATATAATCAAGATGCATTTGTAAACACATCTAACACCCTAAGTATTAGAAATGAAATTTGCTCCTTTCTTTTTGTCGTCCTGAGAAGGAGCTCATCACTGCAGCACAACTAAACAACTTTGGTCGCAAACTTTCCTCTGATGTTCCAACCTCATCATCAAAATGTTGATTGCAATCAACATAAAATATCTCTGTAGAAAAATGTGTTTTTCTCATGTTTTCATATAGATGCAAATATGGGGCCACTCTCAGGATCAAGCTCCAACAAAATCAAGGCCGCTGATTGGCTGTAGAATCCACACATGTTTAATGGAGGTGCATTCTGGGCTTTTAAGGTGAAAACTCATGCCTTCATGTGTAATGTCAAAAAATAGAGGTGTTATGCAACATGTCCACAGGTTGGCAGGTGCGTTGTGCTACACACACTACATTTATGTGTGTGTGTGTGTGTGTGTGTGTGTGTGTGTCAGCACATGTGTGCCTGGAGGCCTCGGTCCTCTCTTGCCCATCTCCCCAGGCAGAAGACCCCTGTCTCGCCTGCCATTTCTCAGTCTGACAGCTGAGAGCTAGACAGCGGAACGAGGGAGGGAGGGAGGGAGGGGTGAGGAGAGGCAGGGCTTGAATTTGAGGAGGGTTGAAAGAAATGAGAGAGAGGGCAAAGAGGTAGACATACAGAAGGAGTGGCTATCGCTAGATCTCCCCCTCCCCTCCCCATCTCCCCCTCTTTGGGGACCAGGTGTTCTCCTTCTGAGAGGGCATGACTGGAAAGAGGGGAAAAACAGCCGACTCTCATGTTTCACTTGGCATCTCTGCACCTGCATCTGCAGTGTTGGGAGGTGAGGAGGGGGCAGAGACAAGGCATCCGATAAAGTTGGTCTCTAGAGGCTATAGCCTTGTTGCTACACCACCCTGGAGCAGACCTCTACGCCCCTACAACACCCTCTCCCGCCGCCTGACACATATCCTTGAAATGAATGCCAGGCTTTCTCTTTTTCCTCAGACCAAAGTCTTTCTCTCTTTTCCTGGTCAGGTGTTTTCTGTTTGTGTTTTTAGCTGTTTTTCTGACAGCCGGGAAAGAGGCAGACATTCTCTGTAGTTGTTTTTCTTGTGGCCAGCTTGCACACTCTCTATTGGTTTTGTCTTATTAAGCAGCGTTGTGTTCGGCGGTCAAGTCACAAACCTCACTGTTTTCATGTTGTTGATTTTGAATTCAGTTTTAACAACCTTTAAAATTGAATTTGTTTTCCCCTGCATCTGTGGAAGCCGTGTTCTAGTTCCAGCAATAACCCAGCCCTCTTTCCCTTTGGCTTTGCGGTCAGGCAGCTGTTGCTCTCATGTTTGTTCTTTTGTAGCAGTCATCCTGGCTCTGCAGTTAGCTTGTTTGTCTCTGTCAGCCATGTTGTGTTAGCCTACCGCTGGAGGCTGAGGTCTGTCCTCCACTGGGTTGTTCCTCCCTTGAGGTCAGGGCCTGAGTCAGAGGCCTGATTCCGTCACCCCAGGTTACCAACTCACTACTTCCTGTCCAGAATATACAATGAGAGGCGATGGTGGCTGAGGGCAAGATGTTCCAGGCCCTGTGAGTGTGTGTGTGCATGAGCATGTCTGTGTTGTGTTATTGAAAAAAAGAGTAATTGTAATCTAGGCCGGAAATCTCTTCTGTTTTTTATTGCCCTGGTTTGACAGAGAGCCCAGAGGAGTGACATATCCTGTCTTCATATCCAGAATTGTCATTTTCACATACAGTATGCGATTGTACTGGCCACTGGCATCTGTATTCAAAACAAAACATATTTGTTCTTGTGGCAGCACATGATCTTCAGAACTAGAATTACCGACATACCTCCACCAACCTGTCATGTTGCAGTTTACATCCACGTCTGTGCAAAATGTCATCACTTCATCATCTTATCCTTTGAGATATTTGTGTGAAATTCTTGAGTTATGACCTAAAAGCATGTTTTGTGAGTTCACAGTGACCTTTGACCACCAAATTCTAATCAGTGGATGTTTTTGTCTAATGTGAGGAAATTCCCTCCAGGCGAGATTTCCAAATCACGAGAATGGTACAGAGAGAGCTCACAGTGACTTGACCTTTGACCACCAAAGTTCTAAAACTAGGCGTTCCTGTGGTATCACATTTGAATGGTGTGGAGGAAGGTACGGACAACCCGGAGATGTAATGCCTCCGGCGACGGCTGTTGCTGGCGCAGAGGCATAAACATACGTTTGGGCCTTGGATAGCAAAGTCAGGCATAAGTCTTGAAAGACTAATATTTGATAGTTTTGGGCACTTTGGACAATCCCTTTGGACAAGTTATGTTAGCAAACATTGGCATATTTACACATCCAGTAGACATGGAGCAACATTAGCAGTAGTTTGCTTTTGCTTCCAGCCGATGAATGTGATTCCAATAGTTCCTCTCCTTTTAGCTCTGGTTTGGTCTCCACCAGCTCTTGAGGGAATAGCTCCGTAGCTGATAAATGCGACACTATGTTTGCAATCCAGTTGCAGCAAGCTGCCTGCTGCAGCTGGAAATGGCTGATGACAGCAGTGGAGTGAACCCAAAACCAAAGCAATTAAGTAAAGCATGGAAAAACACTCCATGGAACTGAAGAGGACTGCAGAATAGAGTGATCATTATGAGGTTTTCATCACTACGAGGAACACCTTTCACACCACACAGTCATTTTATCTACCGGTAATATAAGGACATCGATTAATGCAGCTTTAACATCGATGCAAAATGTGTCCTTTAACACGTACTTACTTAAGTTAGCCTTAAGATAATGAATGAAGTCACTGTGGCATCAGTGGTTTGGAGGTTATCTTAGGAAACTGAAAAAAAAAAGAACCCGACTGCTGTTCATTTCTGGGAACAGATAAGAAAAGCACAGATGAGGGTCATTTGGCCTGGATGGCTTTCTGGTACAGTCCGTCCACACTATTGTGGAGTTATCAGACAGCACCTTTAATAAGACCTGGAAACATGAATGAAAGTCGATTGTGTCCGTCTTTGACACGTCACTTTCTAAGTCAAACCACAGATTAATCAACCACGTTGTGTCTAATTACAAACTTCATTAAAAAGGTTTTGTTCTGACTTTGAAAACATTCACATTCAGCGGAGTCATTTCCGGAAGTGATTTAATGAAATCATTTTCAGTAAGATGCCTTCAAATGACTGTTTTGCAACCAATGCGTATTGTGAAGGTTGTATGTTTGAAGGAGTGATTATGATAAGCTGTTATTGCTGTTTTCAATGAAGTGAACTGAGTCCGAAGTCGCTGACATTGTGACATCATTTAGACGACCACAACGTCAATCATGCCTTACCTGAGGTGAAATGAATAAAATGAGCAGTTGTTGGACGAAGTTTGGCAGATGGAAAAATTGCAGGCATTCCGTTAAATTGACAGTCTGTCCAGGTCAGCGGGGCGGTGAGGCTATGTCTCGGGTCAATAGGTTGTTGCAGACCTGGCCGGCTGGCAGATAAGGAGAGAGATGGTAGGAGAAATAGGCATCAGAGCGCAGACTGTAATAGCTGTCTGCTCTGGCCTGATGAGGTGGCTGGGGAATAGAGCCCAAGGATGCCTGAGTGTGTGTGTGTGTGTGTGTGCTTTGACTGATGGGGTGGCGAGGAATAAGACGGCAAAGGAGGAAGGAGAGCTGTACGTGCGTCCACTTAGTACATGTGTGTCTGCATGGGCGTGCCATGTAGTGCATGTGTGAATGGCAGGGGTCTGATGAGGTGGCCGTGGTGAAAGGTGATAGGGCCGGGCTGTGTAAATGATGGCTGATGTCTCTTGAAAGTCTATTTAGCCAGAGTAATGAAGTGCGTCTGCCAGGGGAAGAATATGAGGGACAGGCTCGGAGGCTCAGACAGACAGCTAGGTCACCTCACTCAAACTTGTATGAAGAGAAGAGGAGAGATAGACGAGATGATTCGGTTGTAATGACTCCTATTCTGTTCGTCTGCCAAGGAGGCACCTTGGAGGACAAACAGATCAGGTCAACTCACAGCCATTGATAGAATGTCAGTCTGCACCTGCAGGTCGCCTGGCTTGCCCTGCGAAGTCAACACGTCTGCCTATACTTTCTCTCTTTAGTAGCACTAGAGCTGGGTATCTAACCTCAACATCTTTAATATTTCAAGTGCTGAGATTCAAGCTGGATCATTCAACCATGTCACATGGTCCACGGCTGCATCTCACTCCAAATAACGCTGGTCAGTGAACCTTGAGCTTCCAACATTTTATAATCAAAGATTGTCAAGAACTGTGCCCTTGGCATCGTAAACAGTGAAATATCTGAAGTTGACATTGAATGCTTCGGCAGATTTTTTTAATTGCTTGCTGATTATTTCAGCGGATATTTACTCTGCTTTGGTACAAATGTGCAGGTTTTGGCACCCATATAAAAGCTGTTTTACCTCGTCCTAGGGAACCACTACATTACAGCTCATGAGGGAGCAAGGTGATGAGAGCCTTGGTACCATTATGTTAATATTGTGGAAATTACACATTTCTTGATAACAATGAGAACATTTTGAAAATGATGTTTAATTATGTAGGACTTAACAGTCATGCCCACTTCACACAGCGATGGGCCACATTTCTGTGAGAAAGAAGGCAGGGCTTTCTCCCTCCTGCTCTCTTTTCTTCCCACATTTACAAATGTCAATATCCCGATGTACAAATGAGCGCAACACAATGAATCCCTTCTGAAAGTGCCCCCATTATCCCCATTTAAACAGTAATTGCATCCTGCTCCTCTTCAACAGGCAGGCTTTTCACGCTGGTTTCAAGTGTGGTGGTTCAAAACGACCATCAACACTTCTCAATTAGGTTAATCATAGGGCGAGAACATGAGTGTTATATGAGGGAAAGGTAAGGACCGAACAGCGGAGAATCAAACTACCAACAACATGGAAATAGTAGGGTAGCACTCAGATTACCTTCTCACATTAAGCAAGTTATGTCAGTGTAATTCTGTCAATAATAATAATAAATACAATGGTGCAACATCTTATTAGAGTCATAACTGGCTGGGACATTGACATGGCAAATAATTTAATGAAAAAGGGAATAATCAAGAATTCCACAGTATTACCCTGTTGTTACCAATCTATTACCCCTCATTACCTGTTAATACCAAGCTATTACCCCTCATTACCTGTTATTACCAAGCTCAATCAAGCTGACCTCTTTCTTTTTCTTTCTCTTTTTTTCATCCCCCATTTCCTGGTCCGATAAATGACTGCATTGTTTATGAGATTTTAATCAGAACCCAGAAGGTCGTTCATTCACGAAGGCAACCACCAGATAAGTCACATGCGCTGGTCACATGCATCTCTGCTTGTAAAAGAAGGCCATCTTGCAACAGGCACAAACAGATCTTCTCTGTTTCTAGGCTGTCAAGTGAGGGACTGCCTCCCTCATGACCCCAGACGTTTGCAGCAGTCTGCCTCCAGACTGCAGAATTCTTCTTCTTCTTCTTCTTCGTGTGTCTATGAACTTGTGCCAGGCCATGTAAAGATCACACTCGAGTGCAGGGGTGGGATTGGGATGTAGGGGGATGGTGATCAGGGATTAATGAAGGAAACGGACAGAAGGCTAGAGTGACAGGCGTCAGATACGTTTTTTGGTGAGCTATTGAGGTCAGGGAATGAGGAAAGTAGAGCACAACTATGGTGGTTACATCTTGGAAATCCATGGGATTCTTTTGGGATAGCTGAATGTTTTTTTCATGAAAATCCATGAGCTAAAAACAACAGTGAAATCAGCGGATATGCTCCGTGAGGACTTTAAGCAATGAGCAGGTTCTTGCTTTGATTAGACAAACGGTTCACAGCTTTTGGCCGTGAATGTTTGCACAGCACGTCTCCTCTGACTGTTACAAAGGAGCCGCTCTAATCCAAGTTTACAACATTATTTTTAGCCGTGCTGGCGGCATGGCTCTAGGGATGACAATGTCGCTCCTTTTGGTCAATTAGTTGGTTCATCGCTTTGATCCCCTGACTTGTCCTCTGTTCCACCAGCAGGTTGACATTTCATGGCTTCAAGTGAAATGTCTCAACAGCTATTGGATGGATTGCTATGTTGAATCTATTCAATTGGTGAATACATTCATGTCCACCTCAAGATGAATTGTTATTGCTTTGTTGACTTTTCAACTAACGAAAAATCAGGTAAAAGTTTTGAATTCAGCCAATCCTTAGTGTTATAACCGGATACCTGCAAAGCTAATGTCCTCCCCTTCAGCTGCACTTTGTGTTTAGTGCTTCTTAGAAAATATTAGCATGCTAATGTGCTAAACTGAGCTGATGAAGCAGTAAACAAGTACACCTGCCGAAGCATTGTACTTGTGAGCGTGTTGTGATGCTTACGTTAGCATGTGGCTCTAAGAGCTACGTACAGCATACGTACAGCCTCACAGATGTGCAAGCATAGCTGTAGGCTTAGTCTTGTTTTCTGATCAGTTACATTTATTCTCAAGTGAACGCAACAAAACACACATTAGAAAACTTCAATGACACTGTTTATTTATCACCACTTGACCTGTGTGTGTGTGTGTGTGTGTGTGTGTGTGTGTGCAGTACTGTGCCCCTCACCATGTATTGTCTGTTTGTGTCCATATGTATCTGTGTATGCCTCTTCTGTATGATTGTAAAACCTTTGATATCTAGCTCGATTGTGATAGTCCCCCTTCCTGTACACGGACACATATTCTGCTAGTAAAAATACACAACAGGCCAAAACAACTCAACTGGTGTCTTCGCTACACACAATAAGGCCCAGCGTCTGTTAACCATGAAAAGAAACAATCAAATAAGAACATCAACTTAATCCTCGGTGGGAGTGAACGTGTTTGCTGTCTCGGCTGAAATACTCCTCGTTGTAATCGATACGTCTTGATTTTGTAGCACTTGGTATTATTCGATTGAACGACATTATGAGGTGTAGAAACTAACCAATGGTTACAGTTTTTTGAAAAAAAGTATATTGTATATATATATTTATATATATAGTTATATATAGATTTATGTTCATTATAAGCTTTTTAAAATAGCACAGTAAACACTTTGCACACATGATAAAAACCACTGAGTGTGTCTGATTGTTTATGTATAGGCCAATGGCATCAAGGAAACCGCATCCTGATTAAGGCTCATTTCACTTCATCCGCAGTCAGCTCAGGAAGGAACGTGAGAACTTTGAGTCACTAGTTTAGAAGTGAGAACATTCATTTGTGATATTTTATTGATAATCTAAACATTAAGATTGTTTCATCTGCCCTTTTTCTACGCAGTGTATTGGTTAACATCTCCTTCCTGAAGTGGCTAAGCTTGAAAGAGGACTGAACCCGGCTCTGGACAGCATGTTCCCGTCTGTAACGGCAGGCTGGAATACTTTAGAGTCTGCACACTTTAACCACACAGAAATAACAACAGAAACGTAAAAGAGAAGTTATATAAAGACAGTCAAGTCAAAAAACCGGAGATACAGAATTTATAATACTGCACATCATCTCTGCTCATCCCATTTCCTTCATTTTTTTGTCATTTTAAACCTGTACAACACCTGCTCTCTCTTTCTCTTCCTGTCTAATTGACGGTCTCTTACTTCCTCGCTGGCTCTCAGTCTCCATCTTTTCCCCAAACAGTCTCTGTACAGTTGGCTTAGCGGTGACCATAGAAATAGCTAAAGGGTTCCATGTGACATTGGTTGAAGTTTGTACAGAAACATTAGTTTTTTTCTTTATGTAAACAGGCACACAGATCTCTAGAGGCTAACTCCTCAGTCCCAAAGAAACAACCCACCTCTACCAGTTAATCGCTCCCTCTTCTTCTTCTTTTGTATTCCGCCGTTTGTTTTAGTTCCTGTCTGCTGATGACTTTATAATTTTCACATGTCGAGTATGTCGGCCCCGTTCTCAGTCCTGCTGAGAGAAATAAGGCCTTGGATTGCTCCTCAGATATCTAGAGGCGAACAGCTACTCAGTATTTAGTTCTCCTCTCCTCCCCCGGCGACCACTGCCAAGGCTTTGTTACAGTTCGCCACCCAAGATAATGTAGCTTAACCAAGGTTGCTGTTGTCCAGGTTGCTGTTTGTGTAGTTTTATGTCGCTGTCTCCAGCATCAGTGTTGGTGGTCGAGCAGAGAAATTCATGCCGTCTCCGAAAGGTCTACGTGGAACGAGCTAACAAATCCTTTTGCGGGCTGAAAAGACAAGAGAACACACTCAATAAGACGAATGGCACCCTCTCCCTCGAGACTCTTTAGTGACACAATCGGCTCGAAATACCATCTCTTGAAGGATACATGCCACAAAGGACTGTGTGTGAAGTTATTTATATACCCTAAAGGCTGGTCCTTGTAGTGTAATGGTGAAACTAATTTGGGAATCGGGTGAAAACATGTCCATCAGTGGAGATAAAGGTTAGAAATTTGGTGGCTACATAATGCATGCGTAGAAAATACACAGAGCACTAATTGCTTCATTAATTATCTATAAATGGATCATTAAATATGTATAAACCCTTTATCAAGGCAACCCTACTGATCAGAGCACTGCCATAGCCAGTAGTAGCACATGCTGCTATTTTTATAAGTAGAACATGATGCCAATTGGTTAATAGAGCTCAGCCTCTGGGACTCTTCTCATCTCCTTTACAGAGTGATGAACAACAGAACCTTTGCCGTGGCAAAGTATATTTCTAAAGAGTGGGAAAAATGGGTGAAATTGTAAATCAAAAAAATAAAGTGAAATATAATATGGTGGAGAGTTTTGGACAGAGGAGTATGGAGTGCATTTATCCCAACCCTTCGAGGCAGACGGGAGGAGCAGACACGCAGGCTGCTATATTTGGAGCGAGCTCGTGCACCTAAAGGCTAAATACAAATTATGTCTCAAACAGACCTGATGTGCAAGAGGAAAAATTACTTGGCTTCGTTTGCTAAGTTGCAAACAAAGAACAAAAAAAAGCAGGTTATAGCGGTCGTCGTTTACCTGAGAGACAGTCGGCATGCAGTATCATGAAGGATGGTGGTTAAGATGGTGGTGACTGGAAATGACTTCTCTACTCAATGTGTGTATTGAATCCATCCTCGACTCTTAGAGCTCATAGAATATTCATGTTACGTGGGAGCTTGGAAAGCATCCTGCCGTCATCTCTAAGGAATCTCATTCTGCTTCTTTAGAATTTCAAGCTGGAAACTACATTACCAATATATATCAAAATCATTCATGTGCCAAATGAAGCTTCCCTTAATATATTGAAATACTTTCCCTCTTCTCTTGCACACAAACTTGTGAGTGTGACTTCTCCAACTGCAGAATCTTGACCTCGGTGTTGACAGCCCACCTCTCCCCCCCATCTTTATGTCGAGTATTGATCCACAAGCAAGCGAGTATAGATACTCGACACTTCCTTTTTAGAACAAAATGGACTTCAATCCTTGTGAAAAAGACGACGCGTGGGTTGTGCGTTTCACCTTTCGAGCTATTCAGTAGGGAAGCCATCGTGCTCGAGCAGAACTCCGATGTTAAGCAAATGGAAAATAAAAGATGTCCTTTCGAACATGAGATGATCTATCCTTCATTTCCTCAGAGCATGTATTAAACCATAAACGGCGTTTAACTGTAGCTGTGTGAAGAGGTAAGGAATATAAACATGAAGTGTGCTTGTGTTGGTGACCTTTACTTATATGAGCATCAGATACAAAAGGCTGACAGGAGAGGATTCTGAGGGGGAATTTAGAGAAAGGCGAAAAAGGGGCAACAGCAGTTTAAAATGTGTCCAATTCAATGTTTGTTTATTTTAATAATTAGTCACATATGTACAGACAGTATTTAGCGTTAGAAAAGGTAAGGTTGAAGTTTTCAGAGTGGGTTTTGGAGAAGTGGAGTTAGCAATAATAGATTACATTTTACATTCGGTGAGATAAATTCAAATTTACAAAGTAAAAACAATACAACAAAACAAAAAGTCATAGTTTTTAAAACTCTTTAAAAAATATAAGAAATAAACGTTGATGAGCAAAATAAAAAGCCCAGATCAGAATCAAAGGGCAGATTGATCGTCCCCTCCTCTAGTCTCTGTACTGGACCAGACCGAAGTCGTAGGGTCCCAGTGAACTTTCATACTGATACTCACAGAGAAAGGTAGCTTTGTACGGCAGGGTCCCCCTATCATACTCTTTCCTCTCTAGCGTGCTGGAGCTGTACTGCTGCTGT
This sequence comes from Anarrhichthys ocellatus, assembly GCF_004355925.1. Taxonomy (NCBI): domain Eukaryota; kingdom Metazoa; phylum Chordata; class Actinopteri; order Perciformes; family Anarhichadidae; genus Anarrhichthys; species Anarrhichthys ocellatus. The sequence goes on along the minus strand of NW_022280061.1, from coordinate 4,887,995 downwards.
TGCTGATGGAGGTGATGGTGAAGGCTGTGGTGTGACTGTGACCTTTGACCCTCCTTGCCAAAGGTGGAGAATGACCTATCGTTGAACGAGGCGGCGGTTGAGGTCATGGTCAGTTGGTCGGAGAGGTTGACGGAGGAAGGTACCTCAGTGTCGGGCAGGGTGGCGTCCATGCCGGGGACGTGTAGGTTGCTGCGGTAGTCCGGCCCCTGGCGCCCGTCAGATGGCACAAAGGATGGCATCCAGCAGCGGTCAGAGTGGCCCAGGGCCTTGCACTCCTCCGTGCAGTTGGAGAACAGGTCAGCTCCTGCAGGACACAAAGGTGGGAATGTGAATGGAAGATTACAGAAATGCAAGAGGGAAAAACGAAGAGGAGGCACAAGAGAAGAGGTGCAGATATTTGGAGTGGATAGGCAAGATGCAGGAGGAGATGAGAGAAAGAAACCAGAAGAGAGAACACAAGTTTGTAATCATTTGCCAATGTCGCAAGCAGAAAAAGTGCAGCAAAAGCTATTCATCAAAGAGACAAGGCCAACATTGATGAAGCGAATTGTTTGTTTTCCTCTTCACCTCATTCATTCCCAATGAAATGTGCAATCACAGTGATGTGGTGAAAACATTTCAGCCTCTCTCCACGTCAACATCTTCAGACTCACGATTGATTCCCAAACACCAAGAGGCAAAATGTGAATCCATATTCCATCATCCTCACGCACAAATAAAACACAATTACCTTAAAAAACCAACAAAACACTCACTGGCTGCTGAATCTTACTCTCATGTCAATCATTCCTACAAATTGACAAAGTGTGTAATTGACATAAAGATACTGCCAAAAACAAAATATCAACATAAAAAAGGTTAAATTAACATCTGAAATGATATAATAGAATAACACACGCAGTCCTGCAAACACATGATCCACATGAAAGACGTACCGGTTATGTTAATGACTTCCTCTTAGAGAGAATAAAGAGAGGAGCGCGGGGACGGGGGAAGAAGAGGACGGGAGCCATTATGAAAGGAACAAGAGACATGAACAGAGTCATCATTATAATGAGTCTCTGCAGCCACTCTCTACTCGCGCGCAGATTGGATTTGTAGTTTTCCCGGTTTTCCAGTTAAGCGCCATGTGGGAAAGCGTTGTTGGCGGAGATCAAAGGAGGAGACGAGCTGTTTAGGGTCATACGAGGAAAGCGATACATCAGCAAACAGGCACAAGAAAAAGAGCGAGAGAAACACAAAAAGCAGACGATCTGTAATTCCCTGAGGCTGAGAAGGCTTCAGATCACAGGGTCCACTTCCACAAATCTATTCTACCGATAACACCACTGCTCCTCTATCACTAACAGCAGCCCTGCGCACACACACACACACACACACACGCACACACACACATATTGTAATGTCAGCATATACATATCAATACTAGGCTAAAGAGTAAGTAGTATTGAAAGTTATAATTACAATAAATCAATACAGCCATCCCAATAAAGTAATATGATGACTTAATATTGTCTGCCACGAAGGCAGTAATAGTCATCGTTGTGATGTTTTGAAGCAAGACACAGGATTCACTAGTTCTATCCAATCATACGCTAACCTCACCAAACGCGTCTTTGTGTTGTGCGTTTTCATTCACCTGCATTTGCTGGGTGCTCATCTCCGACCCTATCTGCCATCACATACGACAGTAAAGAGCTGGGTCTGTTCTTTAAGGCCTTCACACACCAGCGACCTTTCCTCTGTGCGATGAATTTGCACGTGAATAAATTGAACACACATATTAGGCAATAAAAAAGGCGCTAGGGCAACTTTCCTGAGTTTTCAAAATGCTAATAAAGGCATCAATTAATGACATTATGTGGACGTATTCAGTAAAAAAACAACACAGAAGCTCTGCGAGTCGAACCACGACAGCGAGCTTAATTCCGTTCTTACCTTTCACAATAAAATATAAAAAATAAAATAGCTTACAGTTGCTTCAGAGTGCCCCCCCCCCCAGCTCTGAAACAAAAAATGCAATCTTAAAACTAATTATTGAAGACCACAAATATGCTGAATGTTGTTTTCAACATGTCCGACCACAACATTTGAGAAGACTTTTAAATATAATTCAGCATCAGAACAGCCACCTCTCATAAAAGCAAAGCTTTGAATTGATATCATATGTTGTGTATTATGCCTTCCACATCCATGCACATGTAAATATCATGTACTATTAACAACAGCACTGTCCACACATTGTCTAAGACCTACCACTGCGGCTCTGTTTTGTGTTTGTTTCCATTGTGTGGATGTAATCGTGCTGCTCATTCAGGCCTCACGGGGAGCGAGACAGGCAACAAAGACTGTGCAGTGGCCAGTGGAGACACGAGGCCCACAGACAAGGGACAGCGAGGGCCAAACAGACGGGGGAGTCACAGATTTCACAGACAGAGACAGCAGGCAGCAAGACTGCAAGAAGCATAAGGAAGGAGAGGGAGACCCGGGCAATGGCAGATGGAGAGAGCAATGGCCAGATAGACAGTGGAAGACCTGGACCTCACAGAGGGGCACGGGTGAGGGTTAGATAGAGAAGGTACCTTAAGTATCAGAAATGAAAAGAAATCTCCAATTTAACATTAGCTTTCATGTATTTTTAAGTTGTAGCACCATCACATCTAACTCTCAGGGTCGTGTGGGGCTGCAGGCTGTTCCGGTTTAATAATGACTAAGAAGAAACCTGTGATCACGCTGAGAAGAAAACCAAGAATCATCTGCAGAAGTAGATTTGGACATCTGTAAATGCTCATTGAGATGTTGAGTGGCATTTACCCTCTGATTTATCCCTGAAACTAATGTATGTATCGTCTTTAGATGTTGGGGGCATATAAATCAAAGTGTTTCTGTTAATCCCCACCTCACAGTTAGCCTTCAGCCTTTTAATGGACTTCTGGCTAATTAAATTCCTCCTCGGACACATGAGGGTGTAGACCTCACGCCCTCGATCATCTCTGTGCTGTTACCGGTGAGGCGGTTTGTCGCCACAATGCTTCTAAATGTACAAACAAATCATCTGAAAGACTGAAGCACAGGTGCAAAACCAAGCGCACACGCAGCTATGCAGGAAGCAAATATGCATACTAATAAAGATAGAGTAAACGTGGAAGGATTAAGAGAAAGAGCTGTTTGTTCCATACTCCTTATATCTCAGTATATTAATCAGCAGGCACAGGGGCATATTGTACTCTGGAGATGCTGTATAAATATAGTCTGCAGCATTCACCTTTCACCGTAAATCAGGCTCGGAGAAGCTCTTGTCACTGGCTTCCAAACTACTCGGTGATTTTTGCCTGCCGGCTCACTCTTAAAAAACAGCGACATCAACACATATGTTTGCAAACACACACTTAAAAATACTCTCTTAACACCAAGATATGTAAATGTGGCAAGTAAACAGACAGACAGGCCGTGTGCACATGACACCCAGTGGCTGTTGATTCCCGTGAAGCACCTTTCTCTTCCTCGGGCAGAAAGCAAAAACAACAACCAAAACAGTGACTGGCAATGACAGGCCCTGCCAGCAGCCCCATCTCTCATCGTGACCTCATCAGACAGGAAGAACACACACACACGCACACACACGCACGCACGCACACACGCACGCACGCACGCACGCACGCACGCACACACACACACACACACACACACACACACACACACAGGGAGACGTAAACGGCGCTACACAATGCAAACAATCTCCTTGCTAATAAGCAATCAGTACTTCTGTTCGTTTTTTCCCATTACATCTCAGAGTGTTTCCGAAATCCCACATCGTTGTGATTTGACTAATTGCGTTGCCTGACATACATCCAGCAACTGGGAGTGGAGGCAATGAGGGAAACAAATCCAGAGAAAACAAGAGTCCCGTGTTTGAATTGACTCTGTGGGTATATATCTCCCTGCACTCATCCGTCCGTCTGTCTCCGTCTCTATTAGTCCCTCTGTGTCTATTTCCCGTCTCTTTATTTTCACACTTTTAATCCTCTCTTTATCTCTTTTTCTCTCTCTAAAAAGAAAGAAAGAAAGAACGATTCACAAAGCCATCCTCGTCCCCCAGGTAGAGGGTGTCTTCAATCCCTGCCTCTGTTTTTCATCTTGTCCTCCACTGTTCCGGAGAGAATACAGACACAAAATGTCAATATTTGGACAGCAGCTCGGGACGGCAGGGGAGTACCACAGCTTCCTCAGGCTGGCCAGTGAGGCTGTGATGAGTAAACCAGAGACCTCCCAGGGCCCAAACAGAGAAAGATGGCTCCCACCATATCCAGTAATGACAGACAGAGAAAGAGTCTTTGAGAGGCAGCTACCATCTTCCATGTTTTTTAAACTGTGACTGAGCTGGCAAGGAAAGCCAAGATGGCCGTTTGGCCTGATTTGGCCTGATGACTCTTTGATTAATAATGCCCCTATAGTTCGATCCCTTTCATTACTTAGTCCTGACCCGACTTTGTCTTAGACATTCACTGAGACTTTACTTTTAAAGGATAATTCTGGTTTACAACAACCGTAGTATAATTTTCTGAGTTCTGGTCATCATTCCTATCTTTTCTTATACGATTGTGAGCACGGTGAACTACGTCAGACGGGGCAAGAAATGAGAGTCAGACCGGTTAATGGAGCTAACGCGTTGATCAGATTAACGAAACCATATCGTTGACTTTGTTACAGACAGGCCAGTGCTGTTAACCACCAAAATACAGGTCAGGATCATTTAGTAAGCTATATTAGAGCACTGTATGTTAGACCACATCTCTTCCAAATAAACTCTACACTTTATGTGTTTACTGGTGTTAGCTTATAGTTGCAACAGGAGCAGCGCACACAGATCAAACAGATCATTTTCCGCGGACAGGGTCGTGAACCGGTGATCTAAATCACTTTCTTTCTAAGTAAAACTAAAAGTGAGTACAGCCAGAATGTTGAGGACTATTCCTCACTTTGTAGGGAAACTGCAGTGGTGCGCTGCTGTTTTCTCTTCCAAATACATGTTTGCTAATGTGGGTCTTTGGTTAAAACTTGTGCCAGTTTGACTACTTGTGTCTCTTGCCCGGTCATACTTCTTTGTAGCCACATGACTGCATGCTAACATCTCAGCACAATGTTAAAAGTAAAAGGAATTTACCACCAATCCACATATTTATGTGACGCAAATGTGCACAAAAGTGATTCTGTTTCAGGTTGCGTTTCCCTTTAGAAGGCAGAGTAATTAAAGCTACGGGTCACACCTGAGTTTAATCTGAGCATCATCAACAGATATCTTGACATTGTGTTTTTCTGTAGGAATGTTAGCGTCGCAGCATCGATGGAGCAGATGTTGACTGATGGCTGAATCTCTGAGCAGAAAGGATATGTGTATAACTCATGGCCAAAGAGCAGATTCATGAGTCCCATGACTCATGCTTACAGATCTCTGCTTACAGCCTAAACTAACCTAGATATCCACGGCCCCTGTCTTACACAAGAAGAATGCATCTTTTTCACTTTTTGATCTTAAGTTTTTCACCTGATTTGAGTCCTGTGCCAGAAGGCCTGTGCCCTCTTTTCATCCATTTCATTGGTGGGAACACTCTGTGCTGTTCAGCTCATTCAGAAAGCACAGCCGTTTCATACCCAGCACACATTCATCAAGACACTCAGCAAGATGTTTGAGTGTACCGGTGATCATCACATTACGAGCTCTGATTGTGGGTCTGATTCATTTCCACACATCCTCTCAGTGATTCTGGAATCCACTCCTCCACACATCTGTATCATGTTATGAAGAGGCCAGATAAGGAAGGCATGTTGCAGGAAGTAGACGAGTCAATCAGTTAATCACATCGATTAATCTGGTCTTTTCTTTGCTATGACTTTTATTGATATTCAACAAGAGACTCAGCTTAGAAGAAGTCATGACATCTCCACCTGTTACACGCTAAATTCAAATTGATTGTTTTAATGAGGCAATGTTTTTATCCTATTTGCTGCGATAGATTTTTACTTTTTCATTTTACATTGAAATACGTGTGTAACTTTCTGCTGGTGGGGTTTTGAACACTTGAGTGTGCACATACAGTATACTGCACTTTCTGTTTACAGGTTTTACATGTTCTAGTCTCCTTGCTCCTTATTGGATGCTTTAAGTTGAGAGGAACATATGAACAAAAGTAGCATGTCCTGTGCTTGTTAACATACAGTACATCTGGGTATCTGGAGTGACTGCCAATCCACAAACTGGGAATCAAGACAACCCAGTAAGTCAACAAGCCATTCAGATACAGCCACCCATCTGATTATGTTCACCCAAGAGAACCATCTTTGCAAAGGTGCACCGTATTAGACAATAAGAGCTTAAAGCACAGGCGCTAAAACTGTGTTTGAGAAAGAGGGAGAATAGAGTTATATATATTCAGACAGACAGGCATGTAAACATGTTTTATGTTTAATGGATGTCACTTTCAGCTCAGTAATGCATGTTTAACTATTTTAACAGGCAAAATAATTGATCCAGAAATGTAAAATGAATAATGATAATAATAGCTCCTAATGTGCCTCTTTACAACAGAACTCAATATCTTCTCCTACATTAAAGGTGTTCTGCTCGTTGACCTCTTTGAGCTTTTCTTTTGTCACTATTTAAGCAACATTGTTGTATTTTTAAGCATTCAGCCTTTTTTCAATGTATTACGGTTGATAGTGAGCAAGGTCTCTTTATTTCTCTTTTCATCGAGAGCTTTCGATATAAACCTGACGTTTTTCTTTTTTTGGTCTCGTGGATCTTAGACGGAGGGATCACGGCTTCCAGTGCTGTCAGTATCTGGGGCCTGAGAGGAGGGTGTTTCACAACCCTGTGTGCTAAATTCATCTGACAGCTCCCTGACATGGGAAACTGCAACACGGTGCCCGCCACTAATTCATAATCAGCCATCTAATACACCGTTGCCACAGTGATTTAATTGTTCCATTTGTCACGGCTGTTGTTCTCACCAAAACAAACGTCATGATAATCATCGTTTCCAGTCTCCCACCCGTCACGCAGCCTTCCACAGCTGATTGAACGTTTCTGAGATGCCAATTTTTTTTTTCTGATGAATATTTAATCCTCTCTTATCTGTCGCCTTTTTTTTTGTTTTTCTTGCTCACGCTTGCCGCTATCTTCTACTAAGATAATGAGGGAAATAATGAGGGGAAATGGTGCCTAATTTGAATCAAGCAACCTAAAAAAAGGGAGTGTGGGGGTGTGGTTGTCAATCAATAGCGCGTTGGCTCCTGGCGCAGCGGTGCCTCACTCCAGGCACGTTTCAGAAAAGCCATTTGCCCACTTTTTAAAGGCATCCGGTGATATCCCAGCCTCACAGTGTCCCTTTGATTTAAAACCACGTCAGGAGACTTATTTGCTAAAGTGTCAGACAAGCGGCCGAGCGGGAAGCTACGGCAGGTGTAGTTGATGATATGCCAACTGGAAATGGTTTTTCCTTGATTTGAAATATTCTGAGGTGCACCAAAAGGGAGAGCGTGGCTGCGCGGTCCCGTGAGGGAACCTTGCCTCTAACCCTCCTTTGATAATTGCTATGCAAAGGTTCTAGAAATGAATTACTGATCAGCCGAGTGTTGCGGAGAGCCAGCGTGTTTGGGAGACAGAATGAAGGATGAGACCCTGCCACAAATCCCTGGAAGAGAATGTGTGTGTGTGTGTCAAACACACAGAATGCGGGAATGGCTGTCGGATCATGCCAAACATATGTGTGTGTGTGTGTGCGCATATGGATTTGCTTGCTTAAGCACACATCGCTACAAAAGTGCATAACAAATGCACGTGGTCTATACATAGTCTTGGCTCAGGCGGATTCCTTTTTGCTCTCTACCGTCTTTATGCTAGAGTGAAGAACATGCACTCAGCATTGAAGTCCTATAAGCGTCCCAACAGACCATAGCATACACCGATAACACAACCAATAACAGTCCCATCCCTATATAATGGAAGTTTCACATATACATAGAGAGAAATGAGCAATGGGCATGCCTATACAGCGGCAATATACACCTGGCATAGTGCCATTAGCTACCACTCTTAAACTGGATCTCATTCAAGCCCTCCAGAGCACCACCTCAAAGGAAAACTCCTTTTCAATATAGATATCATCCCCTCGCCTCGTTTCTCCTCCGCAAAACACACAAGCGGATTACATACAGGTATCATGTATCCGCCTACATATTAAATCATACAATGGTATACCTTCACACACACACACACACACACACACACACACACACACACACACTCTCTCCATCTGGTTTGGTTGTTTACCGAAGTCTGTGAAACCCAAGTGTCCCTCTTTCCAAATACCAGTCGTGTGATATTACCTCCCATGGAGTGGTAAGCTGTTCCCTTCTAAATTCAACATGAGGAACAAATGTTGGTTTCCTCGTAGAGAGTACAGAGCACAGAACCAACTACACTCCCAGGCCAGTGCCAAATGAGCATGCTCGGAGCCAGATAAAGCTGAGGAAACATGTTATTTGTTCATAAATGTGGTCCTTTAACTGTGCAAGCAAACCAGCAAGAGGGAATTCAAGGCATTGCATTTTAAAATACAGTCGCCGGCCAGAACATCTTGTCATCATGTATGTTTAACATACTATTTACTTATTAAAACCTTGTATTCTTGACAAATAAAGGGATGAGCCTTTGGACATCTTCCAGGTGTGCATTTCAGTCTTGCACAGATACACCTCCCCAGCCTGTTTGTTCTGCGGGGGCAGGCAGTGACACTGCCACTGCTGCATATTGGCTCTCTTTTTTGGCTCCGTTTATTAATAATACCAAACACTGTGGAGCCTGATGAGGACCATTCACTATCCTACAACACCCATCTAATCTGCTCTATTTGTATTCCCTGCACTGATATGATATTTGGCAGGCTCCGGTCTAGACAGGGGTCTTACATGAGCCGTGTGGAACAATCCCTCAGAAGGAAAGGGCAATTCAATATGAAATGAGATTTTGTGTTGCTCCACATTTTGTCTGACTCCACTTTGATCAATAAACAGGTACTAGCCTAATAGAATTTTAGAGAGAACAAGGCGAGGCTTAAGATAAAAAGTAAAGTCTTGTCTAAAAAAACTACTGCACTGTAAAATGTAGAAGACAGTCAGTAAATATACCTGAAGTGAAGAGAAGATTTTCCCTAATTCCAACGTTTTCTGTTTGCCTTAACTTATGCCAAAGCTTTGAAACATTTGGCCGACAAATCCAAGAGATCCAAAGCTGCTAACGTCCTTGATCAGCTGAAACTATAACCAACAAAGGCAGTACAACAGACCAACTGCGAGGCTGATTGAAATGCATCTCATTACATCAATTTAGCTCCCATGCCTTTTCCTCGCACTTGAGTGAACCTATTGATTTGAGTCACTAAAGCACTATAGACCTTAAACTGCCTCTGCGGTGAGTCGCTGTTCTTTCAGCACCACTTGGCGTTCGAAAGAGAGAAGGAGAACAGTGAGAGGGAGAGAGAGAAAAGAAATTTCCCCAAATATTCTTCCCTTTCACCCGGGTGTGAAATACAATCAACACCTCAGGGGCCTGCTCATGCCAGCCAGCCAGCAACACCGGAGCCCGGGCCTTTGCACACTCTCAAATTAAGGAAATTAAAAGTCACCGGTCCGCACCAACAATTCAGCATTATCACATTCACATTCGCAAACACTCACTGTGGAAGAAGCGGAGGGGAGGGGAGGGGAGGGTGTGTGAGCCCTGAAATGACAGTATAATTACGTGATGTGTGTGTGTGTGTGTGTTGGAATGGGGACCTACCGGCCGAATGACCCCGGTTGGTGGCATCGTGGTCACTGTCGCCTTGTTCGCTGTCACCGTGACCGCTGTCTTTGGAGCTGACGATGTCTGCCTCTTGGAATGCCGAACTGTAAGAGGCAGGGGAGGTGAGAGTGCAGACAGTCAGAGGAAAGAGACGGAGAGGTATGAAAAGAATGGAGGGGTCAGAGAGAGAGGTCGAGATACAATATTGAGAAAGGGAAGACGGAGAGGAGACGGGGGATTAGATGAGGGGGCAGAGAAAAGGAGAGAGGGAGAATCAGACATCAACACCGCGTTAATACAGTCACGGTGCCCGGCAAGAGGCTAAATTGGATGTTACACATAGCATGTAATGAAATCCAGCATTAGAGCTGTAATAGGCAATGCTATGTCAGTTATGGGAGTGATGCCAAATTGAAGATGAACGTTATGGATACGTTGGGAACCATGTAGCCTCTCAAAGCCACAATTATCGATGCAGAATATACGAGGCTCACACGGATGGATGTAATATTCAATTTTATAGATATGTGAATAACCTTGGTGCCATGAGTCCTATTGAATGTTACAGGTCCTCTGGTGGTGGCTGGTGTCTGCCTCACTAGGCTTTGCACATTGGTAATTATATGGTGTGTGTGTGTGTGTGTGTGTGTGTGTGTGTGTGTGTGTGTGTGTGCTTTTCAATACCTGTTGACACGTCTTGGTCTGTCCACCAGATAGCTGAGTTCTGCTCGTTGGTGTTTTGTCTAGAAAACCCAGAGAAACATATTTGATCACGTCTAATGCCAAGTAGGCACATTAATAAATACACAAGGAGGTTCACGCTAGATAAGAGGAACATAACGGCCAACATTCATTGGTTGTCAACATGTAACCGCAGCAGAAGAAGCTAAGGGCAGCGCAAGGTGGGGGGAACCGACAGTGCGCGCATCCACTAGGTGAGTGAGTGGGCGAGAGGAGACGAGAGTAGTGTGTTAGGGAGGCGATTGAATGCGTAAATGATTGAGCTGCGCGATGCTGAAACTGAACAACCTTTGTTCACGGTGCTGCTGTGCCGGGTCGTGCACGGAATACTTAACGCACAGGAAAGACAAGGCTGTGACTGGCTGTCTGGCTCCACTCCAGCCACACCGCAATCAACAGAAAGCCCCGAACTCCACAGCTCCCCGCGCAGAACGCACAGGCTGAACACAAAACAGGCCCGTTACGTTACTCGCCTCGTCCCTTCTCCTAGTAAGGTTTTCCACCGAAACTTTATAATCTATAATAAGGATACATCAACTAAATGTTGCTGTGCTTAAGAAGGCTGCTGGTGTAACCAAACAGTAAATATTTCACACAGAAATGCTCTCTTGGTGGGATTTTCCACTAAGTTTCTGACACACTTAAGCATTTGGTGTGTTTCCCCTTCACTAAATGTATAATTTGGACTATAAGAGCCCCACCATTCCTTTGGGGTAACCCAAATATGCAAAGGCTGCTGATTGCTCTTTTTGAATTCATTTTTCAACAAGAACTGCATAGCTTAATATATCAGTTAGATCAAAACTGCACCAAACAAAGAATAAAGACAATTTAAAAAGAGCTTTTTCCAACTTCGTGGTTTGACTGGAAAATGTATTTTATGCCCAAAATCATTTTGTCTCTCAATGCCTATTTGCACACGATGTAAAGGTTGATCTGATAGCAGTCTATTGCGAATAAAACTAAAAGGCCACATGAGATTCAACAATTGACATGTCCAATCACCATTACGCCTGACAATGATTAAAGACCACTGAGCAGAACAGCCAAGTCAATAGCCGATACCACTTCCATCCTCTCGGGGACTTTTGTTGCGCGTGACCTGAGTGAATAACACACGTCGACATGAAGCAGACACAGCTGTATTTCTGGGGGATCTTTAAAATTAGGTTAACCCTTCAAATCGCGGTTTTGTGCACTTTTAATACATCTGAAGCGGAGCCGTGGGCGATAGCAGCTGATTCGGGCTTTTCTTACCTCGTTAGAGAGAATACTGCCATTGGATATGATGTCCGGTTGTTGGTCACTGTAACCCGTGACTATGGCGCCGCAGGGGTTGGTGTGATCCGTGTCAGTGCTGCGGGAGGGGCTGCACGGTTTTAGGAACATCAGATCCGTTTTGGCGGACTCCGGTGTCAGACACACCTGGTAGCAGTAGGAGTTCTGGTTCTGGTGATGGTGGGAGCCGAAGCCCCCCCCCACGCCGCCCACACCAGACTCCTCCACGGGCACCTGCCCCACGGGCCCGACCCCTGACGTCACGTTGGTGCTCTGAACTAACATGATGTCAGATTTACTCAGCTTCTTCTGTTTCCGTCCTCGAGCGTGCCTACTACAGCACGAGCCGCAGCACAAGCAGCACTCACCGGCCAGCAGGCAAGTGTACAGGTTGAGCTTCTTGTCCTTTTGGCAGCGCACGGCCAGCACGATCATAGCCAGGAGGAAGATGAAAGACACGGAGCCCAAGGCGATGATGAGAATTAGGGTGAGGTCAAGGGAGGTCTCCTTTGCCTTGGAGGCAGAGCCTCGATCCCCACTGCGGCCTTCGACCACGCTGTCCACTAGCATTACACTCACACTCGCGGAGGAGGAGAGAGGGGGCTGCCCGTGGTCCCTGACTTCGATCAGCAGGTCGTAGAAGCCCTGCGGATCCCGCTTGGGAGAGATCCTGCGGGCTGTCCTCAGCTCCCCTGTCCTCCAGTCCATGCGGAACATCCCCATCTCGTTGCCCCGCAGGATGCTGTAGGACAGCCGTGCGTTCTCGCCATCATCCGCATCCATAGCCACAATGCGCGTGACCAAGTAGCCGGGCTCTGCGGAGCGCGGCAGGTGCTCTTTGGCTGTGCCGTTTTTACCGATGGGGGCTATAACAGAGGGAGCGTTGTCATTTTGGTCAACTATGATCACACTTACAGTGGTATTGGAGAAGAGCTCCGCAGCACCAGAGTCTTTCGCTTGGACCATGAAGCTAAACTCCTTCAGCTGCTCGTAATCAAAAGAGCGCAGCGCGTAAAGGTAGCCGGTGTCCTGGTTTATGGACACATACGTGTCCACAGACATGCCCTGTATGTCACACTCCAATATGGAGTAAGTAATAAGAGCGTTTTGTCCTACATCGGGGTCCAGGGCGCTCACGGCGTGAATGAAAGCACCGGGCACATTATTCTCAGTCACATACACATCATAAACAGCCTGCGTAAAACGGGGCGCATTGTCATTCTCATCGGAGACGTGCACTTTAATAGACTTGCTGGTGGCGAGCGACGGCTGACCCTTATCTTTGGCCTCCACGGTGATTGTGTAGGAATCTGTGTTCTCTCTGTCCAGCGGCCCGTCCGTCACAATAGTGTAGTAGTTTTTAAAAGACGATTTCAGCTTGAAAGGAACGTCTCCCAGTATCTCGCAGCTCATGTGTCCATTCTCACCAGAGTCCCGGTCTGAGACGCTAAAAAGTGCGATCACGGTGCCCGGGGCGTCCTGCTCGCTCACGGATTCAGTCACAGTGCTGAACCCGATCTCTGGTGTGTTGTCGTTCACGTCCACGAGTTTGACCAGCACTTTGCAGTGCGCGGGGACCGCATTAGCCCCCAAATCCTTAGCCTGGACATAAATCTGATGCGTGTTGCTCTCCTCAAAGTCCACCTCACCCGCCACCTCTATCCTTCCTGTTCTCGCGTCAATGTTGAATAAGTCCTTTATCCGCGGGGCGTTGTGACTGCTGAAAGAATAAACGATTTCCCCGTTTTGTCCCTCGTCAACATCCGTGGCGTTGAGCTGAATGATCAGAGTGCCCACCGGAGAGTTTTCCCGCAGGTTAACGGAGTACACAGACTGGTCAAAGGTGGGCGCGTTATCATTAGAGTCCAGAACTCTGACCACCAGGAGAGCCGTCCCGGTCCGCTGCGGGATGCCGCCATCCACAGCAGTCAGCACATAGCGGTGCACCGCCTGCTGCTCCCTGTCCAGCGGCTTCTCCAGCACCAGCTCCGCGAACTTATTCCCGTCGCTCTGCGTCTGCACGTCAAGGTAAAAATAGTTATTATTCGTTATGGCGTATGTGCTGAGCGCGTTTGTGCCCACGTCAGGGTCAAAGGCATTCTCCACTGGGAAACGGGTCCCGGGGACGGCGCTCTCCGATATCTCCACGGAAATGTCCGTCTCGGGAAAGCTGGGCGGATTGTCGTTGATATCCATCACCTCAATCTCCACGCGAAAGAGCTCCAGTGGGTTCTCCAGAAACACCTCCAGGTGCAATAGGCACGGGATGGTCTGCTTACAGATTTCTTCTCGGTCAATTTTCTCCTTCACCACGAGTGCACCGTTCTCTAAGTTCACCTCCAGATAAGGTGTCCGTGAACTAGGCACCGTTTGAAAGCGGCGAGCGGAAAGTTTGGTAATGTCCAGCCCCAAATCCTCTGCAATATTCCCAACCACAGAGCCAGGTTCCTGCTCCTCTGGCACGGAGTAGTGTAGCTGAGAGACCGCTCCATGCAGGATGGAGAGCAGGATTATTAACCAAATCATCTCCTCTCCCTCTCTCAAAGTGCACTTCAAGACGATTAAAAAAAGTGTTATTCCCTTTTCTTACAAGAAATGAGCATTTCCCATTTTCTCTGTCCGTAAAAAAGCAATGAAATAAACGGTAACAAAGCTGTCCGCTTGTGAAATTCCTCGCCTCTGCCTCGGGTCAGTGGAACATTGTGTCGTTTCAGCTGTGAGAAGCACAGCCATTTGATCCGAGCTTCCCTGTTTTAATCAATTCTGCACCGGTCTGTGAGTTTTTGGCGTCGGCGCAAACATTGCAGGCTGGCGCCAGGACGCAAAGCCAACACTCCCTGTGCACAGAACAGACTGCCCGTTCTTCACACAAAGTCACAGAACAACAGAGGAAATTCCACATGAGTAGAAAAAAAGAAGACAGCAAAAAGTCCTATTCACGCTCCGACGGAATCTATAACAAATGCAACTTCTAAACGAGCACTGGCGAATAACAGGACTTTCTCTCTATCTCGCTCTGAGAGGATGTAATCACTGCGCCTAAGCGCTCAAAGCGGATGATGTTCGCAGCTCGGCTTCTGTAAGGCGAGTGTGAGCAGCGGGGTTGGTTTTGCGCACAGCTCCTTTCCCCACCAGCCAATGGTATTCTCAAACACCGGGTGTAATGGCACCTGATTGGGGCTCTGCGACGCCAGCCAGAGAGCACACAATCGGGCCCTCATAACAAAACCAGTTAAGTGCGCTGCGCTCCTCCCGTTCTCTCCTCTCTCCTCCAGGCCCAGCCTCAGTTGTAGCAGCAACATTAAATGTTTTACACATCTAGCGAATTAAGAAAGTCGAATGGACAGTGGGTGACAGTTGGCATCGGCGGGGCTCTGTGCAGATAATATTACAGCTGCCAGGGAGTGCTGGTATTTCTGAAATATTGAAATAATATTGAATATTGAATGTTGTTAATTGGAAAAAAACAAAACTGCCAAACGTCATTATGATAATATTTTTTCTTTCTTTCTTTTCAGTGTGACAAATTGCTCTCAATATTCAATACAAATATCGACCCTCACAAGGTTGCTCTTGACGCAACTATTTAAACAGTTTGGTATCCGCTCTGATATTAATGCATGAGCCAGAATGTAGCAAAGATGCCCACAGCCGAAGACCACCATGTAAAGAGCTGCAAGGAAAGATAGCTAGTGACGCAATACCCCGCCGTGCCATGGCCTCTCTCTCTCTCTCTCTCTCTCTCTCTCTCTC
>NW_022280061.1:4828549-4872282 GCF_004355925.1 Anarrhichthys ocellatus | reverse complement strand
CTCTCTCTCTCTCTCTCTCTCTCTCTCTCTCTCTCTGTCTCTCTCTCAAACATGAACGCACATAGGCACGATAGAAAAAAGAAAGCATTTCAAATAAAGTAATATCTCCAGTGTGTTTGGTAGTGAGCATCAGTATGATACAAGGTTCCATCAGAGCAGGATCACACATGAGTTACTTTAATTCAGTGTAATGAAGCGTCGTACTTCATTCAGTCCTACCGTGTTGCTAATAGCCTGGAGTCTATTAGTTCCCCTATCTTCCCATTCTGATCATTAACCCCCTCTCATGCTGGCCATAACTGTAGAGCAGTTGCATCATGCGCTAATTTAATTCATAAAGCATGAATTAAATATGCAAATGGGTGTTGCGAGGGAAACACAAATGGCGGGGGTCTAACTACTTGCATTTGGAGGATGACGACAAAAAGATGAAAAAGAGCGTAATTGAAGCCAATTAGCATAAATCTCTAATTCTATATGCAATAGACAGAGCGCAACAATATCGGCCGTAATGCAAAGCGACGTGCCCATTGTGCAGTGGATTAAACAGCGAGCGACTCGCGATTCTGCATCTCGCCATACAAGTCAGAAGAAACAAAGCGGAGACGTTGGATGCATTTCCAGCCCATGTCTGAGCCGTAGCTGTGTGACTGAATCGAGCTGACACTGAAGTCGGATCTCCGAGCAGAGCGCACAGCAGCTCCCCTCTCTGTCCATGTCTCCGTCAGGGTGTTACAGAGACCAACGTCGCCCCCTCGCGTCTACCCGCTTTCTTTCTTTTTTTTTAATTCCTGAAGATGAAGAGGGAGCTTGAGAGCTGCTTATTTTATAGTTAGAAATAGCTGAAAAGCTATTTTTTTAGTATTTGTTTCGGTCATTTATGTCCACTGATACACTAAATTGCTTCTGAATACTTTCTTCACCACCGTGGACCTGTCATTATATATTATAGTACTGAAGCTTATTATTATTATTACTGGCACATCAATGTGTAATAGTCATTGTCTACTTTTAAAAGTGATCATGTGTTTTGTATGTAATCCTAACATCCAATGTCCTGGATCAGGAAAATAGATCAGTAAAAGTACAACCACCAGCCCTGAAATGTAGTGCAATAGAAATAATTAGTGCAATAAAATGGAAATACTCATTAAGTACTGTACTTGCGTTTCTTTCCATGACTCTCTATGTATATTGTTCCTTGAAATCTGCTTATCGTCACGATGTGATCAGGGCCGTAGCCAGGAATGTATACTTCCCCAGGTGCCATCCAACGCGCCCAACAAATACGTCACTAGACACTTGAATCTCATACATTTCCATTTTAGTTTTGGAGGAGAAATACTAATTATCTACATTTCCTTTTAATTTAACTTTACATTTTAAGATTGTGTTGCCTAAAAAAGGTTTAATTTAAAGATGTTAACCTTTGAGAAATCCGGAAGCCCACATCTTCTGTAACTGTAGAGTGTAAACTCGTCCTCGGGTCAATTAATAAAATCACAAAATGATCATACAAAATAAACACTAAATAACTTAGGTGTGCTCGGTGGTATACGGCCTTACCCAATATGACAATGTTTAATTGTTCTGTTTATGGACACAACCTCTGACACTAACTACCTGCTAGTGTCAGAGGTTGGACTGAGGCAACGATCGAGCCTGCTCACTATTAGCTGAACATGTTTGCTCGTTAATCTTAACATCTTTGTACTTGTTTTGGGGAAATTCTTTTCCTTTTTTTGCCGTGTACGTGTGTTGTTATAACGGCCCTGCACTCGCCCACAGAAGTCCTCAATCACTGTGGCTGATTAGACGTCTGCTCAGATCGATCTCAGGTGGAGCTATGCTTCGGAATTACGTCACAGAAATCTTTGTACTAACTGCATTTGTTCACCGCAGACATGTTGAGTTAATAGTAGGAAAAGCAGGTTTTACTAACAACATTAACAATGTTTCAGTGACAGGAAGCTAGCACTGTGACATACGGAGCAGCAAAATGAAGTTTAGTCACAGTTCATTGTATTACTTACAACTGTGCTTTTCCTACTGGGACATGTGGAAATGGCCTCTAGGAATAATAAAGGTGTAATATATCCCATGTAGCGTAAGGGGCATGTCAATCAACAACAGTCCCGAAAGGACATCCCATCAACCGAAATATGTGAAACATCTGTGTGGGAGTAGCATGGATGTGCAGGTCTTTCACTTGTTCTCAGTTATGTAAAAAAAGATGTGTCAACAGATCGTCACTGAAACAGACACTAATATTAGCAAATAACCAACCGTACGATCACATTATCAATTTATAGCTGAAACACACTTAAAGAGCCAGTATGTTGAATTTTGCGGGATTTGGTGGCAGAAATGAAATATCATATTCATAAATATAATCCCCTGAAACTAAGGATCTTTGTGTTTTTGTTAGCGTATGGCCTCCGTATTTACATCTTCACTGAGTCCGCTCCAATCTGCAACTAGCAGCACACCGGATAAGTGTATTTTCCTTGAAAAGGCCTTTACATAGTGCATTACTTTTCATGTTGCATCTATAGTATATATATAAGTCATGTTGACACAATAAATATAGTGTATATTCCGCTCATAAAGGTTTTGGTGAGCTGCCTTTCGGTTGTTTTGTCATGAGCAACATCAGCGGTCATTCTCCTTTAACTGTTTCCACATCTATAATTAAGTAGCTCCCAACTGACAAATGGGACATACATTTTGACAAATGATGTCATAACCTGCCTTGATGTGAGGGGCTAACAGACTAAGGCTGGGTCTGTAGGTAAAAGCTCAGAAGGCCATTAAAATTTCATAATATGAACAAAAAGGCAATTAAGATATCATTAAGAGGGTTAGCACCCAAAGGATAAACCTCGAGCCCATTACAGTGCCCTTCGATAGTCTTGTACCCAGCCGCTGCTTAAAACTCTACTTCAGAGACTGTGATATAACTGAGTTGTGGCCAATTGACAAACTAGTAAATGGGAGGTATAGGTCGTCTCAATATGTCAACAGGAGTCTGTGTTGTTTGGATTTAAGCACACAATCACTGCCCAGGAACATGAGTCCACGCCTGGTTTGAATGTACTCTGGTGATCAGTACAGAGAGAACAACCGTGTTAATGTCTGTGATGTTAGCTCATTGGCTCACTGAAGCCTCAGGGTCGTGAATGCTGGGAAACTGTAAAAGAGAACAGAATAGGTCAATAAACAAACCATGTAAATGTGGACACCGGAGTCAGTCCCTCTTATTGTTACAATAATCAAGGTTGAGGAGAAAAGTGATCCATACACAGCAAGTACTATCTGCTGTTAATAACTTCATTCAGCAAACGGCTGTAAAGTCAATTGTACAAATAGTGGGGATTCAGTTGTGCAATAAAAAGCACGATATATTCAACCTTTCACCTCAAATGGGTGTGATCAGCCTCATGCATACCATTTGGGCTTCTGTAATTGCTTCAGCCTAGAAAGTACAGTGGCCTGTGAGCCGGACGAGACCGTGTACAGAATGGATGGCTGTGCCCTCAGCCCAAAGTGACTGTGTGTGTGATCAGTGTCTGTCCCAGACAGCTGCAGGGTGACTCTCTGCCCTGATGGCCATTACTCAGTCTGATGGATAGCTGAGGGAGTGGTGGGGAGAAAAAGCAAGGGCTGGTAGGAAAGAAGGAGGGAGAGAACAGGCTCAAAGGAAGAAGTGGACAGTAGATAGGGCAGGATGAGCGAGAGAGCGTGAGGGAAGGCCGGTATGGATGGAGAAACAGGGGCCTCGGGAGGTTGAGGCGTTAAAGTGAGATGAGGGAGGTGGATAAAAAGGGTGTGGAGGGATGACAGCACTGCATGGCACTGATAAGAAATGGAAGAGGAAGAAGAGAAGAAGATGAAGCTGGTGCTACTTTAGTTAATTGGTTTATTTGTACAGAGAAAATCCATCACCATTTCTGTAAATACATCAGTAAGTGCCAGCAAGATCATTTTCAACTCTTGCATCTTGTCAGGATGCCAAAATAACATTATAAAGAAAACAGTCAATAATGAAAGCTGCTGTCATCTAAAGCAATGTATAGCACAAAGCTAGCATTCTACACGCCAGCATAACACAGTGCAGACTCAAACAAGTGCAAGCAATAGGGAACTATGTCAAGCATGATCTTTATGACAATTAGCTCATTATCAGAATAACATGTGACGGAATGAAGGAGGCAATACACATTAAAGACTAAATTCAGCAGAAAAGCAGCATTTATTTCATTCTTCTCATCTTTCATTTGTGATAAGATCACAACAAGTATCAGCTACGCGACAACGTATCAACAATTGCAGATTATTGTTTATGTCTCACAGCAGCCGACCCGCTGCACAGCCCGTACAAACCTCTGAGAACTCAGCTGCAATATCGGAACGACTCAAATGCGGAACTAGCATCTCGACGAGGAGAACGGCAGATTGGGGCGATGACTCTCTGTGGGTTGATCAGTGCAAGCAACTTTATTCACTTTACATACACATCGTTAATATAGACAAACTGATAAGTGCAGCTCTGGGACAGATTGATGCAACTGCCATTCATTTGTGATGCACTCCATGTAAAAATGATTTATTGTCCATACAAACACTTTCTATGACAACCATGGTAATGCATTATTAACATACTTATAATGCATAATAATCAGCTTATATCACTGTACAATTAAAGTATCATCACTCAAATATCCATACTGCGTTATAACAGTAATCATATCACATAATTACGCATTTTCTGGTGACTTATAAGGTCAAATATCATAATACTTTATAACTGCTACTTACTCACTGAGGATCATATTGTATTATAATTCCTTTAACTGTCAGACATCATAATCTTTATGATCTCTTCATTATTATTTAAATGCATTATAATCTCTGTTGCATTATATTGTGGTTCCATGTTACTCTAAGTGATCATTGTTTGCTTTAAGTAAAGAAAGGTTAAAATCTTATGCTACAACAACACAGAAAAAGTTGTTGAATTTCAAACTTTATTTTAGTGTTTTTATAACGGATTATAGACACAAAACAGAGCAGCTGATCTCCAACAAACAGAAGCAATACAACACCATGAACAAGTTATGTTTGTCATGTCGATGATGATGATAAATTAGCAATTGATGACATGGACACAACACCTCATGTGGCTATTTGTACTAATGATGATGACAACAGAGAATCTGGAGGAGGAAACTAAAGATCATCACTAATGCAATCAACAAGAACTATGCAATTAGAATATCATCGCCATTATATAACTCCAGGCACAATCACCGTCTCCACATGGCACACCCTCCTCACACTCTATAGGCTGGCAAAGCCACAAAGCAGGAGATATTGTGAGGAAGAACTGATCCTCTCAGCCTTATGCTGTTAATACCGTCACTCTAAAAACAGCTAAATAAGCAATCTGTATCTGTCTCAGCTTGGCCCTTGGCTCTGATGTGCTCTGCTCGGGGTCTGTTTGGTTATGCAGTGATTGCCTCCTTCCCTGCCCTCCTCACTTGCTGCCTCCGTGCCTCGCAGCTTCGGTGCACACAGAACTGCTTTTCTGAATCTCCCCAGACAGTAGACCAATCTATGTGCTCATATTCATTTTAGCTGGAACTGATCTTTTCTCTGTCTAATGCACTGGCCTTTCCCCAGAGGTTAGGTGATATATTCCTCCCACTCTCTCTCTCTCTGAGAAAATGAAAGATTTAATCTAGGGAAGACAGCACGGACACTTAAACAAATATGGTGGTCGATATATTCGTGCAGGTATACAGTAGGATGCGCGTGCTAAACCTAAGGGGCTCAAAGTGACTCATGGCTGCTGCTCTGGATTGATTGACAGTGAGACAGGGAGGTCCCTCTCATTGTCAGAGTCAGGGGAAATGCTTGGAAGATTCAGACAGAAGGATTGGTCTCCATCAAATCCCTTTTAAAAATGGATGATTCGTCTAAATGACCCAAGAGGCCATCCGCCCCACCGAACCCCCCATCAGAAAATAGATGTTTATGCTCAATATCCATCCAACCCTACTCATCCCCCACCCCAGCCTCATTCAATTCTGAAATTGTTTTGTTATGTGGTCGGCATCATAAGTTATGATCGATCTCTAGTGAGTGTGTGTGTGTGTGTGTGTGTGGGTGTGTGTGCGTGTGTGGCTATAAGGCCTATATCTGAGGCTGTCCATATCATATCTGCTAAGCACTCCGTCTTAGCCGGAAGACAAGAAGATAGAACAATAAATATAACCTGATACTCTTGCCGTTGTGATAATTGAAGGAGTCATGGTCTAATGGATGCAGTGATGGGGCATTCTCAGTGAGCAGCAGCTTTTCTCTGGTTGTGTTTTTTTCATATTCAAAGCAGCCGCCGAAATACAAACGCCTTCAGCTTCAAACTGCTCTGCTGAATGTTTTCACCTTCCTTTGGGCTTTTTTGGAATGTTTGAGCACATATTTGTTTATTCGAGCAGTGTTGCATTTCGAAGTTCGTGACATTGGATTGGTTCTGCAAGAATGTAATGCTGTATATCCCCAAACCTCATAATCACCAAGGTACAGCTTGCTTCTTTGCTGTATTAAAGCCTCAAAACTCCTGGCAGTCAATTAGGGGCCGCTGTGCGTGTCAACGAAGCGAGGAGAGTTTGCTTGCTGATATTATGGCTAATTAGCTCAACTCAGCTCCCCCAAGACGGAGAGGGAGACACCGAGGTATTGTTGTGCTTTCACTGGCGTTCCAGGCAGGATCTCTTAAGTCGTCACTGCATAATCCCTCCTCAACACATCTTCAACTGAAAAAGTGGATATTGTTTGACTGCCGAGACTTGGATGTCTTTTTGGAGACAGAGGTAAGCTGAGATGATTGAATTCAATAGTTTCCTGGCATACTTTATCTGTTTCAGGATTCTTAAGAAGCACTAAATACAGAATTGAATCCCCTGGAACTGCAATGGGTTTCTTGAAAGACCTGTTTCCATGCGGCTTCATGAAGCCAGTACCCTGATTATTGTCTGGTATCTACAGTAAAGTGAGTTCTGAGCCATGATGTTAATGAGAAACGTTTCCTCAAATGAAACTAGGTTAAAACAACTAAAATCCTGCAGGAAGAAACTGATTCATTGCTTCTGTTTTCTCTTGACTAATTTTCGAGCGGGTTGTTTTAAATGTGTGCACGTGCAGACAGGACAGAAAAGTATCGCTGTTGCATCACTGCAGTGGGATGAAAGGAAAGATCTGCTCTCTGGTTGTATGTCATCTGAACCCAAAGTGAAAATATTCCCAGTCGAGTAAAACAGATCATCAAAAACATGTGTGCTCTCTAATGACACACACTGTCATCTCTGCCCCAACGAATGTCTCCAAGCTGCAGTGTCACATGTCACTACATGGGTTTCTAATGTTAGCTGATTTTAATATATCTAAAATGTGCCAATCTTGGGGTCAAAAATGTAGTCTGGCCTCGTAAAGAACTGTAATAATCCACCAATAGACCGTAAACTGGGGGGTTATTGCCTTAACACATTTGGTTTCTTGTCTGTATGTAAACATAATAAGTCTCCATCATGGTCCTTGGGTTTTTAGTATAGTTTGTTTTGTTATTTTATTTTTGAAGTTCACTATCAGGTTTGATCTTACTTCCTGTTTTTGTGAGTTTTGATTCTCTGCCCTGCTCGGGTCAGTTTCACCCTTATGAGTCCTGCACTTACCTCACTACCAGCTCACCTGTTAGTCAGTGGCTATTTATACCACCTTAGTTCCTTTGTTCTTTGTCAGTTCGCCCTTTCTTGTCACATGGAGTTTTGTTCTCTTGTAGCCTGCCTGCTGTTCCTGCCTGCTTTTTGGACTCTTGACTTGTAAGCTCTTTGTTTTAAGTATTTTCTGTGTATCTGCATCTCTGAGTCTGCACTTTGGTCCTTTGTGCTCGTGCTGCTCCCGGCATCGTGACACCAGTGGCGTCGCTAGGTCATTTTGCAAGGGCTTAAGCCTAAAATGTTTTACGTGTAGCCCCATGATTTTAAATGTAAGCCTGTGACGATCAACATGAAATGTAATTTTTGTGAATCCGCAATAGTGTGTGCGTGTGTGTGGGGGGGGTGGGAGGGGTCTGGCGGTCAGCGCACCGTGAGGAGAAATGGCCGAGCGTACAGGTCAAGGAGGAAAAACAACAAATGGTTATTTTTGTAGAGAAGGAAGGCTAAGAAGTGAGCCTACGTAGTATGTTTATAATATGAAAATTATTTTTAAAAACCTTGTGTTGCATACCATTAATTCATATTAAGGCATGGCTACATATAATGCTGGGATTAACAGATTTTTCCATAACCGCCCTTGTATAAAATCCCAAGTTTTATTATGTCACTCTTCCTCATAATCTCTCTGTTAACATCTGTACTGGAGACAGTCAATTCGTGTAGAGTGGTGGCTGTTGGATCCCAAGTCATTCTGTTTACTGCCAGCAACTTTTCTTTTCTTGTCTCTTGATAACCTCTCCTTCTCAACACTACACTGCAGGAGAACGTGTGATTGAAGGAAGCCCCAGTCTTCTGTCGTGGTACATTTTATAAAGACAGCAAGAGAAGAAAATCTTTGTTTTCACACAAGATATGCATAATGTGTCATCTGCAATATTAATCAGAAGGTTACAATTTCCTCCATGCTGATATCAGATCAGTGATATGGCCTGAGTGTGGTTCAGAGAGGGAAGCGAGAGAGATGTGAAAAAATGCTTTTACTTTGAAAGGGTGAGCAGAAAATGATGAAACAGGGCTGACACACTGTAGTTTGGGTTGGCTGTGGGATGAGCAAGGGTGAGGGTAGAGTACAAAGACTCAGGTAGACATAAGGCTGTAATGTGTGAGAAGGATAAGAAAGTAAACACACACACACACACACTTTCTGTGACTATATACCAACTCTGTGGTAGAGATGGCATTGAGGATGCAAGTAGGCATCGTTTCCAATTAAACACACAATTACCACACCGCTTGCACATAATGCACACCATTCTGCACCGCTGGTGTCACCACTAACAGACCACAGCAATCACCTTTTCTCCTCTTCAGTGCTCCCTACTCATGGTGTGAGTGGACAAACCTCAGCGTCCCTGAGCTTGTGTGTGATTACCACAATAGTAACAATCAACAAGAGGGCGATCCATCAGCGGTCAGTCCTGCTGTGAAGTTTTAATTAATTACACGGAGGGAGACAAGGTCAACACTGCACACCACAGTGGACTGCTAGCCTTGCCTCTCCACAGGGGATCAATAGGGCTTTACACACGCCTGTAGACTTCTATACACAGAGTTATTAAGGAAGTGCGACCAGGCCTATTGTGTCTCCGGCAGCCTTGTCAGAGTGAACAGGCGTAAAGGATGTCTGCTTGGTTTAGGTTCACAGTAGGGGAGATAGTGACTGGGGTTTAATGGAGCTAATGGATCTGGGAAGCTGGAAGTGTTGAAGAAGAGACAGACAGGAGAAGGAGACGTACACGAGGTGGGCTAATGTAGTGTGGCGCACGCAGAGAGGCATTCTGTTGAGGGTGAGTTGCTATAGCATTTCACTCAAGTGCCAGCATACAGCATGCAAGAGTGCAGACTGTGCAGCCACTTGCTTCCTTTTTTTTCTTTTTTTTTCAGCCACAATATCCAGTGTAGAAAGTGTACAACAAATAAATAGTTCTTTAGCATTTGTTTCATGTCTGTGCATGGTCTGAAAGGGCATGTCCCTGCATACAAACGGTCTGGTCGACATCTCTGTTGCGCGCCGCTTCCTTCCTCATCAGTCAACCTAGGAGGATCGTTAAACAAGAATGAAGCACTAGTGGAGAGGGGTTAAAACATCCACTTTATTATCAAGTGCAAAGGTGTGAAAACACTTGAGACACTGTACAATGGCGAGCATCGCAAACACCGAGCAAGAGGGGAGAGCGTGAAAGGGCGGTAGTACGGGAAGTGGGATTGAAGGGGTGATGCATTATTCATCACGGTAAAGCACACAGCTCATTGATTTAATGGAAATACGATTCTTATCTTTAGATCTCTCAAGACAAAGGCCTTATTTCTCACCATATGTTGCTGTCTGATTGGCTAATGTTCTGACTGACGGGCAGAAACAGTAAATATCAGCCCGGTGTATACGGTGCTTGCCCTGTCATGGGATAGCAACCTTTGTGTTGTAAAGTCCATTTCTTGAGCACTTACTCCAGAGGTTTCACATGTAACTTCATCTCTTCTTCCACTAAGAATTACAGTTAACGGGTAAAATTGTTTATGTTGGCATATTACATAACTTCTGACATCATTCAAGTTTGTATCACAGTTTTTGAATAAATGTGTTTATGTTGTTTGTCATTTTCTTGCTATGAATTGCTATAATAGATATTGCGTGCAGATAGTGATAACCAATGTATTTATAACATGAAGTGGACCAGGTGAAATGTAACTTGGATGGAAATTCCTTGCTGTCATGTTGTAATGGAACTCGAATGAACCCTTGTTCAAGTTTTCCAACAGTCCAAGCTACAGTAGCTAACATTCCTGTTGTTCTTGAGCACCTGTACCTTTCAGCCCATGCAGTGTCTTTGCCTCACAGCCGTCCCTCTCCCCCAAATGAACCTCATGGTATGAAAAACTCTGTTTTAAATGGAAAGAAAGCCGATATGTCACTGCATTTAACTAAAGTCCTCCTACTGTACGAGAGAACACCTTGGAAAGGTTAGGTTGGGTCACGGATTTGTCTGTATTGGGAAATAAGAAAGCATGTTGGTTTAAATGGTTTATGAAGGATTATATCCTGTAACGACGGTTATGGGTAAAGTGTGTTTCGTCTGTTTCAATATTGGCAGATCCAGTGAGAGGTTTGGCTCCAGGGGGCTTAGCTAGTCTGAGATGCACTAAAGCGAGAAGAGCCAGGGGGCGACGCTCAAGTGTCCGTCTATTTATTGCAGACAGAAAAGCACACACACAGACGGATACACTTCATCTCTTTCCTACAAAAACACACAGATAAAGCGGGCGCACACACTCAACACCAGTCATACGCTCACACCAGCTCGCTGAGGCGAATCAAACCTATACATCTCGGTGGAGTGATTTTTTTAACCCCTTAAGGTGTGCAGTTGAGAAATAGCTCAATCCTTTCCCTCTTCCCTTTACATAGCCCCAAGGCTTTCACAAACGAGGCTTAACCCTTCCACAACAAAACACACTTAACTCTGTTTCCAATATCACCCTTTTCCTCTGGTTACCCAACATGGCCCAAGGCGGTCGATGCAAAAGCAATGTGCTTCTTTTGATTCTTTCGTGAGTTCACCCTCAGGTGGGTGTAATTCTCTGGGTGGCAATGACTTCTGAAAGTGGCGTGAAAGGTGGAGATGTAGGTGGAGAGTGGGGGAATGAATGATGGGCGCAGGATATATCAAGTTGATTCAGAGGCATAGCACTGGTGATTTGCTGTTTGCAAATATGGAGCTAGAAATCAAAAGATTTGACTGAAGTAAAAGATCAAGGTTACAGATTTGAGTGTGTGCAAAGCCTCAGTGTTCTTGGATTACAGGTATGGAGACTTGGAAACCTTATTGTAACACGGACGTAGGCTCCATCAGATTCTAGCAGAATGTAGCAGCTGGCTACAATCTCATTGAAAACTTAAATTGGCAAAATGAGAGGTCTGTTACACGATGGTGCTATCTGCTGCCCCAGATGCTAGATGATGTATGTGGGCTGGCGGTACATGGCAGAACCTGCTGTTATCAGGTATCATACGAAGGTGATTCCAGTCTGGTAATCTTGCTGGTTAAAGACACACTTGAATGGTTTTGATCACTCCTGATCATTTCTCTTTTTTTCTCACCAACTGGGAGATTGTTCACAGGATTTTTCACTTTCTCTTGTTCGCAGAAGTATTACAGTAACACACACAAGTCTACACAAAATCTCAGTTGAAACTGTGAGTTTGAAAAAGGGGTATGTATGAGTTGAGGCTGTCTTCACATTAATATCTATTGTTTGTTCAAATTCCTAATATGATCTATTTTTATAACTGCCCTTTAGAATGAAGCTGGGTGTTTTGATTTGACGCCCCCATTGGCAGGATGATCTCTTGTCTGTTCCTTCCGAAAAGAAAAATCTGTTTTACGATGGGACAATACTTTGGTTAAGTTTAGACACACCAACTATTTGGTTAAAGATAATGGTTTGAGTTAAGTACTTAGTTAAGGTTATGGACATTCGCCATCTTAGCTACAATAATAAACACTTGGTTGAGGTTAGGGACCGGCCGTGGTTGTAGTTAACAGAACGTGGACTGTTGGAATTAAACAGCTCTCTCCTGTTTTATGTCCCCATCTCTCTGTATCCAATCCATCCACACAGACATCTTCCCTTTGCACACTTTGTGGCTGTATAATAACGGAGCCCGACTTCATTCTCCTTTGCTCCCAACAGACAAGATTCATAAAAGTCGTAGAAGGATTTGTCACTGCATGTAAAATGTTGCACGTTTTGGAGCTTTCGCAGAAACGACTGATGACATGTTCTCGAGAGGATGGCGTCCTCTTTACTGCAAGGCGCAAAGGTGCAAGAGGCCTTATATTACAAGTGCTCGTAGGAAGGAGGTCAGGGTGGATGGGTGGGTGGATGGATGGATGGATGGATGATGGGATTATAAAGCATGAGACTTGGACACAGGAGACTGCTGTTCACTTTCCACCACCTACCGACAGCAAAAGGATGATTTATTTTTACCATCACCGAGATCTTTCTCTAATCCTTCTTTCAAGGATGACAATGAAAGTTTCCAAATCTGAGGTTTGGTTAGAAAAACCATCACCCCCTAACTTTAACCAAATTGTGCCTGAACCTTACCAAACCCGAGCACAGAAGTCACACTCACATACGCTGTTTAAGTTGTATTTTGGAGGGTCATGAAGAGGACTTGTTGAAAGAGTGAATGTTTGTGCATGATGGATAAACCGATACTATCACTTTAGCTTGTCACACATAAAATAAATGTTTTCTTTAGGTCTAATCATTTTTTCTTCTTTATATCACAGCCACACCACAACATTTAATCAAAACACCACTGGCAAGTACACACCTGTGTTCATCACTACTATTCGATCATAGTCATTGAGAGTGAGCTGCTACAGCCAGGCAACTGGGAAGAAACTGTTAACTGACAGAGGCGATGAGAACATGATTATCTCGTGTTCTTTGTTCTTTTAATCTGCACTGCTTTGTACCCTCTGCACTGGGCACTGTTCAGCTCCCAGCCACATATCAAAAGTATGAAAAGCTGAATGCTTTCCAAATAAATTAAGAATGACACAGATAAAATACATGGTGCACAGGTCTTTGACACAGTGAATCAGACCACTCTGACTGATTGTATTTGATTGGTTTGTTAGTCTGTTGGCTGAGTAGCTTCTGTTGCTGAGAAAAGAGGCACATCAGTCCAAAGCAGTGTCTGCAGCATCAGCATTGTAAATCACCACGGCCTGACACGCCAGCTACTGGGCAGCGCTGAGGTCCAGGAGGACCGGGATAGTAGAATACACCATTAGAAATACAAATATAAACACTGTCTCTGAAAAACAAAAGAGACCTTGTTTATGAGATGTATATGTAATAAACCCACTTGTGTTACTTCCTATCCACACATCCAATTTTTTTTGCATTTTATTTACAGACATACATTAATTGGAAACAAACAAGGTTTAAACAATTCCCCGAGATGACTGGTGTGAAATAAATCACTTCCTTTGAATTTCTTTATCTAAGAACCTCACAAACAGCACCCACATGGCAATGTTGCTCTATTTAATGAACCAGCACATCAAGATGAATCAGTGTTGTTACCACTTCGCACCCTTTCTCTTTCCTTTCTCTCCCATCTCAACTCATCTCGCCTTTCATCAGGAGCAGATGTTGAGGTCCACTTGACAGATAAACAGCAACTCTCACTGAGGCTGTGAAGAGAATAAAACAGCCCCCTTCACTGTCACTTTCAATGTTCATGATCGTACTTTATCCCGACTGTCACGAGCACAACGCAGTTGTCTCCTCAGCAGAGCCTATTAAAGATGACAGTGTTGGCTGGTTCTTACATGCTGGCCAGAAACTAAAGAAACCAACTCCAAGCAGACAGCAAACTACGTCTATCCCCTGATGTGTGTTGCATGTCTGTAATGTAACCACACACACACACACACACACACACACACACACACACACACACACCAGCTCCGAGCTACAGTAGGAATATGTGGTAAAGAAAATGAACAAATGATAAAATGATAGGTGAATGTAGTCATTTACCGAACATTTATGTTGTAATTCGATTTTCACAAAAGATAACAGGAGTGCACTTGTGCTGCTTGATCATCTGAGCCTCCATTGAGGGAACAGTTTATTTAGTAGGATTGATCAGTGATCCCTTTACTCATGAATTATGTTCATGTGTGTAATTTATGCAAACTGTTCCGGGGATAGAGAATATAAGGGCCACGCTCTTTCCATGTGGATGATGCAGGCTCATTGATCGCATGTCAACATTATACGTGCATATATATATATATATATTATATGTAGATTCGACACTGATGGAAGTCATGTATCTTTTATTTTAGTATCGTATATCTGTCTGTAATTACCATATAGCTTTTTGCTTGCACATTCATTGGCTTAATTTAGTTGGTCCAAGGGCCCACAGTAAGTATTTTGTTTTGAATGAGACAATATGTGTTCTATTTTATTTCATTCAGTGTGCACACTGTATATGAGCCATCGGGCTTAAACATAATCATAATAATAATGATTATTATCCAAAAAGTTTGGCGCGCTTTTCCTCACACAGCGTTGCCAACAGCGGCATGAAAAATGTAAATGTCCTGTCTGTCTGTCTGTCTCTCTCTCTCTCTATCATACAGTCATTCAGGTCTTAGATATTTTTAGAGACCTCCCCCCTCCCATTTCAAAATAAAAGCCCCATAGAGTAACTGTATCGTAACATGAAGCTCAGAATGAGGTTTGTACAGAAATGAGGCTTCTCAAACAAAGGTTTATATCTCAAATACAGAAATTATGGGAGCTAACGCTCCCATAATTTCCAAAGGCTTCTCAAGCAAAGATGTACATGTCCAGTACAGAAATGACGGGAGCCATTTGTGGACTGTCCATCACGAATACAAGATTAAATCCAAGAGTATGAATCTAAAATGCAGAAAATAGAGTGGCGCTATCTTAATTGAACCTGAACGACACTACCGGTAACATTGGCGTGTATATATATTGCGACGTCTTCGGGGCAGTAGAAGCCACACTGTCAAAATTTCCTGCGAAATCTTCTAGTTTTTTTATCATTTATTTCTACGTTTTTGGCACTTTTTAACTTTTTTTGCATTAACAATGTAAAATGTAAAAAAATAAGCCGTAAAAAGAAATGTTTTGCCAAATGTGCCCCTTCTCAATACACCAGTACATTCAACGCTGCAGCAGTTGAATGGGCTGCAATGAGGCCAACAGTCTTCAAGTTTGTCACTTGGTTCACGTATACATTACCGTTTGCTTGTTGGGTCTGATATCACCATCATATCCACAAATAAAAAAGCTGTTGTCTTAGCTCTCTGATCGGTGTTTCTGGAAACAAGCAGCTGCTGACTGCCACACACATTGAAGGGTTCATTTCTCAGACAGATTTGGAAAACGTCCACGTGAATGTGTAATAACGTCACCAAGCATCAAAGTGATTGGATCTGCTGAGGATTTATGTGAGTTTTAGAATGGAGATGGTCCGCCATTAAGGGTTAATACCATGTGTCAGTCTCCACCGAGCCATGAACGCAGCTCCACAGCTTAAGATCGAATGCATTTTTAAGTGTGGAGCTTTTTTGCCAACTTCTCATAATTGAAAATAAATGCCTGTTTTCATCATGTGCTTAAGAACATTACTGGCATAAACAAACGTAAACACATAAAAGCACTACTTTCATTTATTCCTCATCTTAGCCTGTGAGCTGAATGATCTTTATATTTCTATCAATGTGATGGTTAAAGATAGTTTTATTGCTGTTTTGAATAGAGGCGGTGCCTCGATCCCTTTGTTTACTTTTGGATCACGCATTGTATCTTCAAAGAAACGAGGCCATTTATGTTTAATGGAACTGCATGTTATAAACAGATGTGGAAGAAAGAGCAATCATGATTAGTACCGATCCAGGCATTAACATGATTGCAATTCAAATCATGCACGGACTCATTCTGCTTTTGTTTGTAGCTCTTCAGGGCAAATCTTCTCAATCATCCAGCTCAATTATACACTGATTGTTAGTTGGGCTTATATCCTCCTCATGTGTTGCTCATGATGTAAGATCACATGACCCAAGCCTAATTGTATTGCATTGGCATGCCAGCATTGGTTGTGTTAAACCATCAACAACTGCACCATCACAGCAGCAGGTTTGCTTGTTTTAATCGTCCAATCAGAGCTGTGGTGAGGGAAGTGTTCCTAATTTATGAAGCAATATGAACCAAGTTCACATGTAGGGGATCATTTTCAGTCTCATAAACAAACAAACAGATAATAACAGTTTAAGACTGACTTTAATGACAAAATAGAGCATGAAACAATTACAGTCGCAGATCTTGGTGATTGTGATGCCTTTATAGGATTACTATTAAACAAATTAAACAGCAGTAGCTTAGATCTGGTGCCTGTGGTACTGTTACAGCTGGTGGGATCAAAATGACATTCCCCATAAACACAACTGCTCCCTTTTACAATATGATCAGCTCTGTGTCAGAAAGATGTGATGAATCATTTGGTGTGGATCGTTGAACAAGAGACGTAAAAATGGATTCACTTAATCCTGGAAGTCAACTGTGAATCTTACATCAATACAAAATATCCAGAGTGAGTGATGTTTTTAAATACTGAGGTTATGAGTCCAAGTCCCTCCAATACGCCTATCCTTAAGATTATTTTTTTTAAACATTACTTTGGATTTTTCAAATTATTTTTATTCATATAACAGTTCTCTCTCCGATGTTTCCTCACTCGCAGCTCCTTCAGAAGCCTCCTTGCTCCTCGTCTCTTCCAGATGCATTCAAGGGATTGAAAGACCCTCCGTGATGGCGGAGGGGGAACCATTTCCGGAGAACCGAGAGAGGAGAGGGGACGTGAGGAAGCATACGTTAGCATATTGAAGAGGACCTAATGTCATCAAAAAACTGAGTGCATTTAGTGCTATATGAAGTGCACAGAGGGTAATGTTTCCTTCACAAAATAAGTACCGTCCTTTGTGGTTGTGGTAGGCAGAGGCCATTTAGTGGTAAGGGATCTGGGGGCTTGACATGTTTGGAGCAGGAGACCTGAGGCTGCCAGCCTGAGGGCTACCTCTCCTTAGCCTGTAGGCAGCCTGTAGGACAACCGGGCAGAGCGTCTTTGGAAGAAGGGAACGAGGTTGACAACGGAAGCAGGACTACGATGGTGAACAGCCAGGAGGCAGGACCACTCTGGAAGCTGGCATCAAAGCCACAATCCCTCTGGAGGCCGGCGTCAAACTTTAAGATCAGGAAAAGCTGGTGGCACCAGATGATCTGGCTCCGGGATGAGGCAGGCTGCTGGACCAAGTTGTTGAAGTTAAAGGCCGTTTTCAGGCCATTGGAGTTCAGGACCGCATTCAAGCCATTGAAGATCAAGACCGGACCACGTTGGAGGACAGCCATTGAGATGAGACCACACTAGAACACGGCAACGGAGACATTAGGCTGGGGAGGACTGCGGCGGAGCAGGAACAGGAGGTTGCTGCAGCCCAACTGGACAGTAGACATGGAGCAGGTGTCGACTGGACCCACGAAACAGAAACTGGCAAGATGTTGGCTGTGGAGCTGGACAGCGGAGACTCTTGGTCTTTGGGCGGCTTGGAGTGGAAGCTGGTTACTAGCAGGAATGTAATAGTGCAAATAAATTCCCCTGCTCATTCAGGCAGCAATTTCCTCACCAAAGTCTTAGTGGCCACCTCCTGTTGTGGAAAATATGTGACTGGCTCCCTTTCCACTCTACTGCAGAAATATGCCCAGTTGTTCTCGAGGGAAAGGAAGGTATAAGTTACCTCATTAAGGTCCTGGCCAAAGATTCTCTCTGTTGGGTCCCTATTTGGTCAATTTGTTCTGTCACAGTGCTAGAGAGTAGCCAACAGGAAAGATCAAAACTCAGACAAGGCAGGCAGATTGAGCAGATTAATGATTTGATTAACTCACAACGCAGAGTCCAACAACAGGAAGGAACAACAGCAACCAAAAAAAAAAAACTCAATTTAAAAAGGAAAAAGTATGGGAAAAACTGGTCTCCAACATACCAAATAGACACAACTAGTCGAATAAACAACTAGATGCCTTGGTAATCACATACACACACTGCTCCTCTAATGGAAGCTTTCTTTACATGTTTTCTATTCCTCTTCTGCACAGTTTTCCAGTTTTTCTGCTATTTGAATGTAAAAATGTAAATTCCAAGTGGACTGACTGGTAACTCTCCTTCCTTTGTAAAGATAGTTTGTTAATCATGAACAGCTGACAGATCCAGGGCTTGAGCTCATTGTTCAGAGGCAGAGGCAACGGAAGCTTCTTTACCAGTGCGCAGTGATCTGACTGCCTTTGTTGCTCAAATTAAACGAAGAACAAAACATGTTAATCATGAAAGTTTCACTCTGTTAAATGAAACAGCACTTTCCCGTGATCTGCAGGCTAGTAAGCAATACAACTCTTTGACATAGTTTATCCCCGTCTCCCTTATTGAGTTCACCTTTGCTGCCACTGTTTCGGGCCCATCTTTGAAGTAAGTGTTGCCAATTTTCCTTCATCACTTTCTGTCGAGTTGAAATCGAAGTCAGATCAAAACAAAATCAACTTATTAGAGGCTGCATCGGTCACCTACGCCATTCTTGATCCAATCAGCTTCACCTTGCTTTTCTGTCTTCCTGTGTTCTCCAAACAGCACAAATTCCCACTGGTATTCAGTATCTGCATATATTCATTTACTTTCTCCCTCACTCTTTATTTTCTTTGAATATTCTCCTTCGTTCTCCTCTTTCTCCTCTACCACCCACTGCATTACCAGCTAATAACCTGAAAATTGTTTGTCACTGTGGTGATAGAGGGGTACGTTGCCCGTCCCATTACCCCACCAACCTTACTTGGTTTATAACACCTCTTATTGAGTGTGATCAAAAGCCAATTGAATCCCAGTCAAATATTTGTATTTCCCCCTCGTCTGTTTGATTAAACTGCCGATTCTGTCAAGCCCGCCACTGCTGCTACCTTGCTGAACCCTGCCACAGCTCACTGCCCTGCAATCTAGTTTCCAGATTTACTGTGTAACAGCAGCTAATGACAAAGAGAGTCCCTGGATCCCCAAGTGGTGCATTCAATGCCAAGGCAGTCAAGGTTATTCAGGAATATAGAGCAGGCATTTGTTGGAACAATAGGTTTTATTGAATCAGTCTAAAACATGTGCATAGTATATCAAAATACCAAGTGAAAGTGTACATGTGACAGAAATTGCATTATACTGTACATGTAGAAAGATGTACTCGAGGTAAAGCATGGAAAGGTTGGGAGGATTTCATGTCATTTACTTTTGTAAACACTTAGTCATTATTTCAACACACCTATGAAATATTGATTCCAATGACAAGATAATTAGAACTGCAGCAATTCACTGTTGTGCAAATGAGAACATCCTTGCACAGAGCAACATGTCTGTATATGTAGATTGTACCCCTGCTGTTTCTCCAACTGCTGCTCAAGAAAGCAGCAACATAATACAACCACTATGTGGCAGGCCAACATGAGTGTGCCTGAGTTTAGAAGGATCTTCATGCGTTTCCTTTACGAGCGTTGAAACAGTGGTTCTACCCCCTGGCCAGCCGTATCACTGCTCTCTATTACACTCTGTAGACGCTGAAGTGGAAGAGAAAGAGTTGGGTTATAGCTGTCAAAGCCTGCTTGTACCTGGTGTTACCTGATTCTCTGGCCAGTTGGAGTGTTGGCTGCAGCCATGCTCAAAGACACCCCAGGGAATAGCGCACATACACGTACACATTTCGCACATAGAGTATTTTACCAAGCCCTGTAAGGGAGCACACTGCAGGTGTTCCCACGGCCTGACATCAAAGTTGAAGCAGAACTACCTCCCCTCCACTGCTGCATTCAACAGATGGTGTGGGTGTAGGGTGCTGGCTGACCATTCAGGAAGCCGCTGTGAATGAATGCCGGTGTACTGTGTGCCATTATCCCATCCCCAGCCATCCTGCTGACACATAAAGTTAACACTCCCATCTATAGGCGGCTTTGCAAGAATTGAAGATCTTTCCTGATATTTCTGTTACATTTTGGAGTTCCACAATGCAAAGACATTATTTTTGTTCACCTTGAAGGGCTTTGTCTTCAAATGCGATTGGCTGTCATTCAGCTATTCCTACAAACTGAACACTTTCCCCAAGTGTTTGTAGACATGGCACTGAAAATATTGAAATGCCAGCAGCTCTTCTTCTGCTATGCTACCTCTAAAAGGACTTGCTGTAATGAGAAACACCTGAAACACCCATAGCCAGGCTCATGCCATGTCTTTTCAAGAGACTTGGGCAAGTACAGGCCTTAACCAAGGTGGTGTTATTACCAGTGCTTCATTGGGTCTGGAGAGAATGCAATTTCAGTTGTACACTCATCAACATCACAAAGAAACCAGCATAGCACAGTTATTCATCAATAAACTCAGCACAGCCTATTGTTAAATGGATGTGTCACTATGAACCATAAAATATAGCAGCGGTGGCAAACCATGGGCCACAAAGAACCAGCTTTCATTCCAGCTGATCCCCGAGCAGTGGATCTCCTGTTAGGTTGTCCCCTGTACTTGAGGGAATGCTAATCAGTGTGTGGAGTCTTTGGTTGGAATGAAAACCTGCAGATGTTTGGCTTGATATGCCACATGTGCGGTCACCCTTGCAATGTGTTGTAGTCCATAGTGACCTCTCCATATGGCTTACAGGCAGTGCAATTGTCACGGACACAGCAGGGGGCTCAGGTATCAGGTTTCACCATTAATCTCATAAGGCCGCCTACTCCACTAGTCTCTGAACTTCAGTGGATGCAGTTTTTAGTTACACTATGCAGGGCTCAAATGTAGGGGCTTATCGTGGGTTTGCTGGCTTAGTGTGCATTATTCAAATTTAAATGTCTGAATCTGCAAGCTGGAGATTTAAAACCCATAAAGCCCTGTTAGAGCGCAATGCCTGTGTTCATGTAAGTAGAATTATAACACCTTATCATTGGTACTTAGCAAACCAGTACAATGTCAGGGATGGGGATCCCTTGCTTCACAATGATCTTACTGGACATAGAGGTAAACCTTACTGGGAACTATTACAATATGCTTCCATACAACCAACAGCACAGGAGGGAATCCAGTGGATGGAGAGAACTACCATTAGCTGTAATGTAAGCATTACATATACCAAACCACATTCATCTACATGTCTATAGCATCCGTTATTTTTAAACATGTTTCATATTCACCACATTGTTCCTACTGTACATAGTAAGTGAAGTGAGAATAGCATTAGCATAGTCTCCCAGCAGGCATTGCTCTCTGTTGAGAAATACCCATCCCTGACATGTTCATCACCAGCCAAACCAGGCGTTCTTATTCTACTTTGATTTAATCGTTACCATTAAACTGCAGCTTGAGCTCCTCCCAGAGGATCTCCATGGGGTCTCACAACCCTTCCTACTCCTTTTTTTCAGCATCCCCTCTTGTTTCAATCCCTTACACTTTAAATACACAGAGAACGTAATTATCAACCATCAAGGTACACTGGTCAGCACAATTACACCATTAACATGTCACCCTGGCCGCCTGCATGGAGTTAGCCTCTGCCAATAGTGAGTTGGCACCTGAGCCCTAATGAGTAGCTAGGTAATTAGAGGTTGGCTTGATCCTACCATACTCACAAACACACACACACACACACACACACACACACACACACACACCTCTACAAATGCGACACATCTGGGTGTAGGTCTGTGTCTCTCTCACTCTTTCTCTCAGCCTAAATAGAAGGACTAACCATCTTCCACAGCAGTTGTTCAGTGTTAGTGCAGCGGGCAATATGCTTTAATGAACCTGGTTCTGAGAGGGAAAGAGGAGGAGGTGTGCTTCTGACATTTAAAATTGTTTTTATTTAATGTCAAAGTTTGTGGAGGTGGGAGAGTCGATGGCGGTGGGGGACATGTGAGCGTATGAGGCAGTTATTAACTGAAACCTTGTTGATTTAAAAATGATGCTAAATAATTGCAGCATCAGGAAAAGGAATCAAGATGTTTCTTCGAAATCTTTGTTGATTATATCGCAGTTTCCATAGACTTGCAACTTCCTCTTGCCAGTGCAGGCTGTTTCACTTACACACACGCCTGATTCTAGACCTTATCTTCTTATCTTCTAAGATTGCCGCCCTCCGGATATCATAACAGCTTGACTGTGATATCACACGCAGCTCCTGGCCCTGCGTGTCATCATAGGTGGAACAAAGGAAGCTCCGCTGCTTAATGTCATGTGTCACATTCTCTACAGTAGCTTATACTTGTCACTTTACTTTTTATCACACTCAATCCCAATTTGTTCGGACTGTAAAATATGTAATGATACAGTGTGAAATGCATTTGTGACGCCTGTCACTGGGATTCCCAGAGGCAGTGAGAATCAAAAGGATGCAAGGACACAAGAATGTAAAACATACAAATAGCATAAAAACATATTGTACTCAGTGTTTCCCACAGGTGGTGCGACAAACTCCCAGGCAGCCCCTTCTATGCAGTAAGAGCTTCTGTGATACTGTCACACTACACTGAGTTGGATTCATCACTGGAGATCGCTCAATATCAAACATAGTAAGAATGAAATGATTTGTACGGAATATTGAAATATGGGAACGCTTGGCTCTGAAAGTGTTCCCAGTGGATCGGGAAGCAGAAGTCGGTGCAGCATGCGACGACTGAAATCCAAAGAGATGCAAATCAAAGACAGTCAAAATGTAAGCTCTTATAAAATAACTAATTTACAATAAAAATGCAACGAGGGGAATTTACACAGATTGTCTTTGTATACTATTTTACCGCAACCATCAATGTAGTAAAGCTCTAACAAGTCATCAGTAACTGCCTGGCCTGCACCAGCAGAGACACAAAGACAGGGACTGACTGCTGGAGCATTTAGCAGCTGAACAGCTATTTCCTGAGACAATGAGAGTGATTATTGGACATGCATTCATCAGGTGGATACAAACAGGACTCCAGCTGAATCCGAATGTTCAACGTCTCAATGTCGGCTCGATGTGCAAATAAGTCACAGTTTGCTAACACGTTCACCATATCAATATATTTATAAGATGACAAAGTCAGTGTTGTGTTTACAGGTTGCTGCTCTACCCCAAGTGACCAAAACAATTCAATGAATACAGGTTTAAATGGGAGCAGTAATCCCAGCGTGTAAACACTGTTACAAGCACAATATAAGTCCCGGGTTTATGGAAAGTGAAAGTACTCATGAAGAAGAATGGCCCCTTCAAGGGTTGTGTATAATGATGTCTTACTTGTGGTTGAGGTGAGACTTATTTAACTAGTTATTGTAGTGCAGTAAATATTACTTATAAGCAGTATATGCATGCATTTGTATCAGGGAAGGATACGCATCAATCATTTGTCTTCATGAGTCTTTCTTTCTTTCTCGTTTCTTTCTTCTTCAGCCCAATCAATCGCACAATCGCACTGTATTTGGGTAAATGTATTCATGAGTCATCTCTGTTGAAGTCTGAGGCTCATCTCCTGTGAATACCTCATCCTTTGTAAACAGAGACCAGCTCTCTCCACTCGTAACCTGAACTGCTATGAATTTACGGTTATTTAAGAACACGGGGCAGAGAGGCTTTTAATGCCACCCTTGCCCTCTTGCGATGCACACGTGCACACCAATAAAACAACATCAACTAAAAAAATGCGTGCACCATTCGTGATGAAACACACAATCACCTGCACTAACATAATCTCACACAGACACATTTCCCTCTGAAATAGTGATTGACAGAGCACACAAATGTCAGCGCTGACATTCTCCATCCCCTCCTTTAGATGTGTGTGCACCTCATGCTCTGCAGTGGGTTAGTGTTTATGTGCAGGCTGTGTTTGTGTGTATTTAAACCATTTCCTTTCTGAGATTATGCATATGTGCCTGTTCATAAATATGCATATGCCCGTGTCTATCACTGTCTTTGTCTCCAAGCCCGTCTCTCGCTCCTCGCCCTCCGGATTCACCAGCCGTAATAACATTAGCCTCTCCATATGCTGTGGGGATGGGACAGATCTTAGCCAGAGACGGAATGAGAGATGGGATAAATGAGGGGGAAAGAGGTCAGCGTTGTCAGAGGAGGATGAGGGTGTGAATATTGTCGTGCAGAGAGCACGTGGGAGTGGAACTTCGTAGCCGGAGATAAGGATAAAAAGAGGAGTAGATGGGAAGCCAAGCGAACGACTGTCAAGTAGGGAGTGAGGAAGGCAGTGGCAGGTCTTAGCAGGGGCATGGCTAAGTGGAGGGGGCATGTCTTGGTGTCACTCAGTTTGAGCTGAGTCAAACCAACTGTACCATGTGAGTTTCAGGCTTAGGTTACACTGTCAGAAGAAATATCTCCCCTTTAAAGCCTTTTTCCATCAGAATATGAACTGATTATAACATCTTTTAAATTATTCTGGATGCTTTTTACAAACGGTGTCAGCGTTACAGCAACTGTGTTGCCAGACTTTATGTGAAAATGGTGCGATTTGCATCAACAATCCAACATTAACGAACATGTTATCAAATAATTGCTCATGCACATCCAGCAGATACAGAGCAACATTTGCATTTTTTTAACGTTTTGATTTTGCCCCTAGAAGAATGCAAACGCAATATCTGCTTTCATTGAGCTGTGTTTTTGGTCTCCACCAACTCCTGGGGAAGATGTCTGTCTCTTAAGTTGCTATATTCCTCCACTATGTTCACAGCTGCCTGCTTCAGCTACAAACAAGGTTGATGAGAACAGCGAGAGTGAACCAGTGAAGCTGCTCCACATAAAACCCAAAACATGAAGTGAAAGACGCTAAAAACTCAATATAATCCCGACGTGTCCCATAATGCTCCGAGTCATTTCATCCAACTCAATATAAAAACAGTAATAGTGCAGATTTCAATTTGCTTCGCAATGGATACTATTGACACCATTATTTGAATTTAAAAAAAAAAACGTTTTGTGCAATGTATTTGTGTTATGCTCTATAAATTACCTTATCGTCCATATATCCTGCATGTTAACATAACAGCTGATGTCCAAAACAGAACTATTAAACTGGACAATGAATGACGATGATGACGATGATAGTGAAGTTGTGGTAAACCCAAAATAATGACCTTAAAGATGCAAATAAAATAAAATGAGCAGGGAGAAAAGATAAATCATGCTTGACTTTGCGTGTTCCTCCTCATGAACGGGAACAGGACAGAGGGCTCTGCACTACCGTCAGCACATAACTGCAGCGCTTTGTTTTACTCCACAATCTGCCATCTGACTGACTGACTGACTGAAGAGCAAGAGGTGACTGACACTCGTAAAGAGAAGGAAGCTCTACATTGACACTGGTAACATAGACTCTCCCTCCCTCTGTGTGTGTGTGTGTGTGTGGGGGTTTGGGGGGGTGGTAGGCGTGCATATACACACATTAAGCGTGTAAGAGAGATCGATGTTTGCTTAGAGTGAGACGGCCTGTAGCTTTTGTTGACACAATTTATGTATGGCATCTGTCTGCATGGAGTTATAATGATTAAATGATCCGTATGTGCTGCTAACAGTCATAAAGCTAAACTGCAAACATGAATGACTGTTGATGTATTATTTCATGCTATTTAAGCTTAAGGGAGGGCCTTGAAAAAGTCCTAGCCCAGGGGCCCATGCTTCTTAATGCGGCTGGTTCCGACAGCTAGACCATAAGGGAGTCTCACTTCATTTAACAGTGTTGGTCTAGTTTACTGTTAGTCAGGATTATTTAGTCAAACTACTATTCCTAAGATCAAGAATGAACTCTCACACTAAATGATGCTGATGCTAAGCTAAGAAGTAAACACTACCTACTACAGTATCACGTACTTATTAGCAGGACACTATCATGTGTGTGTATTGCTGCTGGCTGATGTCAGAAGCTCTCGCTAAATGTTCTATGCCTCAATGAAGGTAAAACAGAGATCATGCCTTTCAGCTGCTATACCGGACAGTCCCTCACTGTGTCTTGGCCTCATGACAACCCACTGCAAAGCATGTCAAAAACCTGGGTGTGATTTTGGACTCATCTTTTATATTGGACCTCCAAGTTGCATCCGTGGTCAAAGTCAGCTTCTTTCAGTTAAGACTCTGAGCTGAGGTCAAAGCCTTTCTCTCCTCAAAAGACCTGGAGAAAGTTATTCATGCTTTCATCACCTCCAGGCTGGACTATTGTAGTTCTTTGTCTGTTGGAATTGGCAAAAAACTTCTATCACGCCTTCAATTGGTGCAGAACTCTGCAGCGAGACTTTTAACTGGAACACGCAGGCGTGAACACATTTCACCGATCTTAAAATCTCTTCATTGGCTGCCTGTAGAGTACAGACTTCATTTTAAAATGTTATTTGTTTTTAAGTGTTTAAATGGTGCCGCCCCAGTCTGTCTGACCTGCTGCAGCCCTACCCCCACCTCGCTCACTAAGAACTCTCGGCCAACAGCTTTTAGTTGTTCCAAAAACAAAAAAGACAACCCGGGCCGACCGGTCCTTCTCTGTTGCTGCCCCTCAGCTCTGGAACAACCTTCCCCTTCATGTTAGGTTGTCATCCACCTTACCAACGTTTAACAGCCGTTTAAAAACCTATTTCTTTTCCCTGGCCTATCATCTTTTACTTCTCAATTACTGGGACCTGTGCTTGAATTCACCCGTCACTAAGTCCCGCCCTCGACCACAGACTGATCATAGTGCATCATGGGCCAGCTCTGATCAGTGATGAGTAACCGCAGAGGTTGGAAGGAGATGTACGTTTTGTAAAATAAGCCTGTGGAGCTAACATTAGCAGAATACGTTAGGACATAATTAACTAGTGTTTGCACTTCTATGCTTCACATATATATATCTATATATATATATATATATATATATATATATATATATATATATATAATAGATCTATTGAAGGTATTGTCTTCTGTCTTGATCGCAGGTGATGTGGTGGTTCACTGTTACACTGTGATCTACAGGCTTTAGCTTCCATATTTAACCTGTTTTCACTGCTGAATCAGTTTTGATATATCTTTCAAACGCATATTCTATATCATTCTGTCTGCTTCACTATCAAAT
Organism: Anarrhichthys ocellatus; assembly: GCF_004355925.1. Lineage (NCBI taxonomy): Eukaryota > Metazoa > Chordata > Actinopteri > Perciformes > Anarhichadidae > Anarrhichthys > Anarrhichthys ocellatus. Next base: position 4,844,794 of record NW_022280061.1, on the reverse strand, counting down.
TGCTTTTTGATTTTCCAAGATTTAGATGAATGAATGTAAGGACAACAGTTAGTGAAGGTGTGGTCTCTGTGGTAGCTATGAAAGCTTGAATCAGTAGCAGCTTTGTAAAGGGTCAATTCCAATCCTTACACAGGGATCTAAGAGAGTAAGAAGAAAAACACACACCAATCACTATAATATTCATTTATCATGGGAAGCATTGGGTCACGGACATTTTTTCAATCAATTAGTACAATTTTCACCCAACGAGGCCCACTTTGGATGAGGCTTGTATTCATATTCATGTATTCATATTGAGGTCATATGGCACATAAATACAATTTAACAGACATTTAAAAAAATTCAACCATGGTCTTTGATTCACATCCGTCTTTTATTAGTTAATTTTTTCACATTAGTTACTGGTGAAGAGTCGTGCTCTGGTTACAGGATCCAGTTTGTGTTGACATACTGTGTCGCTTGTGTCCACAGAAAACGATTGAATGCCTGCTCATGTCTACAGATGACATCCTGACTGTGTGTGCCCAGAGAGTAAGATGGTAAAACACCACGGAGCAATGTGGAAAGGATATTGCAGGAGTAAGTATGAATGAGAAGGAGAAGAATAAAGACAGGAAGATAAGACAAGGTTGTGAGTTAAGGAGAGTTTCATCATAAAGGTGGCGAGAGGTGCTTCCACTAATTAGTGTAAGTGAGAAAAGCAGCAGAGTTGTCTAATAGAAAGGTTTGAGAGGTATGCGTTTGAGTCTAAGGTAGTCAGTTCAAGTCTCTAGACAATCTAGGAAAATTAGGTGGTTGAATAAATCGTTCCCTCTATCTGTCAAATTTACTCGAGCACTAAATTTATATTCTATTTGTGAGCTTCTAACCTCATTTTGTCTTTTCCCTGCTGGTGCTGCTAAGACAAAGTTATTTCCCTGTGGAATTCATTCTGGATCTCTGGATCTTATTTGAAGGTTACCAGAGTTACTCATATCTAGGAACACCTCACAGATACGTAACAGATATCTGTCACATATCATACAGGCCATTAGTAATCAATGCTAACACAGTAGCCCCCCTGGATGACATTAGCATCACTAGGTGAAGTCTGATTCAATTTACAGATTCAGTCAATCATCCAGGTTGTAGATACATTTTGTTCACACTCCCACCATACAACTCCCCACTACAGTAAAGTGCAACACTCGTCTGAGTTATATTAATGTTGCTGCAGTACGTGCATGCACATGACCAGTCCTGTCATCTGAATGAAGGCACTGTGGTGCACTCTGTTTGCCTATAATAGGCTGATGTCCAATACAGAATTCTATATGTCAATGACAAATAACAGACTCAGGCACGACTGTGAGTTTTGTGAAAAAAACATGACATGGTTGTGCCAGATTAGACAAAACAATGGGTAGATGTAATTAGAAGTGTTTTTTCTGTGTGGAAATCATTGCTTCATAAGTTGGGCAGCTGGTCGTCCAGCAGTCCTGTTCCCGACCTTTTCTTTTTCCTGACTTCTGACAAAGAACTCCTCCTGTGGAGGTGGAATGCTTTCTCAAAGTACTGTAAAGGTGAAATAAAAGAAGAAAATGAATCAGGGAAAAAAGTAGTCCATAAACTGAATAGATGGCCCCTTACAGTGAAGAGGGGGAATTAAAGGAATGTTGGACGAGATGACTTGATGAGTGCAAGAGCCGTGGCTTTGACATGCAGCAGAAATGAGGGCGATGTCAGAGACAGCGGTGGTGTCAGAAGGATTTACATAAGAAACGCAGCGAGCTAAGAGCAGCCAGAACCCGGCTTTAGTGAAAGGGCTCAGCCAGGGCTGCCACTGCATGACATGATGCACAAAACCTGATCTCAATGCAGAGGGTTATCGGCTCTTCTACCCAATCGTGAGCACCCGGAGGAACATGTGAGTTGTATGTCACCATTTGGGGGGAAATGCAGTGCTAAGTTGTATACCTATGCATCCATGTGGCTACTTTCTGTCACATGTCCATGGCTGCAACATGTTTAATACAATAGCCCAGATGTCCGTCTCCCCCGTCATGTTGTCCAGGTCTTCCCTCAGGTGTTCCTAGTGAGGTGGAATATTTGGTATAATTCATTTCAGTTGAATCAGCAGTGAATTCACTCGGCACGCAAAGTAAATCTCTTCAAACAAATCTGTTTTAATCACATTTAACTTCGATGGACTTTGGCATGTGGATTCTGTTTGTTGATGTCACCAACAGGAAGCCGTGTTGACGTCGCTGACCTTTGAAGGATCGTAGAGCCTGACAGTCCAAAATGAAGGAATCTATCGCACCATTGTATTCATTTTTATTTACCCGCTTCGTTAGGAGTATGAACTGCTCAACAAAACCGCAATAGTTTGCAGGAGTCTGATAAATATGTATTTTGGTTGAACTGTGTAAACGTGTTGTCTCACAAGTGACCAAGCTAACAATATCCCTTACAGTCAGCAAGTCATTTGGTTGGAGAGCGTCTTCTTCCACTTAAATATCTCTTCATTGAATGAAATGATGTTCAATCCTGAGAACACATGTCCAGGGAGGAGTAACAGGCCCAGTACTGAGAAAAGAGAAAGAAACTTTAGAGAGCTATTATCACTGACTTGTGCTTGAATGTTTTTCTGGATGACGAACTGACGCAGAGCTCGCCCGCTACTTTCGTTTGCCAATTAGCCCTGGGAGTAGTCTCCACTTCACCCAGCTCCTATAACCACATCTTTATTATGGAAACATGTTTCTGTGCCATGTATCAGAACTCTAGCATTCATAGAAGACATTCTGATCCGACTCCTACTTCATTCATCCATCCAGCACTCCATCATCCACCAATGGTGCCCGCTTGTCCAGATGTGGGTCGTGGTGACAGCAAGCTAAACAAAACCTGACTTGCTTTCCTCTCGCCACATCCTCCAGCTACAAAGGCACCATCCTTGACATGCTGCAGAAACTACTTCTGCGGACACATAGGTAACGGTTGGATTAGCTGGTAAATTGAGACCTTTGCCTTCCGGCTCAGCTCCCACTTCACCACAGGAGTGCCATACAATAAAGCACATTGTGCCCTGCAGACACCACGTCACTGTGCTTGCTCATCTCATCTTATCCTCACTCATGGATGAGAAGACACTTTTCCTTGTGGCAACATTGTCATGATATTGGGCTCTAAACTGTAAACACAAGCTGATGTAAAAACTTTCTTTTCAAATAAAAACCGTGAGCTTACGATAACATTAACAAATTCTCACTCCCAACTTGTAAAATACCGCTGCTAGGTCAGTGGCCCTGCGCTTTGATTCCCCTCCACCGTGACCTTTGGACAGGTCAGTTTCTCCTCTTTACGTGCATCGACTTATTATCAAAATAAACATCTGTGTTCACAGGAAATGTACAGTTTGTTAAAAACAATAAATTATATGTGTTACCTAACCGGTGTTAAGTAGGCTTATGTAACAAAACTATGCTACATAATCAACCGGACATGAGCAGCGGTCTCCTGTGATGCTAATGTTCTTCGCCACCAGGAGCGGATATTTTATTTGCCCCTTCGCGTGTATAGGATGGAAGTGAACGGGAGGCGAATCTTTGCCAATTTTAACTTTGCGCATGTGTGACTGTGCTCTAAAAAAGGACAAATATTTCCTCTTAAGGTCTCTTACACGTGTAAAATGCAATGAAACATTGTTGAATTACACAAACACACAAACACACACACACACACACACACTGTGTCGTGACCGTACTGAAAACTTTGCCGCGCTTTGTTCTTCTCTTGAGTGTGAGAAGCTTTCTGTGCTGCTGCGTGTCTCTCAGTCTCATACACGAGGTCGCACATACAAACACACAACATAGATTCATATGTGTACACCAGCATCAATGCACACAAACTAAGTCATTCTGTCACACACACACACCATGCCGCGCCCCACTTCTGTTTAGGGAAAAAAGTAATTACTTTCTCTCCCTGCCTCAATGCCTTCAAAAGCCTCAGTGGGGCGATTCCCCGGTGAGCCAGTGGAATTCACTTAAACAGCTTTTGAGGGAGTAAGCAGTCTTATTGTTCTGCACTGAAACTTTGATTGGAAAGGGAGAAAAAATGAGAGGTGGAAGAGGAGGAGGCAGAGGAAGATTGGTAAATAAAATTGTTGGCCAGTATTATTTTTCTCTGTCTTTCTTCCACTTCTTTTACCTCTTGGAGACTTTGTTCTCAGTGACACGGTTAACGACTGTGAGCAGACAACAATGGCAGGTTAAAAGGAGCTGCATAGTATCATGCTGGGTTTGTTCTTAAAGCTGGTGGGGCACAGCGTGTGTGTGTGTGTGTGTGTGTGTGTGTGTGTGTGTCTCTGTTAGTGTTTCTGTCACAATTCCTCCATTTACAATCCATATCTCCTCAATGTTTCAGAATCAATTTCCTTTATGAGCAACTCTACTTTTAAGATTGCTCAACCTTGACTCAGATCCGCTTGGTCCGCTTGCTCTTCCTTTACTTTTCCTGCTGCGGCTCTCTGAGTGGCATCAAAGTCGGCACGCAACACGAGTCAGATCCCGCAGATTCATGCTCCTGGTGGCTAACAGGAGAATCCCAGTGCTATGCCTCGGGGTGAAAGAGGAATAAATAAATTAACAAAGCTCAGTCTAAGGGCTCTGAAGATGTGTCCCGTGGTGGACTGGGGGGGGGTTCTTTGAGCAAGTATTATGTACAAGCTGTGTGGCGCCCTGTAGAGATTTGCAGTGTGGTGTTAGAAATTTCATCACATTGCTGTAGAGCTAATATTTTTGTGAAGTTGTGCAACCAATGTCTGTCCACATGCAGCCCTTATGAATACATTAAGTGGACACACTCAGTCTCTTGGTCCTCTTGATCATGAGTTGTGTGTCTGTATCTTAGTGCGTTTGGAGGAAACACTCGAGGGGAAATACAATGGATGGATGAAGCGACGTGGAGAACAAAGAAAATCTAGAGGGACGTTATTAACATATAAAGAGTTTGAGTGTATGCAGGTGTGTGGTTGTGTAGTTGTGTGCCTTTGGGTACATATCTTTGTGCATGTGCAGAGTATATGCCTGTATTGATATTTGTTTAAGTGTGTCCTTATGTCTTGTGTGTATGTGCTAACATTACTCCCCTGCTTTATGGTTGAGACAAAAAACAAAAAAGAAAGACACCGACATTAATAAGGCTGTTGAATTATGAAGTGAACAGAGATGCGTGGCCCCCTCGGCAGCTCCGGGGAGCTGAGCATCTCTACGTATGTGAAAGCTAGTCTCTATTTTTTTTCCTCCCATCCCTTCTCTTCTGTTTCATCTTGCAGTCTAGTGAATCTTTAAGAGAGAGACAGTTTATCTTTTGCATGTTCCTCATGTGTCAGAATGTGTTTTGAATGATCCCCTGAACTGACATCAGCTGTAACAGCATATATTCAGATCAGAGGAGAGCAACAACAAGGAGAAACGGGGTAAAAGAGAGATACAGTGCCATCGAAAAAAGACAGTACAGGTGAGAAGGCAGCGTGGAGAGTGTGAGGGAAAGAGGATAAAAGGGAGGAAAAGATGGAAGGAGTATGTTGGGGAAATGTTTAGAGGAAGACAGACTCTGGGTGTGAAAGAAAAGAAAGTGCAGGCAAGATATATATATATATACGTGGGGGTTAGCTTTGCCTTTTTCCATCTCTTCCTCCCTTTGATCTCTGTGACTTCTTGCCAGCAAAGGAAGTGGGAGAAAGTGAGAAAAGGTAAAGAGGAGCAACGAGAGGCTGAGTCGTGAAGGAACAGGGAAAGATGAGAGGGAAGGGAGCAAATTAGAATTTGTGTGAAAACAGAAAAGAGACAGTACAGCAAGAGAGAGAGGGAAATTCATCAAGGAGAGGTGAGAAAGAAGTGAGAACATGTGAGAGAGAGAGAGAGAGAGGGATGGAGAGTGAGAGAGAAGGAGAAGCTGAGTCACAGGGAAAGATGGAGACAGATGAGACAGCAGGGAGTAATGTGTGAGATGAAAGGGTGAGGAGAGATGGTGAAAAAGTTTCAAGGCAATAATTACTATTAAGCAAAGCAATCAAAGTCACTTAGCATTTCAATCAGTGTCGGATTTGTAGGTGATGGTGTCGGTGAGGTGATGTGCGAGAAAACACTAAAAAGAGGCCGTGACCCCTGAGGAGGAGCTGGAGGAGCATCATGGAAACACTCCCAGCATGCCACACTTTAAATGTATATTTAATAGGAAGGTGATCGCTGGTTTGAAAAGAGGGAAATGAACGAGTAGCCACTGAAAGTCAAGCAGTCGCACTGATTGGATAGATGGCTTTGGAGAAAGACCAGGATTTGATATTTCCTATGAAGGAATTAAGAATATTGTAGAGGAAGGAGATTTGTGGGCGTCCAGGTTTGTCAACGGTGGGTAAGACACAGCAGGAGCCCTCCCAAGACAGAGATAAATATGTAATAAACACTTTAAATCTCTACAGGAATAATGGATCAAATGTGAGATGGTTCTTATCACCAGATTCTGCACTTCCCACAGCTCTGTGGAGCGTTTTACAATCCTTCAGCTCACTGTTTTGGTTTTACAGACAGTAACTTTACTGTGTTGGTTAAGTTTCACATACATCAGCATTGTGTTTAGCTCTAGTATAGGCTGTCTCAGAGAAAGTCTCGTAACGCTCTTAAAACCCATTACACACAACCTGCCTAGCACCAACCAGCATCTAAATCATTAACTAAGTGGAGTTGTTGAGCAACTATGGCACAGTGTTGAGCAACTATGGCACAGTGTTGAGCAACTATGGCACTATGTTGAGCAACTATGGCACAGTGTTGAGCAACTATGGCACTGTGTTGAGCAACTATGGCACAGTGTAGAGCAACTATGGCACTGTGTTGAGCAACTATGGCACAGTGTTGAGCAACTATGGCACTGTGTTGAGCAACTATGGCACTATGTTTAGCAACTATGGCACAGTGTTGAGCAACTATGGCACTGTGTTGAGCAACTATGGCACTGTGTTGAGCAAATATGGCACAGTGGCATAAGAAATGTCCGTCCGTCCTGATTCACGCCTCTGACTGGCTTCGTTCCAGAGCAGCGCTGCTCAGGGCAGCTCTGGAAAGTAATTGCGATACAAAACTGACAGAAAACAAAATAGATTCATCATAAACAAAGAAATAATTACAAATGATGGGCATAATATAAACCTGTAGTGCTGTCAAATTATCCAGAATATTTGAGATTCTCTGTTAAGGAACATCGAAGATGAAATGTAAGACACTTACTTCCTTCCCAACTCCTTTAGACATGTGTGAGGTGGGAGGCCTTCATCAAGTGAACTTTTGCTGCAGTTTGGAAGAAAGACGCTTTAATCATGAAAGTGTTTCACCCCGGCCTTCCATCTTCTTCCTTTCATATCTACACACAAGGCTTTCTGTCTCATTCCGCACATTTTAATACCTAATATTAGTAATTCAAAGAGAAACTGACAGTGACAGGAATTAAACAAATGTGCATGTGCTGACTAATTTGCCCTGTTTGAGTCTTTGCTCTCATGTGAACTCTATGCCTCAGACTCTTGGGCTCAGGTGTGCGCATGACAATTTGCCCTCACTTTGTTGGCACATCTGACAAACAATTGATCGGCTACTTGAACTTGGGAGCTCTTTCATGTTTCGACATGTGTTCCTGGATAGATGATGGCGATAGGACGTTTGAAGAAGAAAGCTGCCGCTGTAATCAGGACGCCCTGTCAGCTTCATATGGATTAACGCTTGACTTGCGTGCTGGCACTTCAGAGTTCAATTGTGAAAGGGGCGGAGGGATGAAGGGGTTGGGTTGGAAGACCGAGAAAAGGAAATGCATTTTAGAGAAGGTGGCGAAAACAGGATGCATGCTTTGCTCATTAGCAAGAAGGAAAGCTGTTTGATGTCGGGATGTTTGGCAGTGTTTCCAGCAAAAGCGACAAGAAGGCTTTGTAATGAAAGTTAGGTGCTCGTTTTCTGAGGAGCTTCAGGGAACGATAGGAACGCAGCAAAATCCCCAAATGACAAAAATCCTCTGGCTAAATGTTTGCTTTGAATAACATTTTCAATTTATTATTATCATGATTTTTTTGTGTCTCTTCACATGTGTGCGTTTGGGTTTACAGCACTGTCTGTACGGCGGTATCACTGGAGCTGTAAATTATACACAGTGTGAAATCTCAGCACAGCAATACTGAGCCATCTGTTTATCCTGACATGCTTAATATGCAGCGCTGCCTTACACATCTTACATCTACACCGAGGTGTGATTGTTTTGTGATTTTTCTTCTTTAATTTGACTTTGTGAGTCTACATTTCTACCAGTAAGACAAAGCGTTGTCATCGTTATCGCTGTTTGTATGGTTAACATTGCTTTGATGTTTCTGTCAAAATGTACTTAAGTACGTAATTGAATAATTATTTGTCATCATGCAAGTGCACATGTTTACATTTACTCCACATCTGTACAGGGTCAAAACCGTGAACTAGCATTGTGACAAGTGAAAAGGGCAAAACTACAACATAAAGAACTACAGATTTAGTTTAAACTGTGTGCTTTAGGTTATGTTTAAGATGAACGAATATGTGTCACTTGACACATGATAATAAAGTACCATAACTCTTTGTTGAGTACCTACTAATGTAACACATTGTTGATGATGACTGATCATCGCTCACAGGACCTCAGAGTCCACGTGGAGTATTTTAATCAGAGCCAGCTTTGTAACCGACTGGAAGCAAATAAAGGAATATAAATAAATTAAATGAAAAGAAGTTATTTGATGCGGAGCTGTAGACTTGACCGATGAATGTGGCGCAGGCTAGTACGTTAATTCATTTTTAATTTGAGTCATAATATCAAGCAAATGATCCAGTGTCATGAAAGAGGGCAACAGAACCGTTTAGTCAATTACAGGGTTGCAGTCAGCAGATATGGAACGGGAGCAGTGCCGGATGCTCAGTGACCGTTGTCAGAGTGAGCATGTGCTGATTAAAAACAGGAAATACAAGGTTTCTCATCAGGTTTCATTCTTTATTTTGGAAACCGACACAAAGTGTCAGATGAGTCACTGACGCAATAACACAAACAACTCATGCAGAAGATGAAACGCACACGTAGAAGACACCAACGTGTTTAATGTGAATGTTAAAAAGAAAACAGGCGTCTTACAAGAACATTTTACTACTTTTATCCTAAACTTCTTTTACAATGTTTTTATTTGTTTACGATTCTTGCTCGAGCAAGTGTTCCAAGTGTGATTTAGCAATCGATCTGAACTGCACACACTTGTAATCAATCACACACTTCAATCTAATGACTGCACCTTTACATCAGCAGCTGCACATTCATGAGACGTGGTCATCGCCATAATCAATATGCTCAGACTAATAGAGAGTTGTGGCCACAAAACATCACCCCAGAATAGAACAAAGCATGTCTCACTGCAATGTTTGAAGTCTGGAACAATGAAGCTGCCAGCAGCCATCACGGTGCCACAGCAGGACAGGAAATAAGAAGTTTGGAAGGAGATATACGTTTCTAAAATGTTAGGTTCCTAAATACAAACCTGTGGAGCTAACTAGCAGAGTACGTTAGCATCATTAGCTAGTGTTGGAACTTCAATGCTATAAAATGCATAAACACGTGCTGCTTTTGCTTTTTAATGATTGTAACGGTAAAAAACGACCTGCCCGGCTTTACAAGAAGTGTTGTTACCTACTTTCATTGTCTTCCGTCTCGACCTTTTTTCACTTCTGAATCAGTTTGATGTCCTGGATATGTCCTTCAAATTATTGCAGATATTTCTGTCCGCTTCTCTCTCAAATCTCTTTTTTGTTTTTCCCAAAAATTCATATTTATTCAGGGAGTGCAGCTTTATGGAGCAGCGGAGCTCGGGGTCAAAGTGTCAATTATTTTCATTGTAGAGACGTGAAAGATTTGTGAATATGGCAAGTTCCTACATTTCATTTTCACAAAGTGAATCTGTGGTGTTGCGTGAGGTCTAATTGCCTTTTCAACCAAAATTAATGAAATTCAGTAAATGTGCTGTACTCAAAGCACATTCTGCAGCGATGTATTGGTCCTTCATCATATAAAAGAACAGCCCATCTGATGACTTCAACCCCAGTTGTTGTGCATTGATAACAGCATCATGTTGCCAGAAAGACAAAAGCGGTTCTGAGATGTTGTCTTGTTTTCTTTTCATTCGTTGGCGATAGACCAGAAGAAGGAGAAAACAAAGTCCCGAATCTCCCTCCCCCCACGGGAGCACTGACGTGGTCGTCCCCTGGTGCCACCAGGGACGTTTTCCATCCTCCTTCGCCCACTTCAGGGAGCGTCGTCTGTCCCCAAAGACTCCATAGCATCCCAGCTCCACGGAAATAACTAGGGCATCTGGGAGAAAACTTCAGAGCATGATTAAAGGAGTGTTTGTGGTCTACACCCTCATCTCACTTTGTGTGTGTGTGTGTGTGTGTGTGTGCGTATGTTTGTTCATCGCAGCACAAAGATACTGTTGGGAGTAGAGTTAAGTGATTAGTCACAATGTACGACCCAAATGTGGATGACAGTCACTACCTGCTTTAACTAGCAGACTTAAACCTTGATGATTAGTGCTTTAGATGATGCAACTCTACGTTTTACAAAACCCAAAAAGAACTTCTCTTTTGGCTTTGACTGCTATGAAATGCCCCCAAAACTAAGAGAAAAGAAAACTGTTGGGAATGATAGAAGCCATTTGTTTTAAATCAGGACTACACTGGCGCTACATTATCTTGTTATCGTGCTCCCTTCAGTCGCTCCCTTTCTTTTGGCCTCATTACCTTCTGTACACTGTTCTCCATTTGTTTTATTCTGAACTCCTTCATCTCTGCAGCTCGCTCCATCCAAACCCGTGCTGTTCTCTCTCTCTAACTATAATGACCTTCCCACCATTCTTTTCTCTTCTTTTGCTCGGTGAGGTGTGGGTGTGTAAAAAGAAGAAATAAAGGAACGAGGAAAATGAAGGAAAGAGGAAGTAAGAAACAGAGAAAGGCACCGGAAGTGGGAGCAGCTTCAAAGGAGGAGAGACCAGCTGCGTGAAGCTCAGTCATTTCCCCGGCCAGCCGGTTGTTAAGGAAGTCACTCTGCCCGAACAGACTGCACCCTCACAGTGGCTTCCTCTTAACTCTCCATTTCATGGATGTAGACGAAGAGGTAGTACTCGCTTTGCGAAACATGAAAGAACACTTCATATGTCCCCTCGGATTCGTTCTTCTCTTCGCACTTGCTGTCAAAATATTGACACGAGGGGGAAAGCAAGCTGCATCTTACTCATGTATCACACATGTTGTCCTCTTGAATTATTGATTTCCCTAGAAGGGGGGTTTGTTCTGGACACAGGGCTACCCTCGGGTCTTTTTTACACATCTTCTGTGGTGGTACCTGTAGAACCAATCTATGTCTGCCTTCAGATTGCTGGCTCAAAGCTCTTTTCCTGTTGGAACTGTAGTGTAGCTCAGGGCTAAAAGAAAAAGAGACTGAGTGGCTCTTAGTGAAACACCTGGCCTCAGGGCTTACTTTCACACTGTTTAGCTAATGATGAATCGTAGAGGTTGTAGGTTCAAGTAAGGAGGATGGTTGTGTTGCCAAAGCGCCCTTAGCTGTAGGGACATGTTCACATATGTGTCATATTCATTCAAATCATTTAGAAAACATTTAGAGAGCGAGAGAGAGTACGTAAGGAGATGACTGAAAGTGACCTTAGACATTCCATGACATGCTGTGTGATGCTGTGAGCAAACACAGATGAGTGCACTTGTGGCAGACCACGCACAATGATAATAGTTGCTGACAATAAATCACTGTTTTCCAGCACAAAAATAATAGTTTAACGTATTACCATATTTGTGGCTATTAGATAAGGTTTTGTCTGCATTTGGAGTGGCTTTGTTCATACTGAGGGTTCCATAATGTTTTGTTTTCTGAGATTTTCATATCATTCTGTAGCTTCCCAGTAGTGTTCCTCTTGTATTCAAATCTGAACGTTCAAATTTTGGTAGAAATACATGTTTTAGTGCCAAAATGCCATTTTCTGAAACCCTTCAATGTGACATGACGGAGGTTTCTGCATGATGCATCAATTCATGAAGCTCTCCTAACTAATAACTAACACAGCGGATGTGGCTTTCATAAATTACTATCATTATAAGAAATCCAAGTACACTGTTAATGTTTTACATGCAGAATCTGCTGTGGGGTGTTATGCAGATTGCTGTCAGGTGTTCGGGTCCCTGCAGTTCTTTACGGTCTTGTGACCGGAGTTCTACACAAGATAAACAAACCAAAGCAATTATTTTCATGAGGAAACTTAATTTGCTATTTTAATCTCATAACCTGGCATTCTGACACATACATTTTGCTTTAAAGTTGTACAACATTGAAAGGTGTTTGGGAAGGTGAGGAGGCGACGTAGGAATCGTGTTATTTAAACTGGTCCTGATGATTCACATATTGTCATCATGGTTAGCACTCAAGTGGAAAGCAGACTTGTGCCCTGACCCTGTCCAGACAGATGTGCAGCATTGTACATTTGGCATTACATTGACCGAGAGAGTGAGTTTGAACCTTTGGACCTCAGCGGTGTCTCTGAGTGCTGCCTAGGGGTACCAGACAGTGTATGATAGGAGCCAGGTGGGGAGCTGACATTCAGCTAACAAAGAGCACCGCAACGCTCCCCCTGTGGGGTTGTAGGTGAGTCGATCACGAAGCCATGTTGCAGTATATCGGATGAGCCGCTGACATTGCTTTTTTTATCAGCATCACACCCTCAGTCACTCTCACTCTTTCACTGCGAAAAGTGAACTCCACATCCACATTTTATATTCTTTTAAATTATATCGTACATTTTAATATGTTTCTATTCCTTGCACTGTTGATTGTTGTTGATTGTCTAATGTTATGCACCACCTGCCATGACAAATTCCTTGTATGTTACATACATATAAACGGCAACGGTTCTGATTCTGATTCTGAGCTGCTGCTCAATGCATTCACAACGAGTAACAAGATACAAGAGGAGAGACGGAGGGATGGAGGGATGGAGAGATGGAGGGATGGAGAGACGGAGGGATGGAGGGATGGAGGGATGAAGAGACGGAGGGATGGAGGGACGGAGGGATGGAGGGACGGAGGGATGGAGGGATGGAGAGACGGAGGGATGGAGGGATGGAGGGATGGAGGGATGGAGAGACGGAGGGATGGAGGGATGGAGGGATGAAGAGACGGAGGGATGGAGGGATGGAGAGATGGAGGGATGGAGGATAGAAACCATTCAGCATTATCTTCAAGTGGTTTCATTGGATGTTTCGTGTGTTTACTGAACGTTATCAGCCACGTGCCACGGATATAGCTGATTATATATGTTTTTAGATCAATATCGAAATATTAGTATTCATTGTTGTTTTTATGAATATATATAGTTATAATAATAAGTCAGCCTTTAAAATAGTTTATAAGTAAATTGTAAATTGTTTAAAATGCTCTATAGATCAGCTGTAAGGCATTCATGAACACAAATTTGGGATTGCCAGATTATTTTAGGTTGTTTTAGTTCAATCAATAATTAGGGGTCAAAAGTGCACTCAGCCAATATCCCTTCAGTTGTTGTTAATATGTTAAAATGTCATTCATAAATGGCACTAAACATCAAGTCTGGAATTATAAATGTTTAACTGCAAAGTGTTTTACAATAATCAACAAGTCTTATGTTCATAGATTGTGAATGAAGGACTCGTAGTCCTGATGCTTCAAAGTCAAACATTCTACTTGAGGGATCTTCCTGGTGATCTAATGATGAATACCAAACACAACCAGTTGTTCCTGTTGACGTATAACTGATTCGTTCTGCAGCCTAAGAAATCAGAAATTCAATACACTTGAGAAGTTTTATTCCAATAATATACGAGCACGCCTGCAATCCACTCAAAACAGACTCTTGACCTACTTTTGCTCCATGACCGTCCAGATGAGGACGAGGGCTATAAGTGGTAAAGGAAAGCTTCCTACATACACAACACAGTGGTAATCTAATCAGTAATTGCCTCATTTACATATAAATCATTGCAGAAATAGATTTATTAACATATGAAAAGTACTCCTATATATACACACACGCTATATCGCAATATCAAGGAATAAGTGCATCATCCCTCATTGTCCTATTACTTCCCCGTTTCCTCCTAGGCATGTGCTGACACACACACACACACTCACACACACACACACTTTGTTCCACCAAGCAGCGGCTGAATCATTTCCGTTGACTTCCTGGTGCATTGGCCTCCAGAGGCAAATTCATAAAAGCAAAGATCTAAGACAATTTACATGATTTCATTAAAGATGTGTGGTTGTATTAAGCTCATTCGTTACACTGCAGCCACGGTGTGTATACTGTGTATGTGTGTGTGTGTGTGTGTGTGTGTGTGTGTATGCTGTGTAATTTGATTCAGGGGATTTCCAAGCTTATTTCGTCACTTAATTAACTAGAGAGAAGTACCGCTTCTCTTCTTTCCGTTTCAGTTTTGTTTATCTCTCGGCCACAGAGGTGTGGAGTCATTTAGAGGTCTTTGGCGTTGTGTGAAGATTAACGCTCGTCTGCTGAGGAAGCTTCCATTTCAACACTGATTAGAAGATGACGAAATCCTCCTGATGAAGCCTCGCTGCTCACACATCCCCGGTACGCCTTAGTGTATCGTGTAATATTCCCATGTGAAAGTGCCCATTATGACGGCAATTAAAGCCATTCCAGAGTTTTTTGTTTTTTTCAAAGCCCACACAATAGGAGATTTGAATATTGTGCCCAATGATATTTTTCATAATAACATCAACCTTCACAATTACCCCTGCCTTGTACTGATTACAGACAATTAGTAGCACAGACAGGTAGAGATATCAGACTCTTTCATCAGGTATTAGTTTCAGCTGATTATGAAGGAGCACATTGCATCCCTGCACACAGCGCTCCCCATAGGCCTAATTGGGTGTTGAATGATTCCAGCATTGTTTGTTTAGCCCTGATTACACCTGGGATAAAGGCTCAATTAAAAGCAGAGCTGTAATGATCGCGTCTCAAATGCCAGCCATGATAGCCTGTTACAGAAAGGTCAGCAGCACATTGTGCTCCAGTGTCTCAGAGATACTGGCCTTGTTGCTAAACGCTAAACATCATAAATACTTAATCACAAACTTTCTTCTCAGAGTCATCAGGGAGGAAGACAACAAAGTTAGTCATTTAAAGGTTTTAAAATGAGATATTTATTCTATCTGTGTTTATATCACACAGCACCTCAGGGCTACAACCGTACTGAAGCCTGATTAACATGCTGACAACAACAGCTGAGAAGGTGTGTGTGTGTGTGTGTGTGTGTGTGTGCGGTGAAGAGGAAGACTGCACTTGAATGCTCCTCATTTGTTTCCCTTGTTTACCTGGAGGGCATTGCACTAGAGCAGGGACATGAATTGCTGCTGTTGACAAATCACCCGCAGCTGATTGCTGCATTAGCTCTGCTTTTAAAATCACTCTTCGGTTTGATTGCTTCATCATTGCTTCCTCAGAAAGCTCAGTGTGATGAATTATGAATTTGATATATTTATCCTTACATTATTTTTGATGTATCAGGGACAAGGAATGGATCCTACCATTGTGTTTGTCTCCTTTCTGACTCTTGTATGTGTGTTTTTAAAGTAACCGGGTGAGAGAGGGCTGCGTCTGTGGCACACACGAGCCTGATTAGGCCACACAGGAAGTGTGCTTCTCATCTCCCATTTCTCCAGGTTGCATCAGGGAGGCTTGTCATTGACACATCCTTCCTTGACGAAAACACATGGGGTCAAAACCAACATTTCCCACCCGTCAAATTATTTCCTTTGTTTCTCAATAACATCATTGTCAACCTGACAACATGAATATACCTACAACTGTCAATTTAGCTCATTTTGACAGTGTGTGCAGCCGTGAAGCGGGTTCCTTTTCTCTCCCTGTGTCACAGATAACCTTAGCAAAACCGTGTTTCACTTCTAGTTGTCATTGGAGTGCAGGAAACATTTCCTGCAGCATGATTAACCCCTTATCCAACCTTCCCTTATCCAACCTCCCCTAATCCAACCTCCCCTTATCCAACCTTCCCTAATCCAACCTCCCCTAATCCAACCTCCCCTAATCCAACCTCCCCTTATCCAACCTCCCCTAAT
>NW_022280061.1:4807994-4828539 GCF_004355925.1 Anarrhichthys ocellatus | reverse complement strand
CTTATCCAACCTCCCCTTATCCAACCTCCCCTTATCCAACCTCCCCTTGCGTCACTGAAGTCCCTTGCATTCATTTCTGTACCAGAACCAGCCACAGATTGACTTCTCCGATCACATCTCTTATATGTCAACCTTAATAATGGAAAATTAACATTCTGTTACAGGACTGTTCACTGTATCATTAAATATGACATTCTTACTCTGCGATGTTCTGCTGTGGTTTGGTGTGCAAAGTAAGAACATTGCTTTTGGTACATGGCATCATTTTCTATTATTTTAAGGCCTGTATAACCTTTTACTGTAGTAATGGGGCAATACATGAACACTAATTATTTTGCCAAATTTAAGGCAAGTTTCTTTTTTCAAAAGAGATTTCTGTGTTTGAGGGTTTTTTGTGCTCTTCTTACTGGTTTAAATCAAGATTGATCAACATTTAAATCAAAATTTGATGACATTTGTGGTGTTTGCTGATTTCTTCAGGCCAATGTCAATCAGACATTATTTAAAACTAATTAGTTGTTGACTGTTAAACTCTGAACTCTCACTTTGGTTGTTCATTTAGTAAACATTGGGCACTGATAGGAGATAGATGATAAACATGGATAGAATTGAAGCAGCAGAGGTCAATATAATAAGTTTATGACTGTAGCTGACTGTAAAGCAAGGAATTTCTGCATGTATGTACGTGTGTGTGTGCGTGCGTGTGTGTGTGTGTGTGTGTATGTGTGTGTGTGTCTGTGTGTATATGTGTGTGTGTGTGTGTGGGTGTGTCTGTGTCTGTGTGTTATTTGCATATCTCAATAACTTTTCATCCGATCAACTTTACACTTTCCGGGTTCATTGCTAGGGACCCAAGGAAGTGCAGTGTCGATGCTGGAGTGATTTGGACATGCAACACACGTTCAATATTAATAAACTTTGAAATAACAAGCGAACAGCACTCTGTGCAGCAAAGGGGGCGGAGCATATGGTCCGGAGCAAGCAGCAGTACCGGAAGCCAAGCAATCAACCCGTTCCAAGCGGGTACTCGGTCTGAACGGGCTGTTCATCAATATTTATAAAGATATCAAACCAGGTTATCAGGGGCTCTAAAATTACTCATTGAAATAATTGCAGCAGATGAAAGATTATCGGACAAAAAGTCAATCTTTTATAAGTTGCCACTCAAACCTACATTAGAATTACCTTCAAATGTTGGTGTTTATTTGATGTGGCTGTTGGTACTATCAGACCCCACCCATCTGTTACTGCAAGCAAAAGCTAAGAATATTTTGCAAACACCATTTAACCCAGCTATGATTCCTACTGGCTGAGCAGTGAAACACAGATGATTTGGTTCATGCATTGGGGAAGCAACAGCAAGGCATATTCCATCCAGATTGAAATATTTGTCATCATGCTCTCACTTGTGAGGCTATCTCTCTCTCTCGCTCGCTCTCTCCTTCTCTCTTTCTGATAAATGCAGGCCGTACTTAGACTCCACAAGTAGCACTATATGACTCAGCAAGTTAAGATGTATTACTTTCATTATCTCGCGCCCTTAGTGTCTTAATATTACAACTTTCAAACTTGCACCAGAGCGATGGAAAAGAAAAGAATAGAAAAAGATTTGCCTTCTTTCGTTTTCCAAACACTCATATAATTTATCTTAAAGCAAAAACCGGTGTTTTTTGCTTAGATGCATCTCTTTCTCTCTCTCTCTCTCTCTCTCTCTCTCTCTCTGTTTGCATCCCTTGTTGTCAGAGCGTGCTTGGGAAAGGCGACTGACAGGTTTGTGTTTCTGCTAATGTATTTGCCCTTTGCATATATAAATCTGATTCTCTGCGGTGTGCAGGCTGAGGCTTTTATATGTGACAGGTATCAGTGTGGAGATCAGCTCATCTGAGGGTGCAGCACCACTCGCTTCTTTCTGCTAATTCTGTTAAAGCCGCTGGGACTCCTAATAAGGAACAACAGCGCCTTGATGTTTGGCCCTCTGGTGTGTGAGGTTTATTTGTGGGCGGGTGTGGGAAGACATACATGCATATCTATGCACACATATACACATATTTAGCAAACGCACATTTCCACTTGATTTTACACTCCGACAAATGCACACAGGCAGTCACACACTGCCACAGGCATAAAGAGGTGCAGAGATGGTGGAGCATTCATAACAGGCTCACAGCACAAATAGGCCCTTTAATTTACTTGTGCTAAATGCAGCTTTTTAGTAAGTGCCAAAGCGACCAGCATCCTCCTCTCCCATTGCACTCTCCTCTGCTCTTCCTCCTCCTCCTCATCGCCCCTCCTGCCCCACATTGTAATTGTCTCCTGAAAGAGCACACGGTAAATAAAGCTAATGCAATATTTTCTCTGGAGTTCGTCTTGTGATGTACCGTGTTTGGCTTGCCAGAGAACTAAGTTTTGAAATTTGAAATCGGGGGCTAGTTAGATGAATAATGGCTGTGCTAAATTAGTTTTCAAGGTTATATTCCGTGAAAAGGACACACTTTCACATCTGAAGTCCATTTTCTTGTGGAAAATATACACATCTCCTTGAAATGGGGATTTTATTTTTCATTTGCTTTTGTGATACTGCTCGCTTATAAAGAACCGCACACTTTGACAGTGTCTCCGTTTGATTTAGTCTGTCATTCTCTCTGGCTCTCTGTCTGTTTCTCTGTGTCAGAGCCTCTCTCACCTCCATCACCTCCTTCCTCTCTCCCCAGCTGCTCCTGCACATCCACCGTGACGTCTCCTTCAGCATTTCCTCCACTCTTTACCTTGTACCAAACATCCTCTTCTCTACCTGCCATCATCTTTCTCTCATCCCTAAGTGCTGCTTTCCCCTCTCCACCCTGCTATCTCCATGGTGTAGTCATGGTCGCCATGGTAACTGTCAGGCAAATGGAGGGTGGCATCCAGGACTGCATTGGGTGGGTGGGGGGGGGGCGAGGATGTGGAAGTAAAGGTACCACTGGAGTATGTTGAAAGGGTTTGGCAACGGCGCAGTGAGGCAGCATATTATTACAAATCACCAAAAGCTCTCTTTCACACACACACACACACACACACACACACACACACACACACAAAGAAGCTCTCAGTGCAACAGCATTAGAGTTGAGAGGCTTATCACTGGAAATTGGGCTTTAAGACGACCTGTGGATTCCCATACAAAGAGAGGGAACTAATGTAAAATTGGCTTCGATGGAGAGGAAAATGCAACATGTAATTTCATGAACTGAGACTGCATCAGACACTGAAAGTGAGTCATTTTTGCCAGAATACAGTGAAGAGAGAGGAAAGTGCCTATTACCTGTACCTGAGGAAAACTCCAAGCTATTGTTTTATTTACCGATCTCTCAGGCTCTGTCTCCTTATTCTTCCATCTGCAGGCTTTAATCTCAGTATGCAGCTGAGCTCCCTATGAGGAGACGTTAGATTACATTGGACAGCTTGGTCAATGAAGGTAGAAGATGAGAAACACAAGCAAGAGATAAAAAATAAACAGTCGATGGTGATGGGAAAGGGAGGAAGGGAGGGAAAAGAGAGCCAGGCTGCAGTAAAAAGCTCCACATAAGAGGACAGTAAAGCACACAGTACAGCCAGAGATGGATGGCATGA
This sequence comes from Anarrhichthys ocellatus, assembly GCF_004355925.1. Lineage (NCBI taxonomy): Eukaryota > Metazoa > Chordata > Actinopteri > Perciformes > Anarhichadidae > Anarrhichthys > Anarrhichthys ocellatus. The sequence goes on along the minus strand of NW_022280061.1, from coordinate 4,824,930 downwards.
GTCCTCACACAAGCAACTAGGGACATTGCAGCAGCAAGGTAGGAAGACAAGTGTGCAAAGAAGCAACCAGACGGTCGACAGAATATCCAAGAATGTTTTAGACATAACAATAATAATAACTTTATTTATGTAGCACCTTTAAAAACAGAGTTTGCAAAGTGCTTTGACAGACAAAGCAGCAAAAAAGCTCTGTGAGACGGTCCATATAGATAGATATGATCAAAATAAACTGAGAAATAAAATAAATAAATTAAATAAAAAAATTCAGTAAAATAAGAAAAATAAAACAGAAAAGCCAGTCTGTAAAAATGTGTTTTAAGAAGTGATTGAAGAGAGACGAGTGATTCTGCGAGCCTTATCTCCTCGTGCAGGTCGTTCCAGAGCCGAGTGGCCCTGAGGACTAAAGCACGGTTTAGTTTTCAGCCTCGACTTTGGAACAGAAGGCCCCCCCCCCCCCCCTCAACATTTCCTCTATATATGTTGGGGCCAAACCCATACGTGCATTGAAAGTGATCGGTAAAATCTTAAAATCAATTCTAAAAAGAACAGGGAGCCAGTGAAGAGAAGCAGGATTGGGGTGATGTTGTCTGTTAAACCAGTGAGTAGCCGAGCTGCTGCGTTCTGAACCGTTGGAGGCGTGTTAATAGGTGGTTGTCAGCAAGCCAAGCAGTCATAATTCATAATTCCGTCCTCATGCCATCTGAATGAATGTAATTTGAAGCTTGTATACCTTTGTGTTAATGCACTGCAAACTCAATAAGCAGTTTGTGCCGCCCGTTCTCATTGGCAGGTCAAACACCGCTGCTTCGTCATGCCCCTCGGCTCACAGACGTCACAGCCCCGTCACAGGCGGACATGGAGAGGGCAGACAGCCCACTGCAGGACCAAGCGTGCCTTGGACTGCATTCATTCAAAATCCAGCAGCTTCACAAAGGCATGTGAGAAGGTGTTTGATGTGTTTGTTTGCGCTTTAGAACTTAACGGCCATGAAGCAATTAGAAAATAACATTTTCATCTCCTGATTTATGGTTTTACTAACACAGGTCCCCCTCTTCATTCACTCTCTCTCCGGCTCTCTCGCTTGTTGAGCCAGAGTCGAGGGGCATATTTTGAATGCTGTGTTTACAACAGCAACTGACAATGTGACTACAGATCATAATTGGAGTAACGTAAAATAATATAGACAAATACAGTAAGTGGTCACTTTGATTCTATCCAAGAGAGGACGAGCAGCGGACAGACAGACCAACAGCATCAGTTAGACACAAAGAAATTGACTTTTCAGAGAAAATGAATCCACCTCGATAACACTGAAGTCAGGTGTGTGAAAAGAGAAGGAAAATGAGCGAGCTGTGCTGTGCTCAGAATACAGAGTGAAGCAAATGAAAGTCTTCGGTCAATCAAAGTCAAAAGTTGACCGGAGTAACTGCTCTACGGCGACAGGTTAGATTCCATCTCTTTCACTCCTGTCCGCCAGAGAAGACAATGAGTTTAGAGTTAAACTGAAATCCCTGTTATTATCTGTGAGGGCTGCAGGAAGGGACGAGCGGCAAGCTTCCCAAATTGTGAAAGTGAGTGCATTGAATAAAGATTGTTTAATAAGCATTAGTATGTGTAGCATGGCGCAATAGCTGTTTCAATCCATTTCCAGTTCCAAGCAGTTAAATGATGATTGAGGTGATGTGTGTGTGTGTGTGTGTGTGTGTGTGTGTGTGTGTGTGTGTGTGTGCATGTGTTGTGTTACGTAAGTACTGAATATGTGCGTTTCTTTGCTTGAGCACACACATTTTGCTATATGCAGAGTTTTGGGGATTGAAAGGATTTGTGTGGCTGTATGGTTCACACTTCCATAAAGCTTCAGCATTTTGCATATGTATCTGCACATTTTTGTACTTTTTTGTGACAACTGCCTGCACACTTGTGCTTCTTGAGTGTTTCTGGTTGTTTAACTTTTCTTAGTAGTTTTGTATGCCAGCATGCATAAATGACTCTGTATCGATGTGTGTGTGTGTGTGTGTGTGTGCATATGTGCGTGCGTGTGTGCGTGTGTGCATGCATGCGTGCGTGTGTGTGTGTGTGCGTGTGTGCATGCGTGTGTGAGTGAGGATAGGGAATGAGCAGTCTGTCATGCCTGAGAGGGAGCCAAGCCTGTTTAAATTGCCTTCTGGCTTCCAAGCCTCTCATCTGCAAACTGGCACCTCTTGTTCTCTCTCTCTCTCTCTCTCTCTCTCTCTCTCTCTCTCTCTCTCTCTCCCTCTCCCCATCCTCTCTCTTTGCTTTGTATGTCCGCCTCTGTCTTTCCTCCTATTTTGTATCTATGCCTCTATTCTGTCCTCCCCGCTTCTTTTTTCCCTTCTCTCTTCCTTTCTCTGTTTCCCCTTCACTGTCAGTTTCTGTCAGTTTTCCGCCATCATGCACCTCTGTACCGAAAACGATGACACTATCAACTTTCCTCTGCAAACACACGCACATGCACATTCACACACTCACAAACAGGTGCTGTCAAATAGGGCAGTCGTCGAACCCAAGAGACTCTTAGTCGACTCTGTCAACCGATCAATTAGTGATTTAATGCATATCTGGCATAAAAACAAAACGCCATTCTAAGTCTTGTGTTTTCCCGAGAGTCATTAAGAATGACCAAAAGCATAAAACAAATGACTAAATGACGAAAGAAAACAATTGATCTAAGATGGGGCCGCCCTGTCAGATCATACTGTGATCCTTTGGCTGCAGCCTCAACTTTAAATTGCACAACATCATAGATACGGCATGCCCACTTGTTGCCCAAACTTCATTTGTAATACAGTACCAGCCTGACAGATATTTACATATCAAACATGCTGCAATTACACTGAAAAGTGTAAAGAGCTGCTAAAAGCAGTGCTCGGTCCTCCATCCTATTTATCAGACAGAGACTTTTGAACAGCATTTACTGTCCCCTATTCAGCCTATATGTGCGTGTGTGAGGAAAGTGTGTGTGTGTGCATGCGCATGCACATCTGTTGATTCGTCACTAATAACCCCCAGTTGTTTGTCCTTCAGTGTAATGGCCTCCATAAATCACATCATATTCTTCTAAGAGATTGTCCGCTGGGCCCTTCGCTCCCTCTCTCCCTCTCATCTAGCCTTGTGTCTCCCCCTTCTGTTCCTCCCACACCTCACACGTCTCAGTTTCTTACCTAAACCCCCCCACCAAACACACACACACACACACACACACACACACTCAAGGTGTCATATGAGGCTTGATCGAACCTTGTTGCTTGCGAGGCCTTTTTGTTTATCAGTTTGACCCTCTGTTTTTCTGCACCCATTGATTGTCACATTGGTGAGGTTAGATGTTTGAGTAGATGTTTGAGTAGATGTTTGAGTAGATGTTTGATTGGTTGAAGGTTGTCATCGGGTTGTGGCGCTAAACGAGGTGAAAGGCCATATGTCAAATGCAGTGGCTTGTGAGGAGGTTCACCAAACCTAATCGCAAAGCCGTTTGCTTCAGGATCCTGCAAAGGGTGTGTGTATGTGTGTGTGTGTGTTTGTGCGCGTGTGCGTGTGTGTTTGTGCGCGTGTGTGTGTGTGTTTGTGCGTGTGTGTGTGTTTGTGCGTGTGTGTGTTTGTGCGTGTGCGTGTGTGTGTTTGTGCGTGTGTGTGTGTGTGTGTTTGTGCGTGTGTGTGTGTTTGTGCGTGTGTGTGGGTGTGTGTGTTTGTGCGTGTGTGTGTGTGTGTGTGTTTGTGTATATGGTGGTGGAGGGTATTCATGATTGTCCTTGAATACTTTAGCGTGACACAGAATTCTGAGTGGTTTAAAAGCTTCATGCTGTTTTAGCAAGGTTGTTGCTCACACTGAGTAGTTCCCTCTCTCTTTCCTTTTCTTTCTCTCTCTCCGATCTCTCTCTCTTCATCTCTGTCACACACACACACTCACACATCGCTGTACGTCTTTGTCCCTTACTGTGAACTCCTTATACAGAACTTCTTTGTACAAGAGACTTGCTACTGCACACACACACACACACACACACACACACACACAGGTCTCACATGAATTTATTCACAACCTAATGCTATTACTCAACCTGTTCAGGATACCCCTTATCTGTTGAACTGCACACACACACACTGACACAAGATAAGCACATTTACAGTTTCACATACACACACCGAGTACCTTATACTTCAAAGTGGGGCAGCCTACCTCTCAAGCAGGCAATCGCTCTGGTTACAGCATTAGAACCTGGATAAAGAAATATTTACTGAACCTGAACATATTCTCTCAAATACACGTAAACCCGACAGCGGAGACGAGGGCGAGGCTTCGGAGGAACCATTGAGGAAAGCAAACGATTCAAAAAGGGGAACAAGCGGGACGTGGTCAGCCACAAACACCCACTCCTGTTTCATTCGCCTTTTATTCCTTAAACAGGGTTCAGATGGCTTTACTTCAAGTGTGACTTTTTGTTATCAACATTTAAATGTCTTAATTTAAATACTGTGACAAATATTTCAAAGAAATGTTAATCGATTAGTTGCTCAAATCAGACCTGAATTGCCAGTTAAGTTTGTTCCTGATTTGATTATTGATGATCGCGTGACATCACACAGCTTCTCTTTATTCAGTTTTATTCATGCACTTGTGCTGACTGTTCTTTGACTCACGCAGACTTATAAACAGAATACAGAGCAGAGCGGCACACGGTACAGAACACGGTACAGAGCGGCCGCCACAGTCGAACCCTCTTTAACAACCTAAGCGTTGTACAAAGCTCGCGTTTGTGCTTTTACTGACATCTAATATGGTAATCGGATCATTAATGAAATGAAAAAGAACACTTCTGTTTGTAGACTTCAGAGTGTTGTGTCTTTGTGACATTACATCAGCCTACATTGAATCACATCAGCCTTTCATCTCCATGGGCTGCACCTCTCGGGGATGTTGCTCTGAGTGCAGCTCGGGCAGTTTGATATTGTTAGCGAGCCACTCAACTACACTGCTGCCTTGGCTTTGTCTCAGGAATCTACATTATTTGTGTAAGGAGCACAAATGTTTTCATCACATGATAATTGTTCATCACTCACTTCACCAGATCTGTAAAACTGAAGCAGCTTCTCTGAATCTGACAGATTGAATGAGTTCTTGATCACATCCCGAGCAGCACTTCAGCACATTGGAATCACGCATGTAATGTAACCCGTCATAATCCTAAACGTACAAACAAAACTAAAGAGCTGAATGCTTGATATCTTCGTTGTTCTTTTGTTTATTTGCTGTTTCTCTTTAAAATCACAAACCAGTGATTGAAACATTTCCATCCATCCATCCATTTTCGTCCGCTTATCCGGGGTCGGGTCGCGGTGGCAACAGGCCAAGCAGGCTGACCCAGACTTCCCTCTCACCGGCAACATGTTCCAGCTCATTCTGGGGGATCCCGAGGCGTTCCCAGGCCAGCTGGGAGATGTAATCCCTCCAGCGTGTTCTGGGTCTTCCCCGGGGTCTCTTCCCAGTTGGACGTGCCTGGAAAACCTCCAGTGGGAGGCGTCCAGGAGGCATCCTAATTAGATGCCCGAACCACCTCAGCTGACTCCTTTCGACGCGAAGGAGTAGCGGCTCGACTCCAAGCTCCCTCCTGATGACCGAGCTCCTTACCCTATCTCTAAGGCTGAGCCCGGCCACCCTACGGAGGAAGTTCATTTCGGCCGTTTGTAACCGCGACCTTGTCCTTTCGGTCACGACCCAGAGTTCGTGACCATAGGTGAGGGTAGGAACGTCGACCGAGTGGTAAATTGAGAGCTTTGCCTTCCGGCTCAGCTCCCTCTTCACCAAGACGGTCCGGTGCAGCGCCTGCTTTACTGCTGCAGCCGCACCGATCCGTCTGTCGATCTCCCGCTCCATCTTACCCTCACTCGTGAACAAGACCCCGAGATACTTGAACTCCTTCGCTTGAGGTAGGCACTCCGTCCCCACCTGGAGGGAGCAATCCAGTTTCCGGCAGAGCACCATGGCCTCAGATTTGGAGGTGCTAACTCTCATCCCCGCCGCTTCACACTCGGCTGCAAACCGCCCCAGTGAATGCTGGAGGTCACGATCCGAGGAGGCTAACAGGACCACATCATCTGCAAACAGCAGAGAGGCGATCCCGAGACCCCCGAACCTGACGTTCTCCACCCCCAGGCTGCGCGTAGATATCCTGTCCATGAAAGTCACGAACAGGACCGGAGAAAAAGGGCACCCCTGGCGGAGGCCAACACCCACCGGGAACGTGTCTGACTTATTGCCGAGAATGCGGACACAACTCCTACTGCAGTCGTACAGAGACCGGATCGCCCGTTGTAATGGGTCCGGCACCCCATACTCCCGCAGCACCCCCCACAAGAACCCCCGAGGGACCCAGTCGAAAGCCTTCTCCAAGTCCACAAAGCACATGTAGACTGGTTGGACAAACTCCCAGAACCCCTCCAGTAGTCTTGCGAGGGTAAAGACCTGGTCCACTGTTCCACGGCCGGGACGGAATCCGCATTGCTCCTCTTGTATCTGAGGTTCGACAAACGGTCGGAGCCTCCTTTCCAGCACCCTGGCATAAGCCTTCCCCGGGAGGCTGAGTAGTGTGATACCCCGGTAATTTGAGCACACTCTCCGGTCCCCCTTTTTGAAAATGGGAACCACCATCCCGGTCTGCCAGTCCATGGGCACTGATCCCGACCCCCATGCGACATTGAAGAGGCGTGTCAGCCAGGACAGCCCAACTATGTCCAGCGCTTTCAGCATCTCAGGGCGGATGTCATCCACCCCCGGCGCCTTGCCACCAAGGAGCTTTTTGATTATCTCAGCGGTCTCTGCCAGGGATATGGGTGAGCCTCCCCCTAGATCTTCAGGCGCTGCCTCCTCTGCAGAGGACATGTTGGTCGGGTTTAGGAGTTCCTCAAAGTGCTCTTTCCAACGCTCGACGATGTCCCCTGTCCGGGTCAGCAGATCCCCCCCCCCCCCCCCCTGCTGAGAACAGCCTGGGGTAAGCCCTGCTTTCCCTTCCTGAGCCGTCGGATGGTTTGCCAGAACCTCCTTGAGGCCAACCGAAAGTCCTTCTCCATGGCCTCCCCGAACTCCTCCCATGCCCGAGTTTTAGCATTCGCGACCACCGCAGCTGCAGCCCTTCTGGCCTGCCGGTACCTGTCAGCTGCTTTGGGAGACCCCTGGGTCAACCAGGCCTTGAAGGTCTCCTTCTTCAGCTTGACGGCTTCCCTCACCTCCGGTGTCCACCACCGGGTTCTCGGGTTGCCGCCACGACAGGCACCGATGACCTTCCGGCCACAGCTCCTAGCGGCCGCGTCCACAATAGAGGCTTTGAACATGGTCCATTCGGATTCCATGTCCCCAACCTCCCTCGGGATGTGTGAGAAGTTCTTCCGGAGGTGGGAGTTAAAGACCTCCCGGACAGAGTCCTCCGCCAGACGTTCCGAGTTCACCCTCACTACACGTTTGGGCTTGCCGGGTCTTTCCAACCGGTTCCCCTGCCATCTGATCCAACTCACCACCAGGTGGCGATCAGTTGACAGCTCTGCTCCTCTCTTCACCCGAGTGTCCAAGACATACGGCCGCAAATCAAATGATACGATTACAAAGTCGATCATTGATCTCCGGCCTAAGGTGTTCTGGTACCAGGTACACTTATGAGCCACCTTATGTTCGAACATGGTGTTCGTTAAGGCCAAACCGTGGCAAGCACAGAAGTCCAATTATGAGACACCATTCGGGTTCAGATCAGGCAAGCCGTTCCTCCCAATCACCCCCCGCCAGGTTTCTCCGTCATTGCCCACGTGAGCATTGAAGTCCCACAGGAGAACTATGGAGTTGGTAGGTGGCGCCCTTTCCAGGACCCCTCTCACCGACTCCAAGAAGGCCAGATACTCTGAACTGCTGTTTGGTGGGTAAGCACAAACCACAGTCAGAGCCTTGCTCCCCGCAACCCGTAGGCGCATGGAGGCGACCCTCTCATTCTCCGGGGAGAACTCCAACACAGCGGCGCTCAGCCGGGGGCTCGTGAGTATCCCCACTCCCGCCCGGCGCCTCTCACCCTGGGCAACTCCGGAAAAGGACAAAGTCCAACCTCTCTCCAGGAGCTTGGTTCCAGAGCCAGTGCTGTGTGTGGAGGTGAGTCCAACTATAGCTAGCTGGTATCGCTCCACCTCCTGCACCAGCTCTGGCTCTTTCCCCGCTTGCGAGGTGACGTTCCACGTCCCTAGAGCTAGTCTATGCCGCCGTCGATCGGCTCGCCCAGGCCTCCCGCCTGACCCGCCGCCCGGTCTGCATTGCACCCGACCCCGATGCTTGTCCCTGCGGGTGGTGGGTCCACAGGGTGGCTGCTCCATGCTGTTTATTCGGGCTGAGCCCGACCGGACCCCATGGGCGAAGGCCCGGCCACCAGACGCTCGCCGACGAGCTCCCCTCCTGGGTCTGGCTCCGGGAGGGTGCCCCGGTTTCCCTGGTCCGGGCGAGGTGGCTAAAGTCCGTGGGCTGCTTATCATTAGGGTCGTTTGAAGTTTGTCCAAAAAAAAAAATTATAAAGTAATGCTGGTCCAGCACCATTGGGGCTCCACCCTAGTAGCCGTGTTTAATTCCAATGGCAAGAGTAAACAAATACAAATGTCCTTTGTTAGGAAACTGGATAAACAATCCAACATTTTAATTGTAAAGGCAACTTCAACTGTCTGCTCAATCTGTCAGTGCCAGTCTGTCAAATACCAACTGAAATCAGATTCTTTTTTTTTTGTTTTGTATGTGAAAGCAAATTGATTCGAAATTTGATTTGTACTAAACGTATAAACAAAACTAAAGAGCTGAATGCTTGATATCTTCGTTGTTCTTTTGTTTATTTACTGTTTCTCTTTAAAATCACAAACCAGTGATTGAAACATTTCAAACAGCGAAAACAAACTGCTGCCTGTTCACCTTCATATCAAACATATCAAACGTATCAAGATCAGATATTTAAAGAAGTCTGTTTAGCCTTCGCTCCTCATATTCTCTCAGGGGAGATTTTCTAAATCAATGTCCCAGAAACAGGTTGTAAGCAATGTAGCAGACCATGGAGCCAACCCAAGTATAAAACACAACAGTGTTTGAAGTCACCACTGCAGACTGCCTCCTCGCAGTAAATGGGTCATGCCTCAATATTTCTTAAAGTTTCAAATTATTGCAGCGCCTTGCCTTGTTGAACTCTCCCTTAATGTAAGGTGGAGCTGTCTGGCCAAGTGAAATAAGAAGTATATGGCAAAACCTATCTCATGTTGTTCTGTGTGACTTTCTCTCCCTTTCTTTGAGCCATGCTAATGCTGTCTCTGGGGATGGGAAGACACCAAAATATCTCAGCAACAACTGGATGAGATGACATTTTGTACAAGAATCCATGGTTTCCAAAGGATGAATAGAACTCACTTTGGTGATCCCTTGACTTCTCCTCAAGTATTGTACTTCGCTACACAACTGTGAGAGAATGGAACATAAGAAAGGAGATAAATCAGCAGCTGCACCAGATGTGAAGCTGCTGATGCAGCCGCATGAGGGCAGAGCTCCGGAGAGGTGACACTGTCTGCTCAGCGGACACTCACTGGCCGAGTGTCAGTGGGTACTAGGGGTCTGGAGCAGCGGTTGCACCCGGGCCTAGAAGCTTGTGCGAACAACGTGGTGTGAAAAAAATGTGCTGCTTTGTGGCAACAGTCACTGTGGCGTTTGTATTGTTTATGTCCATGTTGTGTACTTTTGATTCTATAAGAAGCATCAGGTTATTTACTGTGTGTAGTTAAATATCTCTTGTAATAGCTGTTTGTATTCTTTGTTGGTCATCTTTCTGAGGAACTGAAGAAGTTAGTTGTATATTTATAATTGATGATCAGCGTATGCACCGGCTGCCCGTCTAAGGAATTTATTGGAAGGTAAAGGTTCACATTTAATTTAATTATTTTTGTAGCCTTAAGATGTTCTTTAATAATATCGTGTATAATCCCCAACGTATAGGGCTACAATTATTATTTATTTATTTTAATATATGAATGTATTAATTATTCTCAAAGTCTTTTATTTTGTATAAATAAATGTCTAGTTAATATCTTAATATTTTAGTAACTCATCTTCTCTTAAAAACAGACAAATGTAACAAGATAGACCTTATTAATCAGATAAGAGAAACACTGGAGCTGGAATTCAAAAGTATTGCTGAGACTCAGATTCATTTAAATGGGATTTTACTTCAGTACTTGAGTTAAATGTTTATTAAATGGATTTATTTCATCACTGAAGTAATAATCAGATAATCTCTAGCAAATGTATTTTTGCATCAGCAGTATGGAAGGACAGAATGTAACGTTAGTGAAAGACGTCTTCTCACTCACTCATGGCTGTTAGAGATAGAAGTTAGATGAACATGATGATGGGATGCTTTTAAACTCAGACGTGTTTGTGCAAGAGGTGCATAGCAGTCATACTGCTAGATCAGATAAGTTGATACACCATTTTCAATTTGCAGCGCTTACAGAGCAGCATATTGGATGGAGGGCGAGATGTTGTAGCTGCAGCTTGTCCTCCTGGGGATCCATCCTTTCACAGCGTGCAACCATTCGGTCAACAAGCCAACACAAGTTACGCAAATCAACGTATTTCTGTGATTGATGACGTTGAAGAATTGTACCAGCCCTATCAGACAGCAATGTTCACTTTAACCTACCTTCCTCTTTGCTTCTATTTAAGTTGTGCTTTAAACAATTCATTTCATTTTGACTTCAGTAAGACGTCTTCAAAGTAACAATGATTTTACTTGGTAACAATATTCTGGTAGGCTTTCCACCTCTTGTAAACATGACATTGTCTCAACATCAGCATGCATTGACACTGTGAGTGTGTAAGCATGCTGATGATGGAGTCTAGAGTATTGAGTTCAAAGCACTGCTGTGTATCAGTACAGCCTCACAGCCGCTAGTGTGGCTGTAGACATTTAGTGGCCCCACGCAACACATTTCATCTTAAAGAACTATTAACTCTCTGTTGAGTGACACTGCTCTGATTTCTTTAGGTAGAAAAAGCAAGATAGGAAAAGAGCAATAAATAAGCAATGTGTCCTTGGACTAATGTATTCGATGTCAGCAAGTTGGCTCATGCAGCTGCCATGGCTTTAATTTTGGAATATTTGTACCTACTGTTTAATATATCCATGTTCTTTGTGCATTGTGACCGGGTCAAAGTTCAGTGTCAGGTCAGCAACCAGCCCTCTAACAGCTGCCAGTGTTCTCCCTTCCCCTCCTCGTGCTGTGTTTCCATTGCTCCCTTGCCTCAGCAACAACATCGTCAACATAATATGCACGCAACATCTGAACTATCAAATATTTATACAATATTACTGTATTCAGGGCCGCCTTAAGCCAACAAGACTATGCATCTTCGTGGGAAACGTTTACCGCTTTGTCATTTTTACTATGCTCTAGAATGGCTGAGGTGCAAGGCAACATTGCTGCTTATTGTCCATAAGTGGATTGACTAGCTGTAAATCCGCTTTACAGAATATGCAAGAGCATCCAGTATGCATGTTCTGGGAGTATTAAAGTAAAGGGATAAAACGGGTAAAATAGGCAGCGATGTGAGGGGAGGAGAGGGAGGACAGTGAGTTTATGAATCCTGCTTTAATGGCACCACATTATTCACAAGTCCTCCAGGCCAAATCCAGCTGTTCACTCGTAGCCTCTTGCTTGCACTCACTATTATTTTCCCTCTCTCTTTTCCCTTTGCTCTCGTTCTCCCTCTCCATTGCCCTGACGCACATTCTTGTTTTTTCCCTATTTGTTCAAAAGCTGCTCTGACCCACCTCTCTCTCTCTACCTCTCTATTGCACACTCTCTATCTCTCCCCCTCCCTCCCTCCCTGTCTTTCCCTTAATCCCATCCACAGTAGTTGAGTGACAAACCTAATTGGAGTGCAGAGAGGGTCCAGTGGGAAGCCAGACATGAAGCAAAAGAGACACTCACTTCTGTAAAGAAACATGCAACACATAGAGCCAGAGACAGTGATGGCCAGTCAAATGGGAGAGAAGCAATCAAAGCAGATTTAAAGCGTGATGTGTGTGTGTGTGTGTGTGTGTGTGTGTGTGTGAGAGAGAGAGAGAGAGAGAGAGAGAGAGACAGAGTCTGCGAGTGCGTGACACCTTGTTTAGAGCTGAAATGTCATGTTCCTAAAGTAAACTATGTCCTCGTGGTTGGATTGCTTAGTTCTGCGTGAAATACAACCCTACCTACAAGCTTTAGTGACTTCCTAACAACTGTTGCTGCAGTGTACCAGTGTACCCAAGTACAGATCTTTTGTCGGTGCTGCGTGTGTATTCATCCCTTCTTCCAAATGTTGACATGAAATGCTATTGGAATTGCAGACTGATTGAAGAAATCTGCCAGAATATTGCATTTGGTTGGAAAAACATTTCAGGTTTGACACATAGATATCCAAATAAGTACATCTGCACCTTAAATCAAAAAGTTAGAAATGTCTGAACTTTTAAAGCTAAAGATCCAGCCGAGTATCCCAAGTAATTACATTCATATTGGATGATTCTTCACCTCACAATTTACATCCAATGCCAGCAAGGCCAACAGGAAGCAGCGTGCCTCTTATGTGGCGAGGTAGTAAGGGAGTAGAGGTCGTGTTGGTAGACGAGCATGTAGTTCATGCGTCAGACCCGACTTTGCATCCTGTCACACATGAACAATTAATATTTGTTTTTCAACCGTAAACACAATCTTTGAATTGAACAGTGTGAACCTTACCTACAGTAGTTGCCATGCTCAAACATCGTTACTGGGTGGCTGTAGCTCAGAGTTGGAGCGGGTCGTCCTTCAATCAGAAGGTGAGGTTTGATTCCCGTCTCCTCCAGTCCATCTCGATGTGTCCTTGGGCAAGACACTTAAGCCCAAAGTGCTCCCATTAATGTAGGAATAGGTTTGAAAGTACAAATCTATTTATTTACCATTATAAGCAAAAATGTTGTCATTGAAAGTTAAATAAACATTGTTATTAAACATGTTCAAGGTTTTTTTGAGAATCATCCAATATCGTCTCTGTCAGTATGTGGGCAGACAGATGAAGACTGCTTTCTCAGATAGTATGTCTTAGTGACTCATCTCTCTCGTGCCATTTTTATTCTCAGGTAAACCATCATTTCACTGTAAAAATAGGATTTAGTTGCTAAAGCCCGTTTGCAGCTGGTCCTCAAATCTTTTTTTAAAACATGCAGAGGTGGACCTTAAGGTTGAGTACCTTAGTATACAACACTTGTCCTCACGCCAATCATTTCAGTGCTGATTCAGACTGTCTTCACTTCTGTTGTTGAGCTCAGGTCAGAACAGAACTAGGTTGCCGTCGTTTGTTTGGACATTGGCTGTATAGATATGAATAGTGATGACACGGCAAAACAATCACACTCACAAAGCATGGTTAAAGATCCAGGATTGGGAACATTTCAATTGCTTCTCTAATTGATTCAAATAATTCTGAGTTGGGTACAGTCCTAAAAACTCGACATATTCAATCACTTTTGCTGAAATAAATAGCTCAGCAGCCAGCTATGTGCATCATAGTTAACTCATGATTGTGATTTTGGCACTAGCGGTCTTTGAGAAAGCTTTCAACCAGGAAGTAACGTACTGTGGATCACAGTTCAGATGAGATTGTGATCACAGTCATCAATGAGGGAAGTTCCACAGCTAATATATTGATTTGTTCAGTATAGTCTGCATGAGTTTGTACCTCCAGCAGGAAGGTGGTGCATGCGGTCAGGACAAGACACACTGACCAAAGCCATTCACGCCACACAGTCCCTTAAACTGTGCAGAAAGTACAACTTGAGTTTGAGCAGCCTGACTGCGGTGGAATACTAATTTGCCAGTGACCGTCTCTTCTTCGTCATGTTTTAGCTTTCAGATACATTGATTCTTGTCTGTATGAGTAAAATGATTTCAATGGTTACATGATTCAGTTATTAAAACATGTTATTTACACATTATCTTTTCAATCTACTAAAAGAGCTCATGATGAACAGCTGATTTATTTGGTTCTTTTCTAATAATGTTTTCAGTCTTAACGATGTTTTGGGTATGAAACCTTCTCCACAATATGTCTGAATGCGAGAGGCTTTTATTATGTGTGTACAGTGAAGATCGATTTTGTTATTGCATATTCGTGACAGACAAGCAATGACAAATATAGCTCTGCTATGAAAAGCTTGAATTGGGAACATTTAGAGTCAATGGCACACGGTGAGTATGAGAGCACCTCAGGCCTCAGCTGTGTTCAACAGAGAGATATGACCGAGGTTTCCTCTTTGCATTTATATTAAAGACGCACACACACATTGCCCCTGGAAATGCAAACCCAAACAGTACCCTCCATCCCCCAAAACAAAAGAGCTGAATCAATGCCTGATGATTAAACCTTAACTAAAGTCCCATCAAACAAGACCAATATATTCTGACAACGCTCTACACTCAGACTGCCTGAGAACAGAGGAGTCTGTGCGTCAGTGGGATTTAAGCAGCTAAAGTCATTGAAAGATAAATGAAAAGAGCCATTGAAAGATGTTTAATGAAATAATTAGCTGTCAAAAGGCAGGCAGTGAAGCTGGCAAGAAATCCATCACAAGGAAGGGTAAAATCCCCCGGTTTATATTATAATCCAAGCTTCCAGAGGCCTGGGTGATACGGGACATTTCTTATTTTCTTTTGACTGCATTGGCTGGATTAATTGACAGCTTGTCACAGGAGTGTAAGCTGTTTGGGGCGGCTGGAAAGTCAGGACCTAACTGTGGCTTAAAGGTGCAAGATCCGAGATTGGGAGTATTTCTTTTGCCTCTCAGCGGCTCTCAACATGAGCCGGTGGCTCCTAGCTAAGGCTGCTAACAGCACGAACAGTACAAACTGCGGCTAAAATGGTGACAGAGCTAACAGTGTTTACCTGAGAAGGAACCTGGAGGTTGGTGCTCTTCTTCCGCGACGACGCTGTCAGTTGGGATGGCATTATCAGCTGCATGCACTAAAAGCACGCTGGACCGGGACTGCTATGTCTACAAGGCAAGGAGAAGCTGCTTCATTCTCTGCTCAGGATAAGACATTACTCCACTATATCGTTACACAGCAAATTGTTGTTTGCTGCTATATTCATTTTCAGTTGAATACAGCTCCTTTGAAAGCCCAATATTAGCACAGCTGATTAGCACAGCTAATATTGGGGCCAAACCTGTAACCCCAGGGGTCTACATGAGACCAGTGTGTGTCTGATTCTGTGTTCTGTAGGTGAACATTTTGACTAGGTTCAACACAGCCTAAAGTATTGCACATCTAAGGTGGTAGTGTTGGAATTCAATAAGTATTACTCGTAGTGTATAGTCGGGTTTCCTGTCTGAGTAAATGCTTCCTAACCATTGGAAGACTCACATTCTGCTCTACATATACTGTCCTTCCTTGAACTTGGTTTCATTTCTCTGGGTTTTGAGGGTGAGTGGTAAATTCAAAGCCCAGGAAAACCTTCTTTAGCCTTTTGAAGTTCCCAGACCTGTTTGCGTGAAATCAATCGCAGGCACCTATTTTCCAATGCCTCACTTCAAAGTGCTGCCCTGTCCCACTGCTGCTGCTAAGGCCTCCTTCGATCTCCATCACTGAGAGATAGGTGCCTCTCCATTCTTAAGTAAGATTCTGCTCTGTGCTTACACTTCCCCTAGTTGAGGAATTGTTAATGGAACATAAAAATAACTGACCCTGAAACGGTGGATGGTAGGGTGCATTATTTAACTGCTCCTACCACGGCCTCCAGGGAGGGAAGGAAGGAGGGGGAGATAAGAGAGGGAGAGGGAGTAGCAACTAAACAAAGGAAAGATGGCAGAAGAGCGCATACATGGGTGTCTCGGCGAGGCATTTCACAGCTGTGTTCAGTAGTGAAACTTTGCTTATTGCAAGATACAAAAACAGTTTTGCAGCTGTGCAATGTCCTTGTCTGAAACTTCCAACCTCCTCCTGCTTGGTTATAGTAATTATTTAAGGGTCACACATCCTGATGTTGTTGTAATTGGTCTCCTGTGTGTAGATGAAGTGCCTCAAGGCTCTGGATCTCCGTGTCTGCATGTGTTACTGTACAAGCAGGTGCTGTGGGAGCAGAAGAGGTGTAAAAAAAACAAAAAGAACAACAATAGCTGGTCGGAACGGGTTCACAGAGAATCATTCCCACCGTTGATGTAAAAGCTATTTCACGTCTGTTTCATGAATTATTCACGGCAAGGCTCTTTTGTGTTCCCCACAACAAAAACAATGGAGAGAAATGAGGAGAACTGGAGGAAAGATTGTGTCTGTGTGAGAGTGTGTGTTTGGCTGTGTGAGACTGTGTGTGTCTGTGCCTCATTATCAACAACACATTATTCCTTATTTAGTGCATTGACATGAACACTGTTGTCCCTGTTAAGTCTCACATTTGTTCATGTTTTGAATAGAACATTACAAACTGAGATTTTTACATATTCTACATACATCACATATAAGGTGCTTAGAATCCTCAATGTCAAAGACAGTCTCACTTAATTATGAATGAGTGAACTACAGGTAATATCAGTATCTCATGTCCTGGTGTTATGGCCACATTTAATGGCCCCTCCCCCAGCCTGCTTATAATGGCCTTGATTGCAAAAAATACAAGAAATATTAATGAACTTACGATGAAATATGAACTGGTGAAAAATATGCACTCATGTCACATCCATGCATTAAATCACATGTGCACATAGGCACAGTACCTTATTACCATTCAGAGCAGGATGGTGCTGGCCATGATACAGGACATCAGGTGTCCAGCAGTGTATTCTACAAGTCTAAGGACACATGGTTTGAATCAGTCTAAGGACACATGGGTTGAATCAGTCTAAGGACACAT
>NW_022280061.1:4791263-4807984 GCF_004355925.1 Anarrhichthys ocellatus | reverse complement strand
AATCAGTCTAAGGACACATGGGTTGAATCAGTCTAAGGACACATGGGGTGAATCAGTCTAAGGGCACACGGGTTGGATCAGTCTAAGGACACATGGGTTGGATCAGTCTAAGGAGCCATGGGTTGAATCAGTCTAAGGACACATGGGGTGAATCAGCCTGACACTCTACGGAGTGCTTATTCTGCTCTAAAGGGAAACCTTACCGTCTGGTGCTCTCACCAGGGTGCTTGTCCACCAGAGCGTCTCATTTACATGCTGGACGTTGCTCCTCTTGCTTTCTTGCCCTCCACCTTTCCAATTAACTTGACTCCCCTTGCTTTTCATCTAGGGGATTTAATGTGTGTGTCTCTGGACATGATGGAATTTCTCTGTGTCCATCTGTGTCTTCACTTGTCTTGGCTTCTACATGTCTGCTCTGGCGCTCTCTCTCTCTCCTTCTGTGTGCCATCTATCTTCCTCTAAATGTAGTGGATTTTGGACTTTAGAGGTACATTCACTTCTGTGATTTGTGTTTTTCTCAGTCTCTCTCCCTTTTTGCTCTCCCATCATATTTGGCTGCACCTAAGCATGAAATCACATCAGCTATCTATTGAACCTCGGACATCAATATGACACACAAAGACACACGGAGGGATTTATTTATTCGTAATGAATTTAGAACAGCCGTCTGGCACAGTGAGACACGTAAAAGGCTTAAGAGAACGAGAGAACAATCTATTTATTCATCTCAGGTGTGTGTTTTGTCATTACTGAATAAAAAGTTATATGTCGATAATTAAAAAAGACGATTGTACGTCTACTTCTGTTTAGCACCACTGTCTTTAAAAACAACAACTATTGTTTCAGTTTGTGTTTTCTTCTGCCAGAGTATTACTGACACTGATGAACATGATATGAAGACAGAATCTGACAGCTAGTGACACAGACAGATGTTTCCCTCCTGGAGTTGGTGGAGAACAAATCAGAGCTCAAAGTAAAGGGGATTTGGGGTTTCATCATGTCACCAGAAACACAACTCAATAGGCGTGCTAATGTTGCTCCGCTTCTTGTCTAAAACAGTTTGTTAACATTTCATAAGGTGATAATCTAACTGTGTTGTGATTACAGCTTGTTCTGCTGTCCACAAGTGGCCAAAGAAATTCAGCTTTAACATCAAGAAAATTGCAACGTTCCACAAAAACACATTGCTGTGCATGCGCTGTTTGTCTGTAAGTCTATTCTGTATTCATGTGGGCGTGCTCCCATTCTTCATGCACTTACTACAGTAATTGATGCCTTCTTTAACTTCCTACCTGTAAGTCACAAAGGCTGCCATGACAGTAGGTCCAGAATACGTCTGACATGTGGCACAAAAGCCTCGGTAAATATGGCCATTAGTATTTTTCGCTTCTGTGTCAGACCTTTGATAATAAAACCATAACCGGTATACATTGTTATTAGTAAGTCTGAATGTGCAAAACACATACAATCCACATAAACACACTGGGAAAGTTTAGAAGACGTTTCAAGGCAAAGGCATGCAAGAGCCTGCAGGGACAGAGTCACATAATGAGACAAGTCTGAAATGTGAGAATCTGACAACAAAATCCATCAGTGCATTCTCAAGGCCCATCTCAGCCCTTCCTCCCTTCTCTCTGACTATCTCTGATTCTGTTGCCTTATCTTCTGCTACTCGCATACACACACAGTTTATCTCATCACGAAACCAAAAATCAACTGAAACTTCTGAAAGTTGTGCCATCGCAGACACCCCCACATGATTCGTTGCGTGTGCACATGTGTGAACTTGTGTATGTGCATAAATATAGTCCGTCAGCCATGGCCTGATTGCAGTATCTGAGGCGGGGGACACAGCGATGTGAAGTGCTAATTTGATTTGTGTTGGTGGCTCTCTGAGAATGGCTTGATGGAACTGATGCAATTAGTGGTAACACAATCTGTGTGTGTGTGTGTGTGTGTGTGTGTGTGCATTGCAGTCATGTACTCTTGTGTTTTTTCGTGTGTGGTTGTGGGTTTTTATACTGCACTATTTATGTTTTCAAAGTGGTGTGTTTTCTGCACGCTCGAGTTTATCTTTGGTTATGTGAGAAAGAGAGAGTGCAGGAAGGAGAGCGAGTCTCAGCACCCAAATAAAGTTTGCAGTGAAGTGGCAAAGTAAACATGGTTGATATCCTGTCTTAATTGATTTGTTTGTGTTTGTTGATTGAGATGAGAGAAGCAGCCATGGAGTGTAAATGTTCAAATTATGAAAAGCAGACTGCATAATTACATCTCTGAATATTTCCCTATGGGGGAAGTAAAGAGAGGTGGAGGAACAGAAAGCGAGAGAAGACGGATACAGAATGTGACAGAAAGTGTCCTAACAAACTACCGAGTGAATGAGACAATAAAACTTGATTAGGGAGATTTCAATCACGACATATATCAAGGCTTTGTCTCTCGCACTACCCTGGAGACTAATGGATTAGATCTAAACACTGGATTAAATCAACGTGCATCCTGGGATTAGGATTATGCGGGTGGGTGTTGAGAGATTTATGGCATGTCGCATAATGGATTTACAAGATTTGAACAGGTTTAAACTAGTATATTGAGATCCCAAGGGGAGCAGAAAAGTACAGTAGACTAAGGGAGGAGAGGCAACACAGAATGAAGAGTGAATTATTTTTAATCCGTCCTTTGAAGGTATGCACATAGCCCCCTCTCAACCTGTCAGGTTGAGGGATATTCTGAAAGAATTTGCATTTGGACTTGCATTTTCTGGAAAATGTAATTTAGTCGAGGCAATGATTAATGTATCATTTCATATTGAAATAGGAAAGTGCCACCGCGGTGCCCAAGAGGGTCAGGCAGTGTTGTATTGGTTACAAACTGTTTTACTTACAAGCAAACAAATAATAGGGAAAACAAGGAGGCGGCTAGACCCAGGGAGAGACAGGCACGCATATAAATCCACCTTTAGGTTATGTATGGTCACCCTAGTTCTATGAACACAGGCACAGCCCTCTCAGACAGAAACACATGTCATGCAACAGGTGCTTTGGGCTCAACTCTGTCCCAAGCTGATACAAGTCTCGAATTTTCAATTAGTTTATTTTATTTCAGTTTTAACTTTTAATTCAATTTAGTTTTCAGAGTGTGTTTTTTTAGGGTTAGGTTATAATGTATAATATCCCAGAAGTATGTGGTTAAATATACATACAAAATACATGGTTGGAGAACTCTGACGAGATGGCCATAATGTTTAAATATTTTGATATGGTAAGAACTTAAGTACACTTTCCTATTTCCACACTCAGAAGAAATCTTGTTGCCTACAATTGAATCCGTACCCCAGTTGGTTAACATTAGACCTGAACTACAACAATATTTAAATCATGTTCTTGTTATTAAATTCTACAAGATGAAAATGTTTCCACCATCTGCTTTTACAGTGAGATCGCTAGTATCGTGCTACAGTGCACGTTCTATCAGTTGCAGTTCTATGGCTTCAGTGTTTTTCTTGCATACGTTGCTGCTAAATGATTAGCACGGCTGCTATAGAACAATATTCCCAAAAGCAATACACTTGCTATCTCTACTTTAAGCAGCCGGAGTCGAAGAGAAGCGATGAGTATATAAGAATCACCCCAAGACATTGCCACTGTTTAACAGTCTGTTATTGGTGGTTTGAAAGCTTCTGTTCACATAGTGTGGGGGGGCAGAGGAGGGACAGCTGAAGTGAAGATAATGTTGTTGTTACCCATTACAAAAGTGAACAACACGCTCATGTGTTGACGGATTAGCTGTTTTTAGATGAGCTAGACCAGAGAATATGTGGTACTGTACTGTAGCTCAGTGCGCTTTATGTGGAGTGAGTCTGACTCCATTTAAAAAAAATAGCCTTTTAATTGCTACATTGTTTGTCAGCAGCAGGTTGCAACTAAGGAGGCAATTTCACCTTTTGTGTTCTCATTAATTTGGCAGTTAACACACCACACATAATTATGTTGTAATAAAAATTACACTCCTGGAATGTGCCGCTGGTGTTCTTTACCACTGTTTTGGAAGAAGAAAACAACAGTAAAAACAGCTTAAAAAGAGACATATTTTTATGTTTAAAGTACCAGTAAGAGGATTTAGAAAAGTAGCCGACCCCACACCCAGTAGCTTTGTGGGGGTTTGTTACCTTTTTAGGGCTTTATATGTATTCTAGAATAGGGAAATTAGTTTGCTTGTAACTTTCAAAATAGTGTTGAAAACTAACAATAAATTACATGATATGATATTTTTACCAAATGGCCCATCTATCGGGCTTAACTGTGAAGAACTGGAGCATAACGGCCACTCCTAGAATTCTGTTAAATCGCTGCGGTTCAATGTCACGAGACATCAGTGTGTTACCGGGCAGTATGGGGTCAAGTCACTGTCACGTGTGTGTCATGATATTAAAGGTCGAAATGTGTTTCACAGGAAGAGAAGAACATTGTATTTGGATATTATATATTATATATTATATCGGTGCACAACATGACTGTGAAAGGGCATTTTTGTTATCTAATTTAATTTGTCATGCTTATTTAATATTTTTATGAATTCTAAGCATGAAGGCGACAGCTGTCCCCATCCTTGTCGTGCACAGTTACCATGGTTACAGGTGTTCACTTCTTCACACACACACACACACACACACACACACACACACACACACACACACACACACACACACACACAAACAAAGCATATCAACTTACCATTTCCAAACTCTGACCCAATCCCAGCGCCCCCCCTCAGGCCTGAAACCCTGAATCCTCAAGGACTCACTGACGTCACCTGGTGAGTGTGAGAGGCTGTGAGAGACTGTGAGGGCTTCACATGGTGTAAATATGAACGGGACCGCACTTTGGTGCAACATATCACGTTACAATGAAAACGACAAATATGATGTATAATTGTGTGTATTTTGAACGTCTTCCAGACTCTTTCCTCCCAAGCTGAGAGGTAACTTCATATAAACAGCTTCAATGACAAAATCAAAATATTTAATGAATAAATAAATAAATATTCTCTGATTTCAAGTTTATTTTTTGTTCCATCTTTAACCCTTAATGTTTCTGAGTAAATGTAATACTGCAGGCTGAACACACGTGAACCGTCCTCTTTGTTTCCATTTTTGTCACGTCTCCATGCGTCCACTGGTTACCCCGTGTTTAACGTCACATTGCAATGATTTGTGGGTAATTCTCTAATGCTGATTTATGGAAAGGGTTCATAAAGGGCTCAAAATGTCTGCCAGAGAGCCTCAAACACTCAAGGATTTGACAGGGACAGCCCTAAACCCTCACGGACTTTGAGATTGGGATCGGGCCAAAGTGTCTTTAAAACAGAGCAGCTGTCACTCCTGCTCACCTAGCATTAGCATAAGCAGTACTGCAGTTACCTGTTCTCTCCACTTCATACTGCTACCCCCAAAGCTCAACTCATTACTAGTCTATTTCAGCATTTGCATTATGAGGCAGGCTCCTCCTCCCAAACACATTGTCATCTTCATCTGTTCTTCATAATATTTTCCCAGACTTTGCCAGTGGATTGAAAATGAGTCGTGTTTGGTGGAATATCTCTTTTAATTGTGTAATTCCGTAATAAAACGTTATATCACCCCCCCCCTACTGCAGCGGATCATTCAGGAGCTGATTCACTCTTTTGTTCACTAACATTCTGTACATTTCTCCAGGTTTAGTAAGAAGCTTAGACATTGAATGTTGACAGAGGTCCCTTTTATTACGAATATTGTTTTTATAGTTGTAGTTGTACTTGAAATGGAAATACTGTACGTGGGCCGATTAGAACGTAATGTTAAACCTACTGCTAAAGGATCATTTTGAAAACGTGAGGGACTGTGCGACTGATCACTGTTCATTTTGATTACAACTACACCTGCTAATGTAATATGAGATAATGGGAAACCTGTTCTACAGCAGTGTAGAGCAAGGTCCTGAGCACTTTATGGCCACATAATCACTGGCTCCATCTAATCACCGGTGAGGGTCTCTTGCTTGAAATTACTAAAAAAGATGCTGAGTGTTAACTCAAACGGAATATGAGCTCGTGCCAAATGCTGTGAATGTACAGAAGATGTAAATGTACCCAGAGTGGCAGCTGGTAGTTGTGTTGGGCCACAGCCTGAAATGGATGTGCACATGCACAACACACACTGAAATCTTAAGGATTGCCACTTTAATTGTGCCGTGGTTTTGTGTTCTTATTTGTTACTTGTATACACATGTATACAGATGTGCTTCAGCATCATGGAAATGTATTCGTATGAATTTATTTGAATCCTGAATTGGGATTGTGGTGCGTGATTATAACAGAGGGCACAGGGGCCAATCAGAAACCTCAATTCAGCCAATTCATATTTGCATGTATTTAAGTAGCATCTGACAGACCGTGTAACGTGTAAAATCCTGAAGAAGAAACCCTGAACAGTGTCTTCCCCACTGACTTCCACCTCTTCTGATATTAGTAGATACTGTAGACTAGCCCTCTGACTCAGTGCCTCTTGTGCCATGCTCCTCTGCACGTCCTCTCTGATCATTTGTCATTAAAAAGAGACTTGCTCTACTCTCACATCTCTGACAGACGTCACTTTGCTTGGCTTGCTTCAGGACTCGGTCATACTTCCCAGGGGAAATTATTCTGCTGTGAATTTGAGGGACCGGAGTCGGTTTGCTACGCTAACTTCAGTCAACCTACACTACTTGAACATTGCTAAGAGAAAATCCTTCATCTGTAATGACATATTGCTCACTTGAAGAAATATATAACATGGTGCAAACCTCTTCAGTGGTGCTGTGCATTCATTGGTGCATTTATTTTTAGATCATTTTCATTTATGTGTGAACAAAACTCCGGCAGAAAAAAAATAACCCTCACCTTTTACTGTTACTTATACGCAGACACACACTCTCTATCTCTGACCCCACATCGTGCTGTACTCCCCAATGAGGCACAGTCTGTTCCAGGGGTATTCAATTAAAACTCAAAGATGTTCACAAAGAGGACATTTTCTCATGCTCAGGTCCGGAACTAATTGACCCGCCAGAACCATCTGAGAAGCCGTCATTGGAAAAGGGTAGTCACTTTCAAAAAGTACTTGGCATGTGATTGGATAGATCTATAAGTCTATAGTCTCATTTAAAAGCTCTGTTCTCACAGTGTGTGTTTCTCCTGTTGCAGCATACCGTGTGAAATGACTTACTTATCTCTGAGCCGAGTCGCAATGCTTATCGGAATGCCCCGATGTGATTGGCTGAGTAGCATCGCGTGAGATGATTTAGAAGGAGCTGCAACAATATCACTCTTAAAATGTTGTGAAGCAAATGATCGGGGTACAACTGCAGATAAAGTCAATGTAAATGGATGCAATCAGAAATAGATACACAGGCTGCAATAAAAGCTACAGCAGTTGAATCTGCACAAATAAAACAGGGTGAAAATCCCCTTTCATTTAGTCTAAACACACCTTGACCCAGATCATCAGGGTTGAAGGCAGACACAATACAAACGCCACACTGTTATGTTCTGTCTTTCAAAGGGGAAATTATTTTTTCACTTTTACATACTGTCAACTCTGGAAGCATGTCTTTGCAGTTTAATAAATAATTCTAATTCAACAGACTTTCAGCTACCCGGTGCAAAGTGAATATGCCCACCGAGAGTGAAGTCACTCATCTCCTTTTTCAACCTCACAACACATCAACTGAGCACCCGCCCACGCACACTGCTGCACACACACAGCGACACACACACTTTACGCAAACACAAAGTATGGCAGGCGGATGGTGTTTTCACAAACGCTATGAAACGGGTCATATTGGCCACAAGTTATTAAGCTTAAAGTTCACGACTCTCTTACTGCTCCTCCGGTAATCAAACCAAAACTCCCAGAGCCTTCAAAAGATGATAGCTGTTGACAGAGATGAGATCAAAGTATTCCACATTAAGAGTAGAACCTTATGGAGCCGCTCACGCTGTGCGGTGAAAGTAGAGCTACACCATTTATAATCACTCTGGAGAAACCAAACCCACGCACACAAGGAGATGGAGGGCTGAGCCCGGAAAAAAATTGCTTTTCAAAGGCACAATATAAGTGACATTTATCAGTGCACAACATGGGTAAGTATTGCACTATTGTGTAAACAAAGAAATGACTGCAGAAACATACAATGGATGTAGTATTAGTCTGTAGTCGGGGATCGGAACACAGCTGTTTGAGAGTTTGCTCTGCTGTGAGACCGTTCTTTACTGAAACATACTTATTTCTGCCTTTTAAAGGAACTAATGTGTTTTTTTAATATTATTTTTGAATATTGTATTGTTGTATTAACATGCTCGTATTGCTCTTTTGATGACTGTAGACAAAAGACAGCAAAAAAACACATGCAGAACTGAATTAGCGTTTTCCTTTATCATGTTTCTTCACATAAACAACAAACCTACAGAAGGCTTCTGCTGACTGCCGATCGAATTGCATATCGACAATTGAAGGAACAATCAACCATTGTTTGTTTTAACTAACTTACTATCAGAACTAATGTGGAGAATCTGCACCCTACTGTGCATTGAGAGATGTTTCTGGTGGTCAGCTAATCAGCACGAGTGATGAATTCATTTTAATCCTACGATCAGCATCTCTCTTCTCCTACTCACCACATTGTTGCGCTGCACTTTCGAATGAAGCTTCAAATTTATTTTAGATGAGACATTGCTATTAAATAGATTTTTTTTAGATATTATAAAATCTTTACATTTATTCACATTTATTCACATAACTTTGACCATGTTTGCAAAAAGCTTAAAGGTTCCATATTCTAAGCTCCTTCAGAGATGAGCCACGCTGCCGCCCCCGTAATACCATTTCCCATCGCAGATCTCACGTGACGATGATGATGATGATGATGATGATGATGATGATGATATCAAGATAACAACAATCGCCAAATCTTACTGCATAGTATAACATCTATCAGAGCAGGCAATTCTCAAGTTTCAAGCCAAATTCTTTGTTAGCACTGGTAAAAATAATAATAATAACAATAATGTGTCATATCAAAGTGATAACATAGACCTTAACAGTTCAATGAATCAATATGTGTTCATATTACTTCACACTGCATCCAATGATACGCCAAACTGTGATGTTAGGAAAAAAACGACACTTTTCCCAGAGCCCTTTCTCTCTTTAATTAGCTTATGTTGTGTTTCTTTGTTTGACAGCGTAGTGTGTCATATATTATAGTATATATTATAGTATATTATATATATAGTATAAGTCATCAACCCCATTTAGTTACAGCAAGCAGCACTGTTCAGCTGACAGGCTCTGATAAACATGCTGTATGGCAGCACTGAAGAGCAGACAGACACAGTTAGCAACAAGCTAGTGAAGAAAGTCCAGCATTGAGCATCTAAAGAGGCACACAGCATGTTTCTCTCAGGAGTTGGTGGAGACCAGGGCCCTGTTTCAGAGAGCAGCTTTATTAAACTCTGAGCCGAACCCTGAACTCTCAGTTGACTAACCCTGAGATGGGTAACTCTGAGTGTTCGGTTCCAGAACAGCTGATAAGAGTTTGCTCAGTGAGGTTGGTCACTTTGACTTAAGCTCGTGCATCGTGAATAAGAAAAGTCATCACCAATGGAGAGCCAATTCCATGATTCCCCATGCAGGTAAACAACAGGCCTTAATGCATATCAGATATATATGCAGAGTGCACATGTATCTTTAAAAGAGAGCCTGATTCCAAGTGGGGAAAGGTGTCAATAAGTTAACACAATAAAGTTATATTCAGTATTGTCTAATACTTATTCATTTACTATGATGCAGTGGATGAATCTACTGTGTGTTAGGCTGTAGCTCAACAATATAGTAAAATATATAGATCAATAAAACTTCAAGACATGATTGTAAGCTAACAATGTGATGCAGAAATCATGTGTTTGGTGATTCAAAGGTTAAAATACAGCAGATTTAAAATGTGAGACATTTATTTGGATCTTGGCTCAACAGCATTTGTGGCTTTTTTTATCAGCTCCTTCAACAAATGTAGTAAAGTCACAGAACCATCGCTGGAATACTGTTAAAACAGGTTCACTACACACAGCCTATTTCTTTATAAAGGGCTTTGTTAAAGAAAAGGTTTACAGAGTCAGTCACCATAGTGAGGGACCCAGAGTTTAAGTTTCCTCTTTCTGAAAGTGAAAAACCAGAGTTTCCCTAATCGCAGGATTAACTAACTAACAATGTTTTACTAAACCTGTCATCTGACACAGGACACAGGACACAGGACAGCGATAAAAGGAGTATGAATGTATGTTCCACCAAATGGCCAGAAACATGATTCAAAGTGGATGATAATATTGCTGCATGTCTGTTTGAAATCGACTTCTATGTTAACTTGGACAGCTTCATAAGGCAAAGTCAGGGCTGTGTGTCTTTAAGCTTGTTTTGGAGTTGCTCTGCCCCCAAGTGGCCATCAAATTGAATAATGCAGCTTTAAAAATATGTGAATAATCCATAGAGTTGTAAAAAGGTTTACGCTAAAGCCTTTATGCATGAACCTTTGTGAATGGAAATTACTGCACAATGAAAAATATGGTGTACTCTATAATTTACTCATATATTATAACTGATCCTGAAACATGTCAATTTGGGCAAATTGACAGATTATGTTTCTTTGATGAGTCAGAGACACATTGTTTGAAGTTGAGAACTGCACTGGCTGACTTTGTGTATTATTGTTGATTACATTTCACTCGTCTTTGTTTTAATCATGGATAAATGTGAGATGACTACAGCTGCAGCTCTGCCTCCTCCTCGTATCCCTCCTCTCTGACGTGCACTGCATCTGTCATAGGGCAAACTTTGTATAAGCTTTGAATTATCTCCTCATTCTCTAAAAAGTATGATATTAGTGGGGGCAGCAGATATACAGACACAGAGACATGATGTCTAGTAGACGTTGCGATTCGGTGCCAGGGGAAAATAGAATTAATATCGTGCCAGCAATCTTGTTAAAACTCCCACCCTAGCCCCACCCACAACGCAATCACACACGCACACACACACACACAAACCGGTACTTGCCAAGCAATCCTATTAAACAATGAATGTGGCATTTAATCTCTTAACAAGGGGGGGGTGGGCTGCAGACAGACAGAGAGACAGACGGGAATATTTCCTCTCTCCCTCGCTCTCTTACTTTCTGTTTAGTCTCCACCCTTCATAAAGCATCGTGTGTCCTTTCGCTTGTGCTGCAGCTTCTCATTATCGACTCACTTTATTCAAGGTGCATGCTAGCGATAACTCACAGCAATGCTTCCATAAGGTAATGCACAGTAAGCACAGCACCTTGGCGGTCCCTTGTATTATACAATGAATGGATCTACAGGGAACATTTAAATGATATCTGTTAAAAGCTCAAATAATCCGGTCAAAACAGCCGTAATATCTATTCAGTGAGTGAGTGAGTCATGTAGCAACACACACATGCACATGACAGCAGTCCTTTCATTGTTCTTCATTAATTGCTGCACAGACAATTTGGAAAAGAGTGGTGCAATTAATAATACAGCAAAATAGGACATTATAATAGGATATCCTCACAAGTGACACAAAAAATCAGTCACAATAATAATGAGTAGAAAACAGCCAACAACGCTCCACAGCATGCTAGAAGCTGAGTGCTTTGAGCTTACTTCAATGAACTAACACGCTTACAATGAAAATGATGATATGCCTGTGCATATGATATTTACAGTACCATTTTTGGCTATTATCATGCTAACATTTAGCATGCTAACATTTTCTAATTAGCACTAATCATAAAGTACAGCTGAGACTGACACAAACACCATCGGATTATTTTGTTCCTGAGGGTTATGTGAATCTCTGTACCAAATCAGATGGCTATCCAACCAATGGTTGCTGCCGAAAAGTTATGGATTACCGAAGTCAGTAAGATTCATCCTCTGGGAACCTTGACTGGCTCTACAATAGTGGTGGACCAGCCAACCAGCAGACCTTCATCGTCATCCTTATCCCCAGTACCCAGTACAGGATCATGCAATTAAACTTCATGCACTACTTATTAGTATTAGCCCTCTTTATGTGATTCACTTTCATACAGAATAATGTGAAGAGAAGTAAATAACTTAGTCAAAACTGACTCAATCACATATTTAATTAAACAGAAGATCTCTCGAGAGAAAACCGGGGAATGTGAGAACAAACCTGCCAATGTGAAGGTCGGCTTTAGTGTCGTGTGCTTTCTCTTCCACCTTTACATCTTCACACATAACGCTATAAACTAATGTGGCTACATTGAAAGGATAAATCTCTTTGTCTGAGACTCCATGAATTCCTGTGTTACACTTAAACTACCATTTCTGGAGTGTGCTCCAACATTTCATTATTATAGTCTCTCAATTCCAACTTGCACAATTCAGAACCATCGTCAGAATTTCAAAAATGTCTGAACCTTAAAATATGACTTAATGGCTAAAGTCTGCTAACATCCAATAAAGAAAACTATTCTGAATGATATAGCATGAGGAACATTTTATGGGTTCCTCTTTTAGAATTCAAATAAGTGGAACTCGAAGACATTCTTTTGAATTACTGTTCATATAGAAGGTGGTTCATTTACAGTGTCTGCCTCCACTGCGTTAACAGTGAGATGCAATTCAGTTCAAATAGCATCATCGCCTAGTTTACGATGGCTTGGAGTCCAATTGAGTGTTCATGTTTTTGTCGCTGCTCCTTATTAACAATAGGCCCATAATAATCTTTGTGCATTACAATGTCCTATTTGTATCTATTATTTAGCTACTTTAAGGTTTGAAACCAGGGCTGCAGAGTAGAAAGAGGTATTCAGATCCTTTTTTACCCCATTGCACTTTAATAGCCTGCATTCAAAGTGTTTTTAAGTAAAGGTACACAAGTATTATCAGCACATTGTCTTAACTATTTAATAGTAAAAGTACTGATTATACAGAATATCCCCTTTTTAAATGTTATATTAATATACAGTATGTGTTATATTAGTGGATTGATATTACTGATGATTATCATCCGTCGCAGACTGAAAATCCATCTCTTCAGACTCATTGTATTACCTTTTGTGTGTTGTCAGCAAAATCTTACTCTGCAAAGTATCTAATAGCAATAAGCTGTAAAATACTGTGGCAGGGTACATAATGCATTTCCCCTTTGAGATGTAGTTGAAGTAGAAACCTGCAAACATATAGAATTACTAACTAATGTACTTAATAATACTTTAGTGAATGGACTTACTTGCGACCGCTTCAATTCTGTCGGGAAGAGCTGATGGTCGTTGAAAAATACCAGCAGTAGAAAGAAATTAAGTATATTTCATCAGCTGCAACGTTTTAATTATGTAAGAGTTAATGCATCCATTGTTATTCTATAATGTACTGTGCAGTACACTGAAGTGGGCCATTCTGCATACATGTTACATGTACATTGGTTTATTTTGATTATCTTGAATCATAGTGTTGGGAAATCATGCTCATCATCATAACTTACCGCTCATACAATGAGCACCAGAGCATTAAAGCAAGTTGGAATTTTTTTCGACGAATCAATTAGTTGATTTAATAGACAGATCTGTAAAACTGAGTTTCTCAACAAAGAATCGGCTAAGAGGGAGCTGGCCTTCTGAATATCCTGTCCCCCGACAAGCTATTCCAACTTTTCTTCTTCTTTATTATCCTCAAGTACACAGAGGCCCACAGGGAGACTTAATCCCTCCAGCATGTCCCAGGTCAGTCCCAGGGTCTCTTCCCAGTCAGTCGTGCCCAGAAAAATGTCCACAGGGAGTGACCAAGAGACATCTGTATCATTCACACCTCCCATGGCTCTTCTTAGTGCAAAAGAACAACGGCTAAGTACTCCAATGCCCTGCTTTTACTTAATAATGTAAAATGAGAACTAATTGTCTAAATCTTAACCCTACAACAAAGTCCGTACCTTGGAATGGTTGCAAGAAGTGAAAACTGGTCAAACTTGCATAAAATGGTGTAAAACTCAGTTTGGTTCTCACAAAGACAGAACTACAGAAACACACTAAAGCACTTAAATGCTGTACACAACCTTGCACATAATACTTGAAGGGGAAAAAGAAAGAGAAGAAATAGTCATGAAAAGGTGAAAGAAAACAATTTATAGCCTCAGAGATTAATAAAAGCTGCTGATGTCTTAACACTAGGTTAGACAGATAGAGAAGAGGCTTGTGTGACTATCACATTCCATCCTCTCCCTCTCCCACACACACATACATGCTCACACACATGCTCACACACGGGTAAGTGTAAGTGTGCTGAAACTGAGCACGAAGGTCAGAGGGATGCTGGAGGAACCCAGGCCCACATTACTGAAGTGACAGGAGAGACATTTCCTTCTCCCTCTTTCTTTCTTTCTTTCTTTCTTTCTCCTGAAATAAACACACACACAGAAATGCGGACAGAACACACACACAGAAACACACACACACACAGGCGTCCATGCACACACAGACACACACACTGCATGGCTGATGGATGCTGTTTGAGTTGGAGTGGAAGTATCCTGTTGTTTTCTACTAAGCACTTTCTGTTCAGCACTCATTGCCAAGAGTAATGGTCAGTGAAGAGCCCAACTGCTCTGTGAGTGTGTATGTGTGTGTGATAGAGAGGGGGAGACTTCTTGATTCCAAAGCCTTTGTTGTATTTTCACACAGACTGCACAGTCTAACTGGATTGGTTCTGCTCGACCACTCGTCCTTGCAGCCTCACACACTGACATGTTGCATGTCTGTGCTCAGCCGAAGAGGGTTTGCCCACTGGACTGTAAGGCAGCAGGCTCGATGTAAAGACTGCATTCCCACTTCATGCACTGAGTCTCGGGTGACCAGGCTGGCATTGGCAGGAGCTGGTTCAGCCTGATCTCATTCCCAGGCTTTGCAAGGCACCCTTTAATGTATGTATGAGACACACCACGCTTTCAAGTAACTCCAATGTAAACGCATCCGCGTCAATATTAGATGCTCAGAGCAAGTTCTCCACAAGTCAGGTGAATTAGTACAGTCCACGAGAAAGTCGGCAAAGTGAAAAGGATGAGGTGGCTGGATGGGTAAAAAATACTAATAATACTAATACTGCACTGCAGTCATTACATACATTAAAGGATGACAACACAATAAGACTTGAAGGCTTATTTCCATTGCTGCCTCTAGTATAACACTTATTCATAAACAACATACAACAAAATACAATATTAATATAATTTAAACAGGTGAGTTATATAATACAATACAGTTTTCATCAATGGGGATATTAACTGGAGACGGAAGTGTATTGTACCCGACTGTAAACATGTTTATTTCATCTGTAAAGTAAGTATATAAACTATTATATATGTCAGTTTATATAATAAACTAAGTAAGTATAAGTAAAGCACTTTAAAATGGGGGTTTTGGAGCCACTCACAAGTGGTCATTTGAGGAACTGCAAATGGTTTTTGCCACTTTCACATTGGCTTCACTTCTCAGCACCGGAGGTTGCAGCTTGATAACAAATAATTATTCTTCCGCAATTTTGTTCTTCAGTGACATTTGTCATGCCGGTTGCAGCACACAGAAGCAGTGGTAAGCATGATAAAGAATGAACATAGAATCATAGAAGCACTCCTCTTTGCTCGTACGGAGGTAATATACCGAGAAGAGGAAAGAAAGGTCTGCTGATATCCATCGACTATCTGCAACTAATTCAATTTCAATGTAATTTAGTTTTATAGCCCAAAATCACAAATTACAACTTCTCCTCAGAGGGCTTTACAATCTGTACACATACGACATCCTCTGACCTTTGACCCTCACATCAGAACAGGAAAAACTCCCCCAAAAACCCTTCAACAGGGAAAAAAAGAGGAAGAGACCTGTGGGAGAGCAACAGAGGAAGATCCTGTCAGGATGGACATAAGTGTGATAGATGTCATGTGTACAGAATGAACAGCATAACAGAGTTACAACACATTCAATGCTTATGACAGAAGTTATTCATACAATGAGAGTAGTGAGTGTACTAATGATGGAAGAACTACGACTACTAGAAATAACAGCAGAAGTGGATATAGTAGAATAACAATGATAACAAAAGCAGTAATGGTATCGGCTAATAATGATGTAGCAGTGGGTGTCAGGCAGGACCACAGCAGGAGGCAAGACCAGGGTCCAGCTGAAACCACGATCCACGGAAATATGTGAGGAGAGAAAGCACAAAGACTCCGCTGAAGAAGCATAGTCAGTAATGTGCGTTAATGGTAATGGTAATAGCAATAGTAATGTGACAAATAATGAAAACGGTAGTAGCAGTAGGTGTCAGCAGGGCCACGGCAGGAGGCACGACCACGGTCCAGCTGTAACCACGATCCATGGAAACATGTGAGGCGAGGAAGCACAAAGACTCCGGGGAAGAAGCACAATTAGTAATGAGTAATAATGGGACATGAATTCATACAGAAGGAGAGAGAAGAGAAGAGGAGAGAGGAGCTCAGTGTATCCTAGGAAGGCCCCCGGCAGTCTAGCCCTATAGCAGCATATCTAGGGGCTGGTCCAAGTTAAACCTGAGCCAGTCCTCACTATAAACCTGAACCAGCTCTAACTATAAACCTGAGCCAGCCCTAA
>NW_022280061.1:4783165-4791253 GCF_004355925.1 Anarrhichthys ocellatus | reverse complement strand
CCCTAACTATAAACCTGAACCAGCCCTAACTATAAACCTGAACCAGCCCTAACTATAAGCCTGAGCCAGCCCTAACTATTAACCTGAGCCAGCCCTAACTATAAACCTGAACCAGCCCTAACTATAAGAATGATCAAAGAGGAAAGTCTTCAGCCTACTCTTATATGTGGTGAGTGTGTCTGCCCCCCTGGGACTGAAACAGGAAGTTGGTTCCACAGAAGAGGAGCTTGATAACTGAAGGCTCTGGCTCCCATCCAACATTTTAAGACTCTAGGAACCACAAGTAACCCTGAATTTAGGGAGCGCAGCTCTCTAGTATAATATGTTAATATGCTAAATTTCACCTAGTTGTTGTCACTTGCCAGTATCGTAACCAGGCTATAGTTTGACTAAAATGATATCGCTGGCAAGTGACACAAGAAAAAAGTGAGCACAATAGGCAACAAATAAAAACATGCAAGCTAGCTAAAGTTACATCCTGAACTTAACATAGATCATCGGTGTAGATGTTTAGGCTGGTGCATTGGGTGACAGCAGCAACAGGTATTTCTCCAATGACATCGTGGGCTAACTGGTTGCTCAAACATGAATCCCTGTAGGCTGTCTTTGTTTCTTGCGCTGACATCTTTGTGTTTTTTTGTGTATTGAATGACAGCGAATGACATCGTACTCTTGACCGTTCTCGTCCAGGTCTGAAAACAGCAGACAGACCATATCTTCTGTTTAAGGATCCTGCATTCGTCCGCCTTGTCTTCCAGCTCTATGGTTTCTCTCACGTTATTCCTTTTTTGTCCTCCTCCTCTATCTTGTCCGTCTATTCCACCCACTTATCCACACTTAGCTCATCCAGTAAATCAAAATTCAGAAGAAAACCTGACATGTTGTTACAAATTGTTTGGCGCAGTAATGTGGTCACAGCTGCGTTTTGTGTTTTAGGTGTTCGGACGTAGCTCAGCCATAATCAAGGACCGGAACTATCCGTTTCATAATATATGCTTTATTGTGTGTTACACTTTGCACTAGTTTGTGTGTAGATTATGTAAAAAGACACAAGCATTTAACACCCACAGATAAACAGGGAGCTCTGTCTGGCCCCACTACCCACAGTGATGCTCACCCAAGAGTCAGCAGTTAGCGTTAGCTGCCTCTTCCAGCACAGCAAGTGGTGCAACAGAGGTACTGTAGGTCTGAAAGGTTTAGCAGCATCTCAAGACACAAGCCGAAGCCTCACACAGAGAGGCCTAGTCAGCCCTTCATCCAGCCTTCTCTGCTTCACAGTAAAGTGACATCAAGCAGCCCCTGTAGCGCTGAACACAGGACAGGAGCGAGACATAAACATGGCGCGGGACAGCCAGTCTGACGCAAAGCGCCACACCTAACTGTAGCCTAGCTAAAGGGAGAGGCAGACTGGAGCAGCCCCCTGTATGTGTGTATGGGTGTGCGATGCGTGTGCTTGTTAAGTACGCGTCTTTGTGTGTGTCTTGTTTACAGAGCTTTTCTGTCGTATGTCTTCATCTCCACTTTATATCCCCTCACTGTTCTTCAGCTCTGTGGCTAAGCCAGCATGAGGCAGAGACACACTGTGTAGGTTTCATCCCTTAGCTCAGAGGTGAGTATTTATGTTCCTATATGTGTGCAAGGGGAAGAGAGAGAGGAGAGACCCAATGTGTTGCCCTCAAAAATGAATGTTTCCTCTCTGAAATTGTGCATTTGTGCCCCTCAATTTGCTTTCATTTGCCCTGTAGGTGTGTGTGTGTGTGTGTGTGTGTGTGTGTGTGTGTGTGTGTTTACCTCAACAGTGTGATCCTGAGCTTATACTCTCGTGAAAGGCAGCCACCACATTCAGAAGCTTCTTCTTGGGGCATAATGCATGGAAAAAACAGGCTTAGGGGCACATCAATTCCACAAGCTTAACCAAACGACGGGCGGTGCGTGCGTGCATGATTGTGGGCTTTCTTCAGATGTGTTTTTTACAGTGCTCCTGTTTCTAGATGGTGAGCCTGGGGGGTCTTTATGTTAAATGTTGTCATAATGAATGTATGGAACCAAATGTCCAATAAAAGCAAGAGATTTAAGGGGATTTCAGCCATTTATTAAACATTCGTATTGTTTCCCCACATCTGACAACTGAGACTAAGTGTTAAATACAAATGGATTTTTACACCCCAAATAAATATCACAGAGTCATGAATAAACGTGATAAAGATCTCAGATGGAATGTGTTTATTTAACATGTATTATGTCTCCACAGACGAATCCTTTGACAGCAGTTATTAAAAGATAGTTTAGAATACTCAAAGATGAGGGATTGCTCGTTCTTTTGTACATTCCTTCTGTTCCATTAGTGGAAGCAGAGCATGAGGAATATACTATTGATATTTAAGACTTGCTGTTCACATTAGGGAGAACAATGAAACGACATTTGAGAGGCCTCTGTTTGTTTTCTGATTTTCCAAAAGCCTTTTTTAATGTCTTTCAAACAAAAAGATGCTGCCTGTGGAGACTTTGCAAAAGAAGAAAAACAACCAAGCGAACAAAATGCCGAAGCATCATAGAGAGAGATGTTTGTACATTTCACCTCTTCTCAGTGTCTGCTACTGAAGCGCTTACATTACAGGCCAAATGTATATTTATCTTCAAGCGAAATCACATACAACATGCAATGAGATTAGTTCCCCTAACTGACTTTCACTGGATTTGAATCCCACAAAGCATTCATTTTGAAGAACATCATCATTATTTCATTTTCCCAGGCAAGTGAACAACACAATTCTGATTGATTACAAGCCGTGCTCTCATGCATTATAAACAACTGAATCATTTCATTACATTTTAAGTCATTGCAATGGAGTGCCACATGCTTAATCAGTATTCATAAATCCATATTTCTTGTTTGATGATAATTTCTCATTTCACTAGATTAAACGGCATATTTCTGATAAAGGGCCCCATAAAGCATTCAGTGTGAGTGGCAGAGCAGAAAATGAAAAAGGAGAGGGAGAGACAGAGAGAGAAACACGGGGGGGTGGGGAAGAAACCCACGAAGGGCATTTTAAGATATTTGGTTTGGTTGTATTATGAACTCATTCACTTGTGTTCCTCAATAAATTTAATTACACAAAGGACCACACTTTGAATGTTTGTGTGTGTGTGTGTGTGTGTGTGTGTGTGTGTGTGTGTGTGTGAAGCAGGAAAGTGATTGGTTGCGAGAACTTAGTGCTCCTCCCTCAGTATCCACCGAGCAGACACCAGACAGAGCTCCGTCCAGAATGGCAGTCAGAGTGTCGGTTCCCTGCGAACGATCAAAGCGCTCCGTGGCTCTGTGCTCCAACCACCAAGGGATTTACTGTCCCTATGATGAGCGGGGAGAGAGAACTAAAAGGACGGACTGGAGAGAGGAAAGGGGATGAGATCGAAGAGAAAGAGGGGAAGCAACAGACAAGGGATATATGCAGAAATGAAAGAGAAGCAAGGGAGGAGGAAGGAGAAGGCCAAACTGAAAGCAGAATGGCTAAGCATGGCTGAAAGGAAGCAAGAGTGAAAGATGAGAAATTGATGGACAAAAAAGGGAGTGAGGGAGACAGAGATGAAGAGGAAAAGGGGTAGAGAGGAAAAAGAGGAAGGCACCATTAGAGTGAAAATGAATGGAGAACTATAAGAACCTCAGGACCGGAAGCTTCTTAGAAGCTGAAGAGATGATTGCAACCATCGCATTGCCCCTCATCTTCCCTCTCTCCACATTGTTCCTCTGTTCCAACAACACACAGAGAGCAGAGCTGGATGTCTGTGGGGGAGACGGGAGAGAAATGGGCCAAGCAGGAGAGGTAGCTGAAGACCTGAGGCTTCAAAGGGCTCTGGGATCTGTTAATCCTTTTCTTTTTGTCTATCCATCTCTTTTCTCACTGCATCTCTTTCCTTTCTAGTCCTTGCAGACCCATCCATCTATTTTGTGTTCATTCTGTTTCTCCTCACTGCTTTTCTACCACCTTTACCCCTCTGAGCATTTGCTTTATAATCAAAACCCTTAACATAAAGCAACGGCAATTAAAGAAAGTTCGTAATAGTTACATTCTCATGTTGTGCTGAGATATTCACAAGTAGAGTGTCAGTCCACCCTAAATCTTTTCTCTAACTATGTCATAATTAAGGAATAAGAGTAAAGGACAAACACAGTGTTCTGTGAGACTGATACCCTGATACTCAGGTTGTGTAGTTGTCTCTCTTTAAGGCTGTACAGATCTGCTTTCCACTCACAAGGAATTTAATTAATGTGGAGAAATTAAGAAAATGTTAAGTACCTCTCTGTCATCCAGTGCCGGTTTAAGACTTGGCTACTTTACTCAACCCTCGACTGATTTTAAGATAAGACTCAGCCACTTGTCCACATCTACCCTCCACCAAACGAGGATTCAAATTCAAAGAGTAGCCACTAAATCTCAAAGGGTCACGGCACGGAGTAGAGAAAGATCAGAAGATGGCAGTTGTCTGAAAGCAGCAAATCGCAATTGCCTTTGTTCTCAAGGATCCTCGTCCCAACCTTTGCCAAATCAACCAATGTGTTTAGCATCTTTGTGATGCATCTTTAGCAATGGGCAACTTCTTTTGCAGTGTATCTGAATCAAGAGACTAATAACTCTTTAGAGGTTAACAATGTGCTACCTGACACACACAGGTGTCTAACAGATGCCTTAGTACCTAGTACTCACATTTGCTCTAGAGTTCTCGAGAACCCCTTTAACGGCCAATCAACCTTCACTTAAACACAACCACCTCTGACAGTCAAACGTGACAACACAAAACAACAGCTTTTACCGTTACACCAGAGAATGTAGAATTCAAAGATGGCTCCATTTCCATCTGACAGCTTATTTACTATGGATTGATCATTTAAACCATACAATGATTTGTTTGCATTCTTAGTATCTTGGCTGCCTTCCATAAACCCATGGAATGTAAAAAAGAAGTTTAGCACACCCCGGTTGTTTGTAGGGTCACTTTTAAACAAGGTCAGTTTAAACTGTCAGTTCAAGTAACCAACCGGAAGGCTTCTGAAGTCTCTAACAAGTATAGCGAGTGAGTCAACAGGTATTGCCTTTGATAGAATTGTTCGATAATTGTTGGACACGAATGCTGTTATGCCTTTTTGGATAGCTGAGGGTTTAACCCCTTAGGCACCCAGGCAGCCGACCAAAATACATTTTTGCTGTAATCATTCAACTCTATATGCATTGGAATATGACACATTAGGGAATCATGTATCATTTTTTGTCATCCTTTATTGATATATCTCAGGCATGTGAGGGGCTGGAGGCGATTCCATCTCATTAGGTAAGAATAGTCAGGGAACATCCAATGGTTCACAACTTCATTGTCTTCTTGCTATCCCTTGATATGTCTAAAGTATGAGCAGTCTAGTCAGAGACAGATTTTGCCTTCTCAGAATGTTTAATTTGACACAAAACTATCTAACAGTTCACAAATAATCAAAAACGTCGGAAAAGATCAACTTAATTTAGATTCCCGTTGATCAACTCCCAACTCTTTTTGGGAGGGTCCTGACCTCTATGTTGGAAACCACAGTCACAGTGCTCGCACATAGTAAACCACTGACATTCACAACTATGATTAATGTAATGTCGGTTCTAAGAGGGGCAGGGCCCCTAACTGTGTCGATAATTTAACAAAATGGAAGCTGTTCCATTATCTGAGGGATGGATGTCAAAATGCTCTGTGGATTGGCTGTTAAATTTCCCCCACCCACTCAATCCCGCTCTCACCCGCCTGTCTCTTCTCTGGACTTTGGGATGAAACTGGAGCCTTCAGAGAAAAAACCCACACAGACACCAGCAGAACATGCAGGCTCCACTGACATATTACCAGTAACTACAAACATACGGTTTCTTTTATGCAGCATTATACATTATATGCATATGTCCAGGGCCCCTCTGCACTCTCTAGCACATCCAGAGGTGACCTGTCACACACAACATCATAAGCATAATCAGAGAGCTCAAAGCTGATATATATGAAACAAAACACCCACATCCCCACACCCACTGCACCTTCCGGCACTGTAGATGTGTGACATCTATGTGCATACTAAGACATTGCCAACTAGAATATCTCATAAACACACATAGCAGCCAAAGCACACACATAACACAACCATCACACATATGTGTACACATATAATGTCGAGGATAACATGACTCGGAACCACAAAACTATAGAAAAATTCCCACTTTATGCACCACTAGTGTCATGCAGTATGAATATGTACCTAGTATATTAGCATATGCCAACCCACTGTGTGGGAGCCGGTGCAACATGATGGCTATTTCAACAGAAGACATAACATTCATTTCCCTCCAATTCTGCAACCGAGCGAGATGGGCTTTCATTGCAATGTTTTGACCTTGCTGTGTAGATGCTCAACATCCCAAGAATGAAATTGGCACTCCCAAAATGGATTTGGCCTGATGTGCAGGAGCTTATAACAAGTGCCAACTCTAGTATTTAAGAGGGTACTGGCTGAGAAAGTGTATGTGTGTGTGCACGTGCAGGCGTATGTTTTACTCCACACAAAGCTGCCAGTGTTTCATTCCTGGCTAAATATTTATAACAGAGGAAGACACTAAGTAAGTCAGACAAACACACACACACACACACACACACTGTTAGACATCGGGGAGAGAAAGTGAAAGTAAGCGAGAGACAGACAGAAGAAGGAGGAAGCTTATTATTTAATGTCCTACTTGGCAGAGAGCTGTCAGAGAGCAAGAGTGGAGGCTTGCCAGGGACTGACAGAACAAAATCTCCATTCGTCTTCTTCTATTCAAGACATGGACAAGCTTAATAAATTAAGATCCAACTCACGCCCCTTCTCTCACTTTCCTCATCTTGTGATGTGCAGGCTTCATATTTGTAAGGTTTTAGACGAGTGAGTAGCGAGAAGCAAGCGAAATGGCGTTAAATCAACACAAAGGGCACCGTTCATTCTTTCAAAGCCTCATTACATGAAATGATCACTCCATCAAGACTCTAAACTCTCATCATTTCAGGTGCACACACTCACACACACACAAAGCCCATTACCTCTGGTGATAGCGCAACCCGCCTTCCAAACAACGGCTGCGAAGAGCAAATTAGCAAACAATACGCTGTGCTCCCATATATCCTGAGTGATGAAAACAGTACAAGGCGAGCTAATGCATCTCAGGCAGGTCAGATTCCTGCCTCCGCTCTTATCTTCGTCTAACATGCTATCAGACAAATTAGCAATGGGGTCCACTTAAGAGTGTGAGTGTGTGTGCTCACTGGTGTGTGTCTGTGCATAGAGCAGTGGGGTCCACTCATCGCGTGCCTACTCTCTTGATGTTATTTATGGCTGTTTAAATGATCTCAGACACCTCTCATTTGTTTAGACAGCTTCAATCGGCTTTCTGGCTGAAGTAAGAGGAGAAGAGGAGGGCTCAGGAGTGGAGGGGCAGGAGGGAGAGATGTGGGGAGACATAGGGGGAGGGGGAGAGAGAAGGGATGGTGACCAGGCCAACAAGGGCGGGGTGTGAGGGACGGCTGAGAACAGTAAAGGGTGAGGTGGGAGGCAATGGAAATGGATGAAAGGGGAATCATTTGAAGGAGAAGGGAGAGAGGAGACAGAAGGGTAGATAGACAAAAGTCAAGATCAGGAAAGGAGAGTGAGGAGAGAATAGTTTAGGATGTAGAATATGCAGTAGAGCTGGGAAGAAGGAGGGGAGGTAGAAGTGGGCAGCAGGTGAGAAGACAGAGAAACCCTCTGTTTTCAGAGCGAGCCCTTATGTTCATTCCCACTGAAGCAAAAGCTACTTTTCAGCATTTTTAGCAAGACCACAGGAGACAGAAGTTGGTATAAACAGGTTTTATTTAGCCTGAATAAAGATGACAGGAAGGTGTGGAGCCCGTGGTCCGACACCAGAGAGTAGGCAGATCGACGGTGTGAGTCCCGTGGCTCGACACCGGAGGGCTGGCAGCTTGATGGCGTGAGTAGTCCGTTAACACAACAGAGG
This sequence comes from Anarrhichthys ocellatus, assembly GCF_004355925.1. Taxonomy (NCBI): domain Eukaryota; kingdom Metazoa; phylum Chordata; class Actinopteri; order Perciformes; family Anarhichadidae; genus Anarrhichthys; species Anarrhichthys ocellatus. The sequence goes on along the minus strand of NW_022280061.1, from coordinate 4,783,208 downwards.
GCAGAGCGGCGGTGTGTAGTCCGTTAACACAACGGAGGGCAGA
>NW_022280061.1:4748916-4783155 GCF_004355925.1 Anarrhichthys ocellatus | reverse complement strand
GAGGGCACGGGGGATTCCCGGACCGACGGACACCGGAGGCAGGCGCTCGAGGCCGAAGATCCAACGGGGTTGAAGGGGTTGAAGCGGGTGAAAGACGGTACGACCTGACAACCCCAGACTGCAGGACCAGAGTTTATATAGTGCCAGGGAAAGCGTTAGTGGGACCTGAGTCTGGTGTGTCAGCCTGCAGGAGGTAATCGGCTGGAGTGGCTGCAGCTGTGTGGCCATGGGAGGTGTCTGGTCTGACAGGGATCCTGACAAATACAGTAATTTTATTACACTATCTATTGATCCGGGTCCCATTTTATGATGTTTACTGCAACAAAAGTTATTTTCTTCTTTCTAGTCATTTTATCTTTTTCACTGCCAAACATTCTGTGAAACATGTACAAGTTAGAAGAGAAACACACCCAGAAACAAGTTGATGTCACCTTCACCCCGAGCGTATAAATACAGCAGTCAACTGTCAGCGGTGTACACAGTAGGGCTGCCACTAACAAACTATTCTCTATCGATCATCTATTTACCATTTTACTGATCAATGGAGACATCATATATATATATATACATATATATCGAGATATAATCATGATAATGATCGATGAATGGAGTATGAAAGATTGAGAACATGCAACTAAGAGCAGCGAATACTAACATGTAGTTACTTCCCTCACTACCTTTACTGAGTTTATCAGTGTTATGTGTTCGTCGCAAATATACACCTTCTCGACCTTTCATGCCTGGGAGGGTTTCGTGTATTTTTGAATTTGTGAAGGGGGCGTGTTCAATCTAAAACATTATGTTACTTTGCTCTTCAGAGTAACATATGGTCATTGTCACAGGTTCTACTCTTGTTTCCAGTGTTTTCCGTACACTTTCAGCATGCATTCCTGGAACTATATTTCCGCAAGTGATCCAAAACATTCTGCTCAAGAAAACACATGCGGCAAGAAGAAACACAAAGCAGAAGCTACAACCAAAGCTTATTGGCCAGCTCCATTTCACAGGTTGTTACGTTTTCAACGTGGAAAAGGCCTCAAAGCGTATGTGCAGTCACGTCTCTGGGTTTGCATGGGTGTAGGTACATCTATCTCTGTATGTATGCATGTGTGTGTGTATGCGTGTGTGTGTGTGTGTGTGTGTGTGTGTGTTCACATGCATGTCCTGTGTTGCTCAGTGAGGAATCAAAGTGTACGGTCCAGGAGCCGTGTTTGTCTGATTAGGCCCCTCCAGGGAATACAGAGGAGCTAGTAGGAGGGAGGGTTCTCTCTGCTCTGATTGTTAAAACACGACTTTACGTACACACACACGCACACAGACACTAATACAGACACACATATACACAAAATACAGAGTTGAAATATTCAAATGTAGCCTCAACTGCAGACACACACACACACACTTCAATTCCATTTGAATGTTTATGATGTAATTGATCCTTTCTTGTGTCATGGTGGTCTCTAGTCCCAGAGGCTTGTTGTATTATGTTTCTGTGCTGCGTCAGCATTATTGTAAACACAGGGTCAGCTCACAGGGCGCGTGCAGCCTGGAGTCTTTGAGCAGTCTCATGGAAAAGGAAATGAGTTAGACTACAGAGCTATGAGGTATCTTTGAGGATCAATGTAAACATACTGTACATCTTACAATTTACACATGCAGAATATGACATTTATATATAGTAATGTGAATCTAGTGCTGCAAGAGAAAATCGAATTGGAAAATTCATGAAAAAAGTCTTCAACTCAAACATGTGTTTTTTTAAATGCTGCGCATTTGTCCTCAAATTGATGAGGGTGTTTTTGAATTGGCTTGTGTTGTGTCTATTTGTATCTGTCTTTTTCATTTGCTACTAGTGTGATTCACTCTTATTAGGACAAAATCTTCTATTACACCTACATTGTGTAGGTAATTTGATATCTCGATTATTATTATTATTATTCAATACATGAATAGACTATATGAAATAACCACATGGTATTGGAGTATTTCTTTTCTATTTTATTGAGAGGTTAAGTGCAAAATGAGCAGAGCAGATTCAAGAAATGATAGATAAATATGTTGGAACTTCACCATGTGGTTGAAACAAAGGGATTGGGCCTACCTAGCAGTACAACAGCCTGACCTGAGTTAAACCACACCAGACCCCCATCAGATGTCCAAATCTCATGTGTGAGATGTGGTTGACATCACTGGGGTCTCATTGGATGAGGGCCATTGGCACCACGGGGGATCCCTGTGATACGGACACGACGTCACTGAGACTATAAACTCAGCACTAGAGCTCTGAGCCATCCCACGTGATTCCATTGGTATGTAAGGGGGCGCTAACAAAGTTAACGCTTTAAAGAAAACCTAGAAATTATTTTACATGTATTCGCTGATGGAACAATAGACTGTTTTGTATTCCGAAGGAGAAGCGGATAACTTGACCCGTACTCCGACAACTTTAACCTGCAGAATGAAGATTCACAGAAGATCATTTCTCTGCCCCGCTCTCTATCTATTCCTTATACTACTGAAGTTTCCACTGCCATACAGAAGCTTTATCGCCGCGCAGCTTCACCGAACCAGTGTTGCTGCCGCTGTTGAGACAATAAAGTGAACCAGGTGAACACTACGACAACTATGCTCGTTACTGTAAGTTACAATAAAACCTTTGTGACTAAATGGCCAATACTTTATCAGTACACCTGTTTAACGAGCTTGAACATGATATGACCATGTAAGCTATGTTACGATCTCGTGTCCAGTCACTCATCCGTTGCTGTTTTGTTTTACACAAGTAAGCTTCGCTAAAAGCAAATTGTGTCGCATGTCGATGTGTCGTTGAGCAAGACACTTAATCCCAAAATTGCTCCTGTAGCTGTGCCTACGGTGTATGAATGTGAATAATCTGATAGGCAGGTGGCACCTAGCCCCTGCCATCAATGGGTGAATGGGTGAATGATGACAAGTAGTGTGAAAGCGCTTTGAGTGGTCGGACAGACTAGAAAAGCGCTAAACAAGTACAGTCCAACAAGTATAGTCCATTTACCATTACAATCAAGCTAAAACAGAAGCTGTATGTATTATATGTAGTCTAACTGTAAAGCTTAGAGTGTTTTCATACAACACCCCCCCCCCACACACACACACACACACACACACACTACCCTGCTGCGTAGCTTTCACATTAGCAATGTTCCGTATCCAAGGACTATTGCGTCATCATCTACAGTGTAGAAACGCAACATCCCAAGCTCATACATGGAGTCAACCTTTGTATTATGCCACTGTTTGTATTGTGGAAGGAGCCTGGAACCTTCCGACTTCATCAACCAACGCCGCGCACTTCAGAGGATTATGATCGCTGCATGCTGTGTGCATGCAGGTTTTGGAGGAGACCTGCGACGCTGATCAATGCATTTGCAACTCTAATTTCCGACCGCTACTCTCATTAAAAGCAGACAACCTTCTTGTTTTGATTTTGTTTTCACACCTGATGCAAACTGTACCAAAGTACATGAAGCATACACAAGACCACATTTCAGGTGGACCCTGGCATGAACCGGAGAACTGTGCCCGGGTCGGGTACGGTGTTCACACTAATCAAATGAACTGGACTTTGGGGACCTGGGCATGGGTCCCTGATGTAAAAGCCTCTTAGTTTGCCACGTATCGTAACATTTTTGTAAACTCAGCTGCTGGCTGAGAAGAAGCAGCCCCTCCTCCCTCCACCAGGAGTACATGCAGTGAATCACATCAGAGGGAAGAGCACAGAGGACAGGAGGGACGACTGATACACACTGACGTCTGTGTTCTTCATCCTTTATAAACCAAACTCAGAAATATGATTTCATTGACAGTTTGTTTCCAGTGAGATATTATTGGATTCATATAAAGTGACTTTGCAGTTGTAAACATTACTGTGGCTGCTCTAGAAACATGTATTTATAATCCTATTGATACCCATCCCTAGAAAATAGACATCTATATATCTTTTGACGATATCGCCTAGTACCTATAGCACTATCTCTGATTAGATTAATTTACTCTTCCTTGTCTTCGAGACATTAGACCAGGGGTCACCAACCTTTTTGAAACGGAGAGCCACTTCAAGGGTACTGAGCAGGACGAAGGGCTACTTGTTTGATACAAACTTCCTGAATAACAAAGTTGCACAGATCACCTTTTAATAACAATAATATATGTGAAGAGACTGATCACATGTCAATGTTAATTATTCCTCACAATAATTATTAACAATGATTGTGTATTTTGTTCAAAATCACACCTGTTATATTTTTGTACAAATTATCACTTCTAACATTTTTTAGGAAATCATTAACTGTCATATCTTCACATCACGACTCGTTTGTACTAACCACTACCTTCGTAACATTTTTGAACAAATCATGAACTCTGTCCCATGTTTATACAAATTATCAGTTATGTAAGATAAAAAAAATCAACTCTTTCACATGTTTAAATGAATCCTATTACATTAGTACTAATCACCACATTTTGGGAAATCTGGGTCAACTTTGCATTGCGCAATGAAGCCTGCATGCCGGCCTGTAGTCTGTAGTCACCAGCTTTTTTTTGGGTACCTTTTTCTCCACGAAGAAACTAGTAAAAAGTCTCGTCTATAGCCGAGGGGGGGGGGGTGATCCAACCCTCCGAGGCACGCGAGCGTCTTTGGGCGCCTGCGTTCAAACCTCTAGTCTGCGCCTTTTCGATTGTACTGCGTTGCCTCGCCTCTACCCCCGCCACCCACGAGTTGTTGCCCCGCGGCCTGTTCCGAGGACTGACGGACCTGACGACGGGGTGCGCTCGCGGCGGCGGCGCGTCCGGCGCCAACGAGAAGCGCCCGCCATTCGAAACCTAAAAACCTAGTGCGGTGCGGTGGCCTCTTCCTTTTAAAATCTACATGAATGCGTTTTTGATTCAAAAAGAACAGAAACTACAATTTTTAGACGGAGCTCCATGGGGACCTAGTGCTATTTTTTAGAACATGCCTTGCGGGCGACTCACATGGTCCCTGCGGGCGACCAGGTGCCCGCGGGCACCGTGTTGGCTACCTCTGCATTAGACAAACACTTCAGTCTACAGTCTTGCATTGCATGTAATTCCAGGTATAAAATGGGTTTTTATTCCTGTGTTACCACACAGAGTGTAACTCAAAGACTTACCTACTACTGCACCAAGCGCATCAAAGAACACACCAGCTTGCAAGCTATGCACTAATTATTAATACAATGAGACGGGTTTAAAATGCATGCATATCTGGAGCAGTGACCTCTGCCGCCAAGTAGATTTATTTTAGTGATGTATCTGCTGTGACTACAGTGTGGGAAGGCAATAAGCGGCACAGTTTTAGAAAGTAAGAGGGGATTTATCTGTAGTGGTGTGAGCAAGGCGAAGATAAATGGGTTAAACAGATGCTTTCCTTTGAAGGTAAATGGATAACAACTAAGGGAAATGTGTAACTAGGTCGAAGTGGAAAAGAACTTCATGACAAAATGAATGTAAAAAAGGAAGCACAGGGACACTGGTATTGTTTGTAAGTTTGTGTTTGAGTGTATGTGTGTGACATCATGGCAAAGTGTGATCCTGAAGACACCTATTGTATACCACAGAGGTTTGCCAAACACACACACTTTACCCACAATTTGGCACCATGGATGGTGTGATCCCAAGACTGCAAGATGGTCTTATGAATGTAGCAAAATGTGTGCTAGCATTATGCAGAAGGAGGAACAAATACTTAATCAGGAATTAATGCCAAATGTAGTAAAAGTGATTCAAATGTAGGCTGAGAAATGCAGCTAAACATGAGGCCTATAGATATAAATTAAACCAGTTATGAACTAGGTTTAAATGAAATGAAACACATGTTTGTATACATTTGTATTTGCTGGTTTATATGGAGGCCTGTACTGTTTGAGTCGACTGCAGTGTGTGCAGTGTACAGGCGATAATCGCCCCCTGCATTACTTGATCATATAAAATGCAAATAGCAATGACTATGCAGAAGGTTAATGAGCAGTTTCAATCACAGGCACGCTCCCCTTTGATATGTGCTGCTGTACAGAGGATACATGAAACAGATAAAGGACAAAGAGTTCAGCACTGCCATCCTGCCCTCACCCGTCCCACTGCTCCAGCAATCAATTCAGCTGTAATTACCAACAACGGCATCCGTCAAAGATCTGTATCTTATCTGAATGGGCGGTTTGATAAAAGCGTTTATCAGTGGAAATGACTGCTGAGATCTTTACCACGTCAAGGATACACGAGGGTGTTTGAGGTCAGGGTTCCTCAAGAACAGCAGCTCATCAGATGAAGAACTGTTAACTAGAAAGGCAACAAAGTTGGACAAAGTTAGCTGAATAACCAAAGTGAAGATACCGTGACATAAAGTTAAGATGACATGATACATTAATAAGCATAAAGAGTTGAGTATATAGTCCGAAACACACCGGTCCATATGACACACATCAAACCCATCTCCAGCCCACTGGCAGCCCGGTTATTAAAAGGACATTTATTATGTATTCAGTAAACCACGGGTATCGATGGCCTTGAATGTCAATAATTTAGCAAAAGTCAAAACAGGTGACAGAGTACGAGTGAAATGCAGGCAAGCATAGTATTGCGAAGTATATCAAGCGACTGCTATTGAAAGTTATGCGGTATGATAACAAATATAGCGAACAAAAGAGTCCACTAATTGTGGTGCAGATGGATGTTTGTGTACTTCTTACATAACGGTGTCCTGTTACATTACGCTACCTAAGAAAGCCTGCTGAGGGCAGTTTATATTTCTGTTATTACGCTTGTTACGTGACAATGTTCCCTTTTTATTTAAACAAAAAAACTTTTTTCTTTTTTTCTAACCTTAACCAAGGTCTACCTAACCAATTGTTCCACAATGTTAACACGTTGCATTGTGCATTTCTGCAGGCGTGACACGAGGCTGATTAGAGTCTCAGGCCGGAACATTCAACGTTGGTTTGTACTGACTTCATACAATAAACACAATAATAAGAATTCAGCCTAGCTAAACTTTTCAGTTCAAGGAATAGTTTGATATTTTGGTGAAGATAATTATTTTATTTGCTGCTTATTATAATTGATCCTTTGAGGAATTCTTGGGTTCTTAAAAGTGTTCTAAATATTGGGCTGTTAATAGACGACTGCTCCCATTGACTGGACTCGAGATGAGCACGACCTCCCTGATACAGCAGATCAGCCCCTTTAAATAATACACTGCAAATACTCTGTGAATATAACTTGATATTCGATCATTGAGCCATCCATTCCCTTTACACACTGATCATGTAGGTGGCCTGGATTCTATCCCAGCATGCCTTGGGTTAGACCTGAATACAGTTACATTTATGAGAAATTTAAAGTTCACCAAAGCTGCATGTGTTCAGACTGTCGGCAGAATCCAGATCACCTGAAGGCTGCGGGATTTAAATCCAGGATCTTTCTGCTGTGAGGAAAAAGGGCTAAACACAGCAGTCCATATGCTGAGTAGTGTTCAATACTGATGCAGCAGAAACATTAATGTTCTCTACACATTAAAATAAGATCAGTTAGAGCAAGAATACACACCAATAAACAGAAAAATAAATACCACTGTCATCATTTCTCTGCTGAACTTAATATTCTGTCTTCCTTCATCCAGAAAGTACTTTTAAACAAAGGCTACAGATACCCTCACTGACTTCTCTCTGACAAGCATCTCAACCATGCGGAGTGAGTAACGCATATCATAGTCATATCATACAGTCATAGCCCTTCCAGCTCATCTGGCAGTAATGCATATAACATTTTCTGTATATTTGATTTGTCCTCAGTGATGTTTGTAGCTGCAGGAGTGGCATTTTTCTATTTCAATGATACTTTTATGTCACAAAATTTCGGCGGGTAATATTCTACTTTCACTTCGCTACATCTATGTTAAGGTTATTATTAGTCAGGTTTGACATGCAACATATGAGCTGTGTGTAGATTGAGATTGGTGGGAAACGGTGACTTCCATGCTCTCTGTTGAGTGTTGATGCTGCAGTGATGTATCGTGACATATCGAGTGACATTATTAAAGTATGGAAATGTTAACTTGTGAGCATGATGTGCCCATGGCCACATCCAAACACCATGCCCCCCCTTCCCCCGATAGTGTGTGTGTGTCTTTCTTTCCTGGTGTTTGGCCTTTTCAAACCCTGAGTGTCTTCATCTCTCTCTGCTGGTGTCTGTCCCTCTCTGTCCTCGTAAACCTGACATGATGTGAAAAATATTAAAAATAGTTTTCTCTTTCAGTGTTGAGCCACTTGAGACTCCATCAAATGATCAAGAGAATGTGCTTGTGTTCATATCGAGTTGTTCTCAGCTTTACAACAACCGCGGTGAACCTTGTTAAATTTGATTCTTTTGAAACCTTTGGTTTTTATTGCCACCTGCAGGCTTGAACGGCAGCTCAGACAATGTTGCTCCTCAGCGGAGGAAACAGGTGATTATCAGCCCTAACACAGACACTACAGACACCCTGCCTGCATCATCTATCCACTTCCTTGCTGTTGATATTTTATTATAATATACAGTATACATATGTGTTACAGCACATACTCAGTTAGCTTGTTATCTCACTAAGCTGTTACCAACAAATAATATTGAAGAAATTACTTTACAAGAGAGTGTTGGTGAGTTTTATCAATATGGACAAAACCAAGTTACAATGACGCAAGTGCCTCCAATTGTAGTTCGTCATAGACTTCCATCCAATCTGTTTGGTTTCTTTGCAACCAGAGAACTTGCCCCCCCGATGGCCAGTAGAGAGAATGCAAGTTCAAGGTATGTCCACATTGGCTTCACTTTTCAGAATCAGAGGTTGCTGTCTGGTCTGTGGCAACGGACTTTCTCTTTTATTATCTCCAACTTTGCTCCACCTAAACCTAACTTTGTCCATTTTAGGGTAACTACGTGGTGTAAAACCCTGAACTGCATTATCATGACACATAGACTGTCCTTAACATGTTGTGCTATGTAAACACCTTCCCATCACATCAGGTTGCTCAGCAAGAAAGCAAATAAGGGTATCTTTTGAATGTCTGTTTTGTGTACCTTTTTAGGTATGTGTAGTATTATATATTCATCTCCACACATATAGCTGGAGATGATCATCTTACAAATTTCACCATGAAAGTAATGTATGAAGCAAAAAAAGTTTGAATTCCGATTATAGATGCAGATGAAAATACCCTTCTTCTGGCGATCATCTGCATTATTTCCCCACAGAGCGAGCTCATTATCATTTATTCTAACCCCGCCTCCCAGCCCCCGTTCCAGCCTTGTTCCCACCATTTCACCACTATTAGGACCTAATGATTTGAATAAGTGTGTTCCATGTATTCGTACTGGAAAGTTGATTTACCTCAAAATAGTTATCCATTGAGTTACACACGTCTCTTTCTTAATGTAAGTCTCTGGGAAAAAGTATTATTGGGCCCCATGGTGTCACCTGATGGTTCTGGAAATTGTGATTTCACCGTTTGGCCCCGATGTTAGATTTGCGCTCTTCCTGAGGGCTTGGTTGTAAAGCACCCAAAACAGAGTGTGTCGAACATTTTAACATGTAAGCATGTTCTAGTAGAAGCCTAAAATACCCAACGTATGAACCTGTAGATGATCTGTTATGTCTCCTTTAAGAGTGTTATGATCAATGGTGTGAGTTCTCAGTCGCCCTGCTGTGACTCTGCAATTTGCACCAGGAAACAAATGTATGAAAAATATGAAACTTTCCAAGATGAAAAAAGATTTGAGCACATCATTACAACATGCACACGCTTTGTTTCGACGTATTTATAAAGCTGCCCTTTGGATGCAGATATTCTTTGATTATCACTGATTATCAACAGGCTGCTGGTTTGAAACTTCCCCAAATGTAAAACCAATGAAGAGGAAACAAACAGCACTTCTTTATTTTTCTAATGTCTGACTTTCAGAAGACCAAACTCTTTTTATCCATCATCGGATCATCTATGCAGCACATCTGTCTTTCTCTATTCGCCCTTTCCCGACCTGATTTGTTTTGGTCCTTCATCGTTTCCCCACTCCTCCTCCTCCTCTTCTTCTTTCTCTCACTCTTATTTCTTATCCCCCTTCTGCTTGTGGAGGGTTTGCAAACAGACATCACTGACGATGAGAGGCAATTCACTCTCAAGAAGGTTTGTGTGTGTGTTTATCTATGTGCATGTTTGCGTGTGAGTGATTCTGAGTGTTTGTTTCTGTCAAGAGTAAAGCGAGGTTAGAGGGAGAAGGTATTTGCATATTTGCTGTCTAGTTTTATACAATTGCTGGTCGTTCAACAATTTCTCAAACAGCGAATGACAGATGGGATAGACAAAGAGAGGACTGTGAGTGGGGATTACTTCTGGTTATGTTGAGGTCAAGTTTATTTACTAGTGAAATCAGTAAAGGTAAAGACACCTAAAATCCAAGCTGAATTAAAGTCCTGCGCAAATAGACTCAAAGATGATTGCTTCAAGACACCCACATGCTTGCACACATGACCATAATGGAGTCAGCCAAATAACACGGTCTGCATGCATACTTTATTCCATGGTCACCAATCCCTGCGCCACCAGCTATGAAGTGAAGTAATGTACCTCCAGAGTCTTTCAAAATGAAAGATAATGAATATCTTCATTACTGTATGTTAAAATCCAAAAAACTCATTATATGTTTCTTTATTATTAGATTGATATAATGCATTGAGGAAAGAAACGTCGATCACCACTTGCCTTGCACTACGTTTCTACCTACCGGTTCTGAATATGTTGGATTAAAACAATCAATGCGTACATGTACTTGCTTTCATTTTCGCTTCTTCAAATCATAAAGTGAGTCTTTTTAGGGCTGATACCGTCATCGATTTAATGTGTAATTAGAATTGTCAATCTCCCTTTTAGATGCTATCAGCTGTGGGTGTTATTAGTGGTGATCACTATCTAATGCTACACACAGGCCAGACATCACCGCCACGTTGTAAAAGTCAAAAAAGAAAAATAACGTAAATAAGTGTAGATTTAGACAACAAAACGACTTGTTAGGTTTAGTAAATGATTGTGCTTTGGGTTGAAATAAGGATGCTTGTTAAGTAATGACCCATCCATCGCCCTCTTTAGACTACATCACCTGACTTTGTTCTTTGCTTCTGTCATAATTACTACGGCCACCAGAGGTTGGCGTCATCTTCCTGTCTGCGTATCAGTGATCAGCAGTGTGAATAGATGATAATGGCCTTCTGAACCTATAGGCCCCTTCTAACCCGTCTGTGAGACTGATAACTCAACCACTCAATCAGCTGATAACCTTTGACGTGGATACGACAATGCTGGCAGCTGATTTTGACTTAGTTTTGGTGTCTTGACAAAACAATGTACATTAATTCTGTACAATTATAGTTATTTGATTTTGTTGTTATAACACCATCGTTGTTGTGTACACTTTCCAGTTAACAGCCTGTTAGCTTAGCTTAGTCACTAACTGAGTGAAGACATAATTGTACTATTGACTCCTGTTCATAACTGTCTTCAAACTATTGCTTGTTTGTGGGACGTTTTAATGACAGAGGAGGTTAAATAAAGGAATGGTTCAACAAGCCAAACTATGATGGGTTCCTCTATTATATATATATATATCTAACGTTCACCGGAGTAGAACTCTGTCGCTCCTGCAGCAGATCCTCTGGTGAGCCAGTCGGTTGGAATGAATGGCTGTTGGAGTTCTAAAGCCTGGTGTTCTTCACGCTGTGGTATTTATTTATCTCTTGTGTGCTTGAAAACAATAATAGAGATGTTATTTGGGTTACATATTGGCATCCAAACAACTACTGTGAAACATTTTGAATATTCAAATATGGTGGCTGGCTTCCAGTCACAGGTTGACGTGTGTGTGTCCATAGATCTGTTTGGACTAACGTTGCCTTTGGATCCGTTTTGTGAAAATTCTGTTTCTTTCTGCTTTCCTACGAGTTTACTGCCGAACTTGCTGCGTCTCCCAGACAAACGTGTACAGAAAAGAGATCATTCTTTAGTCTCATGTGGCTCCAACTGCAAAGAGCATTTCCTCTGGAAATAAACACTCGTTTCAATGGCTTGGACCAGACAAACACTCTGGGTGACACAGAGGAACAGAGAAAGAGGCATTATCATTCACCAGCTGCCTTATAAATCTTCAGCCAGTTGTTTTAGAGCTGCTGACTAGGAAGGAGGAATGTAAGCATTACCACCACAGACATGCTTTATGTTCCCTATTACAGTGACTAATTGAATGTTTGTCTATATCTAATGAGGTGGGTTGCCCCTGGAGTAGTTGTATATCTTTGTGTGTGTGTGTGTGTGTGTGTATATGTGTGTGTGTGTGTGTGTGTGTGTGTTGTTGACATATTCAAAGAACCACTGTGTTGAGTCAAGACTTCTTTTTGAATTATCACTTAACTCTCCAGTTTCTCTCAGCTCTGCAGAGCCTTTAAGTGTCTTTTAGCTTAACATAAACTTTAATTATGACACCCGACTAATCAAAATTGTAATCTTTAAACAGATTTGTATTTTATTCCATCCATCCATTATCTGTAACTGCTTATCCTTCTCAGGGTCGCGGCCGGGTGCTTGCTGTGAGGCCACCACACCGCCGTGCAGCTCCTCATGAAAACATCCACATCTTAAATAAAATCATTAACCCACCGATCTTCTTCATCAGCAATATACTATTTAAATGATGCGTAGAAGGCAACAAATCAATCAGAGGCATGCTAGCCTAACATATGTACCCACTGTACGTACCGCCCCAGCACCAAAACCAGACACAATGACGGACCAGCTCGTAAACATACGGGAGGTCTTATGGTCACCAGCATCAGGGGACCAGAGCAGGACAAAGTGTGCATGTGGCTCTGTGTCGACTGGATGTAATGACGTGTTCACAATATAACCTTTATTTATTTAAGTTGATAATGTGTGAATGTTGTGTCACTTAACAGCTTTTTGTGCTGCCCCCAAGTAACCCCCCAAACATTTTTTGTGCAGGTTTAAGCTTTTAAGCTAATTGTAGTGCTCTTCTGTTTTATGCTCAGTGCTCAGGTGTTGATATGTCTACGTGTGCTATTAAAGCATTATATAGAATTTCATGAAATAATATATATATATGTTTTTATTTTGTTTGTTGTTGCATTAAATTGACAAAGTGTGGTGTTTTTGTGGGACTTTATTTCTGGCTGTATTGATACATAAAAGTATTTAATTGTTGCAAAGGTAGAGCTGTGAGTATCGTGAGGAGCCTGTCCTGGATTCAGGCGCTGATTGTCAGTTGTGGAATAATGGATTCATGTTGTCTCTTTCATCACTTTTATTTTGGTAATTTTTCTGACTACAGACTCAAACCTCAAAGGTTCTTGTGCCACTTCATCTCCGTCTGTGTGTAATGAAGCTCTCAGTACAGTTCAAACACAAACCCCTCTCACTTTGTCCCTCTCACGTTGGCTCACCGTTATGTGAGCGCAGTAATTGATTCAAATAAAAGTTGATAAAAACATTTGTACAACTATAAAATTGGTTGAGTTTTAAATTACGGTCATGGCATAAATCCACTGAATTGCTGCTGGAACTGCAATAATCATATCTGCTCAAGCGCGATTCACGTTGAGTGACTCTGCAAGGAAAGCCCCGGGGGTGCGGTCCAGAGTGGGAACGAGACGTCTGATCTGGTTGAGAGAGATTCAGATTTGGTGTAATTTTGTTGTCGCCTCAGTTGTTGAAAGTCAAACATAACTCTTGGGTTATGTTTGAGTTCCATTATGTGGCTCAGTTCAGATGAATCGTAGATTTGACTCATTCACAAACCAACTCTGAGTATGTTTAGAAGCACACACACACACACACACACACAGTGTGCATATGGTTCCTCTTCAATGTCCACAATTTACGTTTGTTTGCTTATTTCATCACCCAACAGTGCATGAATGCATTTAGCCACGTACTTGTCTGAACTTGATTGTGTGAACAAGTGTGCAAAATGTATCTCTGGCTGAGGGTCTGACCCAGGTCATCTGAGGGTCGGACCCAGGTCATCTGAGGGTCTGACCCAGGTCATCTGAGGGTCTGACCCGGGTCATCTGAGGACGCAGTTATTTCTTAGCAAGCAGGAAGTGGAGGAAAGCGCTGATGTCAGCAGAGTCTGAGGGAGCTCCAGCACACAGAAGCTGCCTGGTGTGTATTTACAGCAGCACTATCTATCTACTCCATATCTATGGTCTTGAGTCTGCATAATCATATCAGCACTGATCTAAAAAGCCACACATGTTGCAGTGCTATCTATTTAGAAGCTGGATTTATTGCATCTAATTTCCCCCGAGAGAGCTGTGTGTATCTGTGTGTTTGTTTGGGCATGTGCATATGTGTGTGTGTTGGTTTGTCAATACTTATCTTAGATCCCTTGTGTTCCAGGCCTAGTTGGGGTGTAATTCCAGCTGATCTTAATCTATTTCCTTCACTCTCCTCTCCCAGTAAAGAAGAAGTGAAACTACAATGATAGGGCCGGGGGTCGTTTCCTCCTGCTAATGGCTACTAATAGGTATCGTTACAGATCATTTGGGTCTAATGATGTGGTTAGCGGCCTCTCACACTTGCTCTGGGGTCAGACTCACTATTGGAGATTCTCCTGTCAATATGTGTTCAAGTCATGGGCTTCCTGTCCAGTGAGGTTTCACTGGCAGGCAGAATGAAAGGAGTCGTGCAGGGTTTGGGCTAAGCTACATTACTCCACCGCTGACCTCAAATATGAAACATTCCCCTCTGGAGCTCATTCTATTGAATCCAATGAGAGGTCAGAACAGCTGCTCCGGCGTCATTTGGAAGACGTTAAACCTGTTTTTCCCAAATGTTTTTTCTGCGGACCCACTTTTCAAAAATTGACAAACCATCATGTCCCAGTTCACAGTAGGCCTCTTGTGAGTAAATCAACATTCTCGATCTGTGTTGAATCAGGAGACTTTAACGTTCCTCTAATAAATACATCAAAACAAACAGAAATGCTGTATTTACGTGTTTTCCATATTTCTTCCGACCATTTGAGGTTTGACTGGTGTTCTGTATATTATGTCATCTGGTTAATTCCTCAGTGACAGTTGCATAACGGCCCCTGAATTAACACAACCTACCACTAAACTCAAAGAACCAACACCTAAATGTGTATGAATTCATTTAACATTTTAGAAATGTCCACTTTTTGCGCATCCACACTGAATTTTCTATATAAACTGATTATTATCTGTCAGATTATTTTTTTTCTTCCGATGTTTAAACAATAGCTGCAAAATTAAAAAAAAGTCTCAGACCTGCAAAATTTAAATTCAGAAACTAGACCCTCCCAAAAAAATACATAATCCACTTTACGCTTGTCAGCACATTTCATGGAGCATCCAGAGGATCCTTGTCAACTCATGAAGCCGTGGATCCCATGGCCATGTTACATTCATCAGGAATTTAAATCACTCTACCCATGAGCTGAACCACAGAAGAGCCACTGCAGGGTAGCAGAGTGTATTTAGGGCTGCACTGTAACGAATTACTGTAAATTTACGGTGAAATAATTTAGAGTGTGGGCAATTAACCAATTTTAGTTTCAACTTCGATATTGACTTCCAACGATTATAAAAACAAGATAATTGAGATAAATGATTGTTGTGCCACATTATGATTTGCAATGACGCTCTGATTTCGTCTTGTGTTATGAATCCAGCACACCCGTTTCCTGCTTCCACTTATTTCCTCCATGGTGCTCTTAGGTCGGCTTGGAATGGTCCGGGATGAAGGTGGATAGCGAGCCGTACAGAACCCCTCGCCTGGACCTCGCCCCTTCACGGGGCTCTCACCCTGTGGAGAGAGGCAACCCGCCCGACCCATCATGAAGCACTGACCCTGTCTCGTTGACCGTGCTTCAGGGGTGTGACCATTTACATCTATACAGCCAATGTATTTATGATTTAATTATCAACATGAGCACAACATTCTTCAAAGATCTAGCCTCCTAATATTTCACTCAAAGTGCATCAGATCGATGTATTTAACTTTAAAATTTACACAACTTTCTTTCAACATGCATGTTTCCAAAGTCAAGGAGTGATCGTGTTAATAATCTCAATATTACCAACTTAATCGTGACTATGATTTTAGCCATAATCAAGCACTGAGCGCCTTGAAAATGCCCATGTACCATCTGCGCTACCTGTATGTCATGTTCCCCTTCATTTTGTGGGTTTTCATTTATTTTGGTCATATCTGCCTCAGGTGTTAGTTTATTTATGATTGATGACTCACTGGTGGGATAGAAAACATGGTCCTCCCCTGTGCCAAACTACTCTCCTCATACACAAGCCCCAATGCCTAATCTGACCCCTCCAAAATCATCCTGGCAATAACACACAGGCACGAAACACTGTGTATTATCTGTGCTCCATTTAGAAAGAAGTTGACCTGCTGCAGACGTGGGAGTAAACAGCGGTAAAGTTTTGTGATGCTTGAATCTCGAGAGTAGACCACGGTGATTTATGAGCTTTGTCTGAGTGTGTTTGTCTGTTATGAACCTGTGTTTGTGTGTGTTTCTGTGTGTGTGTAGGTGTGTAAGTGTAAGCAAGGATGCGCTCTACTTTTAAAGTCATGCCACCAGCCGTCCATCTCCTGCTTCCAATGCTGAATCACACAGATGTGCACACTAAACCAAAGAGACTGAAACACGCTTTCAAGCCCCTCCAGTCTTCCCTAGACACGGACTAGTTACGTGTTATTATTGTAACTACTGCTACTTTAGGAATCAAAGGACCAGGCACATTCTCCCCACAGCAAGTGTAGAAGTTAAATCAACTTTAGCAGTTTTCTAAATCAAATTCTGCACCGGCACTGATAAGAGATAAGAGAGCTGTGTGTGTGTGTGTCAAGAAGCCACACCTCTTATTCTGGTAATTGTGGTCATCATTGATAGGAGAAGCAGTAGGTTGATCAGACAGGTTTCTGTAAGTGTGAAACTATCAATCTGTCTGTTGTAAACACCAATTACAGTTTACTGACCGACATTGTGGTTGAACTTTGATGTTCCGTAATACTGTGGTCGTGGGCTCAGTTTCCTTGTGTGATAACAAACTTGTATCTTAGAAAGTGAAGCATAGTGTTGAGCGGAGCACTCCAGTCGCTCTTGCATTAGCTGATCGGCATCAGCTGGTTTTATTCTTGTTTCATCAACACTGGCTCATTCACAGCTGTCTGGATATTAGCTGACTAATTACGTCCAATCACATAATACTTCATGGCCGTTATAATCTGACACTTTGTGCTGTTACTTTGCTGATCTGCTAATGCAAACTCTGCTTACTACCCAGCCGCCTCATAATGTGTTTGTAGTTGTAGAGTTTTGCATGAGAAAGCTACAGGCCAACGCCACACGTGAAGATTATAAGAGAGCGGTGTTGTTTCAACGGCATCTCAGCAGTTTAGATTTGACCTTTTTCTTCATTCAGCTGATGACTGTGTTTATATTGTATGGACCCAGAAGCAAAATGAATATGCTGCCCCCAATTCCTTTGGTGCATTTGGCTGGGCCTTACACGGTGCACCTTCAAACAAATAAGATAGTTCTTAAGAGAGTAACGATATTTCCAAAAATGTTGCACTGATCCCTGAAGACTGGGTTTCTTCTCCCAGCAGAATCATCATTCATGTTGGGCTCCCTCAAACAGAAGAGCCTCTTTTAGCCAAACATGTAACCAAAGAGTTCACTCCTTCAAGTATCTCTGACTGACTTACTCTGGTGAATACGATGTTATTATGAACCATAGAAATGATTACCTGAACTATAAAAATCAGATCAAAGTTGTAATGATCTGCAGTTACCCTTTAACACACCGTACTTTCCGTTGGATGAGTGAGTGAATTTGTTTACTTTAGCACAAGCAACATTGTGTGCAGAAGTGTGTGTGTGTGTGTGTGTGTGTGTGTGTGTACTGGTGGTTACAGACTGGATCCTGTTCAGCAGCTGTGTAGTAGGTGGATGTTGAACTCACGTGGCTTTGGTGGCAAGCATACCAGACTGCTCAATTACTCAGTGTCAATCCCTTCGGTTTGACTCTATACGCAGTCATTCATTAGTGTGAGCAGCAGATCTGAATATAATCCCTTCTCCCCAGTGTTGTCGTTGTCAGCCTGAGCTCTGTATCACTCTCCCTGACACTAATGTTCTCGTAATAACTTTTAACAAATAGAATCTCTTTCAGCAATGGAATCTCACTCAACACCGAGCTACACGAGTTAAAGTGCATGTCTTTGGCAAGTGTCCTGTGCTGAGTCAATAGTGCTATCAGTAACATCATTTCATTCACATCTTGCTCATGAAATGAAATCCCTGAATATTTCCTCAGTTGAAGAGATTCTAGCTTAAACCTGAAGTCGGTCTGCTGTGTTTGCTTTAAGTGATGAACTCTTTTGAGACATGAAAGCATTCAAATTGTAGCTCAACAATGAACAAACCAATAATATTAAGGTTTGAAGACATTTTTAATTAAAAACAATGTTATGTAACCGTAAGAATTAAAAGAATACTTTCATAAACAACCATCACTGCGTAAAGCTATAAAGACATGAATAAAAAACAATGAACCTGCAGGAGTTTAATATATTAACACTGAGGGACACGAAACACAGAGAATTATGTCATCGTCTGCACGACTTTGTGAAGTGAATCCCTCCACTTCATCCCACCAGTTATTACTGCGTGATGGTTCTAAAGTTTTGTATCTGTGGTTGAAATTGTTGTGTCCAATGATTGCGCTCGCTCTATGCGTACATATGGGTAATAGTGTGTTTTAAGCCCTTTTAGACAGTTTAAGTAACATTGCTGGTTCCACCTGTTAAAGTAATGTTTGATGAAAGGACACAATGCTTGCGTGATATTTGACACCTGG
Source organism: Anarrhichthys ocellatus (assembly GCF_004355925.1). Classification (NCBI taxonomy): domain Eukaryota; kingdom Metazoa; phylum Chordata; class Actinopteri; order Perciformes; family Anarhichadidae; genus Anarrhichthys; species Anarrhichthys ocellatus. The sequence continues at coordinate 4,764,158 of NW_022280061.1, read as the reverse complement.
TGTGTGTGTGTGTGTGTGTGTGAGATAGCAGCAGTGAGTTAAAGATGTTATGATTAGGAGGACAAAGAGAGTGTCTTTCTTCTCCCGCAGGCTGCATCACTAATGGATTGTAAAAGTTTGCCGTTGAAACCTTAATTAATGACCGATGTAAGTGCGAGGGATGCTCGCCACAGCTTCTCACAGTAAATCCACTTATGCATCTCCACATCAAGAGAGCACATTCTGCTCCCTGTTTTATAATATAATGAATGACAAGACCTGTTGCACTTCAATTTAGCAGCACTATTCGCTTAATGCTGATATTAATTTATTCATCCAAAGATTTGCATGAATGACAATTAGAAACAAAGGGAGAGATTGTTGTTTGTGTGACTGTTGATGTAGGAGTCCCTTCAACAGCTTAGAATTAGATCGTACACAGTGTTTCATAGTTTATTAAACTCTTAAAACTTTAGTTTTTCTACGTGCATAAGAGATGATGAATATACATTTATTATAGTGACGTGAGAAGGCGGTTCATTTTGTGCTGCTGCAGCTTTTACATGAATCAGTTCAGAGTCGTGTTGAACGTAATACAGTTAGTGAGTTGCATTGTGACTTTGAAGTAAAAGTAACCGGGGTGCTTATCTACTGTAAACGCATATCTCTGAAAGGGGCTTTTGTGTGACTATTGCATCAATATGATCAGCTACCTTGATTTCTCAGGTATATATTTCCCAAGGCTAAGCCTCTATGTTAGAGAAGTCCGATACACATAATGTGGAAAACTCTCTCTACCTTACAGGACAAAGTGCTTTATAATCTCATGTACTCATTCACACACCGATGGCATGCAAGGCACCAGCCTGCCCGTCAGGAGCTCCATTGGTTCTTGCTCAGGGACACTTTGACGTGTGGACGGGAGGAGCCAGGGATCGAAACACCAACCAAAACATAGCTTTGATTGTTTAATACATAAACGATGATGATTCTAGGCAGAAAATATTGTTAATATATGCATATTAATATCGGATATATATTATATGGGATATGTTTATAACACCCATTTCTCAGGTCTTCGCCCCTACGGTTGAAGTGTTCCTCTGGGCTCACAAACTATCTAGGAAGACCCAGAGTTCAGCTCGGTCTCACTCCCAAGCATCAAATACCGACACTTGGGCCGACCATATTTGAAATGCAAGGCACTCTAAGTGTCTGAGACACACTGGACTCAAATGTAAACCCATCTGCATCATTATTAGACACACAGAGCAGCGGATGTAGGAGACGGGTTTCATGTGACGGGAAACCATGATGTTCTATTCTGAACCTAACCAAGTAGTTCTGTTGCCTGAACCCTAAACCTAACTGCCTTGTTTCAGGATGTTAACCGGGTGTTACAAAGTAAATCACTACCGCCTTACGTTAACGTGAGCATTTCACAACATTAACCACTTGTTAAAAAGGTAATCAGGACAGTGTTACAACTTCAACAGTGACCATTTCACAATCCTATCCAAGTATTACAAAGTTAACTGGAACCAGTTCACAATAATAACCACGTGTTTTACCTGAACCTTCTGCAACAAGATAGTACGTAAAGGCTGCACCCGCTGCTTCAGCACAAGCAGCAGGATGTGACGAGTAGGGATGAGATCACGTTGCAGTTATATGAGAGATTAATAATGACAATTGAAGACAAAATGATGAGAATAATGTGCAGAAAGGTTGGTGTGGTGGGAACAGTCAGGTTGACCAAACAGCTAAATGAATATTGCAGAAACACTTGATTAGATAAATTAGTATTAATTCTTTCTTTCATTGAAATATTTACCTGGTGGGAGGAACAGAAAGGAGCATCACATGTATTATGTGTCTCCACTACACTTTACATGCAGCCTGCTCTGCTGCTCTGGGATGGATGGAGCATCAAGAGAAGAAAGAGATGTGTAAGCATTATTTAACACAGCCATTTAAATGCACATTCTGTCTTAGCCTCTCATAAATACACACATAAGGCACACCGGCACATGCACACATTAAAATGAATATATGATCTCACATAACCACACAGTGTTTTGTCTTGTCTGCCATAACTTTTAGAAATAATCCTTTGACGACGTGTGGTTTTTGTATGTGTCTCTGAATGAGTGTGCGTGTGTTTTCATGTGCATATATATGCACAATTGTGCTTGTGTGTCTACGCATATTGTGAATCCTCTGTCAGCACATCGTGTGAGAGGCTGGCTAGGACTTTCAAAAATGCAGGCACAAGCATATCTTATTTGGATTATGTATAAAACACTGATAGAGGCCGTCTGCTTGCATCAATCAGGACAGCGGGAGGAAGAGATGGAGGAGAGAGAGAGGGAGAGAGGGAGAGAGAGAGAGAGAGAGAGAGAGAGAGAGAGAGAGAGAGAGAGAGATGTGTAAGCCTCTGGGGTGAGAAGGGAAGAGGAAGTGATGGTGTAGGGAGTGTCTACGTGTACAAAACCATTTAAATCTGCAGAGGGAAAGAATAGGTTTGTGAAGAGATGGGAGTTTAACATTCAAAGAGAGATTCTCTTAGAGAGAGAATAGGAGGGAGATTAACAAAGGTGAGTGGTGCATTCGAAATTTGGGATACAGAGTGGTAGATTTATTGGAGAAATAGGGAAGATGAGAGGGAGGGAGACACAGAGGGATGGGAAAGAGGGATGGTGGAGGAAGGGAGAGAGGAGAAGAGAGGGGAAGATAGCCAGGAGGGTTTGATTGATGGGCCGTAGACAGGGTCTGCCGTTCTCTAGAGCAGAACCACTCCAGTACTGGACACCCGCCAGACACTGCAGCCCTGGAGAACCCTGTGTGTGTGTGTGTGTGTGTGTGTGTGCGTGTGTGTGTGTGTGTGTGTGTGTGTGTGTGTGTGTGTGTGTGTGTGCATATATGGGCTTATGCAAAGCTCTTCTGTCATGATCTGATGATGCAGACACATGCAGTTAGGGCAAAATAAACAGGTGTGGGTGACAGCTGTATTTTTACCACTGTGTGTGCATACTAACCATACTTGGATCTGTGCTGTGTGCCCATGCATGCTGTGTTAGTATATTGAGATATGTCTGTATATGCCAAAGCACACATGAATGTGTATTTATGTAAATGTGTACAGCTGTGTGCATGTGTGTGTGTATGTGCAGGTGTACTCTGCAGGTAGTGTACTGTAGACAGGTCACTGTTTAGTTACTGTAATCTCCAAAGCTGCGTTCAGACAGGAAGCCCATATGCCAGTTCTCTGGCACGTCCCCTGTGGAAGCAGATTGCCTTGATCAAGTCCAGGAAGAACTAAAAAGTCAAATAAATCAATGTTTGGAAATCAAAATTAAACTAGAGCACTGTTGGAATCACCATGCTCAGTCTCAGTTGGGAGGCTGCAGACTTAATTATGGGAACTGCAAAGTAATTATAGTGATGACAAACTGACTATAAACATACAAACACATTCAAATGAACCAGGACAGGAAGCAGCATAAACGTGTGCATGATGTTTAAATTCAAACCAGCTGCGGTTATAGAACAGAAATCACATATCAGATGACTCTTCTCTGTAATATATAAAAATAATAAGTTGGACCTCCAGATAAAGTTTTAATGTCTACAGTCATCTGTGCCCTACTTCATAAAAGTACCATTAATAACTGTTCAGGTTTACCTCCTTTACATCCTCACACTCCCTGTGTGCCTTGTGGATGTGGCGTTTCTCTCTTGACATTCATCCATCTGTGTCTTAGCCTGTAAACATTTTACAGAGACCCAGCAGGATATTCCTGGCAGCTAAGAAGAACCTTGTGTCCCCCAGTATCCTGTGAGCTCAACGGTAATGTTTTTCCTTGAAGTATATCATAAGAGCACTCAGAAAACTCTTACCCCCCTCATGCTTACAGCCAGTTACATAATCATAAAAAATGTAATCTCATTCCCTCAATCTCCTGCACCGCTAAAGATTGGCGGACTTCAACTTGCCCTTAACGTTACTCACATGCAACACTGACGTTGCAAGAGTGTGATGAGTCAGCCATGACTGCTGCACGAAGCATACATTACCCTCCTCTGTAGCTACTGGCTGCTGAGCAGTCCTGCTCCCTGACTCTCCTGCTGAGACATGCAGTGCAGGAGGACACATCTCAATTCCTGATTCAACCTGCAGCATTCTATTATGGTGCCTTATTGTAAACAGTTTGGGAAAATTGAATCTAGAGTAAATATGAATGCTTATGTAAAAACCAACACAAGTGGATTAATAATAACTGAATATTTAAATTCCACTCTCTATGAGACGCAGCAGGCTTTCAGCTGGAAAATATATCTTTGAAAAGAGACCGTTTGCTGTAACGAGAGGAAACTAACGGGTCCAAAGCCAACGGGTCCAGAGCCAACGGGTCCAGAGCTAACGGGTCCAGAGCTACCGGGTCCAAAGCCAACGGGTCCAAAGCCAACGGGTCCAGAGCTAAGGGGTCCAGAGCTAAGGGGTCTAGAGCTACCGGGTCCAAAGCTAACAGGTCCAGAGCCAACGGGTCCAAAGCCAACGGGTCCAGAGCCAACGGGTCCAGAGCTACCGGGTCCAAAGCTAACAGGTCCAAAGCCAACGGGTCCAGAGCCAACGGGTCCAGAGCTACTGGGTCCAAAGCTAACAGGTCCAAAGCCAACGGGTCCAGAGCCAACGGGTCCAGAGCTACCGGGTCCAAAGCTAACAGGTCCGAAGCCAACGGGGAACCTAGAGGGTCATAGTTTAAAGCAGAGGGCCGCGGACCAGCAGCAGTATTAATGAGTTGGGAGTGAGAATGTGCTGCAGTGATAGTACATATGTGATTAAAGCAAGAATGTAAAGGCTAAACTACTACATCATAAGTAATGTTATGGGATTGATCCTACTAAAGACATTGCAGTTGCAAGATTAATGAAGGTGATAAATGATGGTAAATTGAGAGCAGGAATTATTCATTTAAGAGCACTAATTATTCTTTTCCCCTCCACGACGTATCGCCGGCCTGTGAGACCACGTCCTTCAAGTGATGCAGTGGCGGCACACCACTCACACAAACGTTAACTCTACAAAGTGCTTTTCCCCGGGGAGTTCAAATTCATCTGAATTCAGCGTGCGCAACAACATTCAAATTTGACACTTGACCTCATGTTTCTACCACTTGGTTGATTTTTAGTTGTTTTATTCTCCTCTCTCTAGCTCTCTCATCTTAAAGTGCCGACTGTATTATATATGTGTCCTAATGGTTTACAGACATTCAGCATGCTTTACAAGCATCGAGCCGTTAACACGTCACCTCTTTGAGCCGTTCAGCAGAAGAAATCACAAGCTGCAGTAAACAGAACAATGTTTAATCAAAGAACAGCCAGTGGATGAAATACACAGGGAGCCCATCTGATTATCATAAAGATGAAAAACAAAGTAGTGCTTTCTCTTCTGATGTGCTCTTCTTGAAATAACACCCCATTGAAAAAAGGCCTAATGAAATTGTCAGTGCTTTTGTAGTCTGATCAAAATGAAAGCTGCTAATGTGAAGCAATATAAACGAGAAAGAGAAAGAAAGAGTTCCCTTTGATCGCTAAATTAAAATTTTAAGTGCTGCTAAATGTATTCTGTGACCACCTGATGAGCAGCTATTCCTGTTAGTAATCATGCCCTGACCCCTAAGAACTATGCTTCCACCTCAGCTTTCATTTCATCTTGTTTCATTTAACCGTCACTCCCCCCCCGACCCAACTTCTACCTCTCTCTCTCTCTCTCTCTCTCTCTCTCTCTCTCTTTTTCCTACTGGCAGAGGTCACTCAGGAAGACAACTTCATTTTTATTCATGTGCTCATTCATGTGAGGAGCTCTCTAAATACACTTCCGGTAAATGTAATCTTTCATGTTTTGGTAAATACTCAACATAGATGGAAACATTTTCAACCTTTGTTGGTGTTGCTCTGTTTCCAGTTGAGAGAAGAGAGAAAGGGGATAACAAGGCAATATTATAATAACAATAATAATAATATCAAACTATTAGCAGCCAATTAGCTTAAACAGACCTTTATGGCTGGGGTCAGAGGTTAACTCTCATCATTCATGCCCAGGCATATGCTGAGGCACTTATTGCTGCAAATGAAGTTTTTAAAAAAGTAATGAGATGTTTTTAAAAGCTGTAATGTATGCTCAGAGTTAATTATGAATTATTATTATTATGAATGAGTCTAATCCACGTCAGCCATAAACATACTCCCTACTGTGTTATGGGATGATGGGATGTTTTTTAAAGCTGTAAGTGACAATGATTTTCATGAACGAATAATATGTTAATTACTTTTGATTTATGGATTAATTACTTTGATAAAATGTCAGAAAATAAAGAAAACCATGATCATTTCCTCAGAGCCCAAAGTGATGAAATAAATTGCTTGTATTGTCCAACAGCCAGAGAGGCCTGACCAAGATCATAGCTTGTGCTCCTTCCACCACCAATCATTGTGTTCATCGACTCACACGGAGACTTAAGACTAAGCTTTGCAGATCACACTTAATATAAACTATATTTCTCACAATGACGTTGTAGATTAAACAGTATTAAACATGAATTCAAGGTGGAGTAACTGACGTTAGTTCTTGCTATTTATTATCTATCAGCGTTAGAATGTAATGGGCCACATAGTTATGTTGTTGTGGGCTTTTCTTTAATAATATTTCGAAAGAGTAGTAAAAGGTATACATTTCATTTTTTGTCGTCTGCTGTTTCCAACGTCAAGAAATAAATTGAAGTCAACCTGAAAACTTCTTTAAACAAAGAATATGTCTTTAAATGTGTAACTGAATCAATAAGTGTGAAAGTTCAAATGAAGCAAAGCGCTGTTAGCGCTGTTAGCACTGTTAGCAATGTTAGCGCCGTTAGCACTGTTAGCGCTGTTGGCACCGTTAGCTTCAAGCCGCCGGCTCAGCCATCAAAACTTTGAGAGCCTTTCAGAGGCAAAAGAAATGTTCTGAATATACAATAGAGCACCTTTGAATCCTGTGTGGTGGATGGGCTTTTTCAGAGCCTTTAAATGATTAAAAACAATCATTTTTAATTTTATGAATCAACGAATTATTTCAGCACTATAATGTTCACAGAAGAAACATCAGTTGAAGAAAACCACTCCTTTGGCACAGACATCTTTTCCATGCACCGGTGAGAGTTTAATGTTAAAGACGTAAATGTGAGGCACACATCACACTGACAGTGACGGGAGTGTTGAGTTATTGTGTCAATGTGAACAGGCCTTCAGTGACCTTCTCCACTCTGGAATGGAAAGTTCCACTTTATGTGCTGAGTTTGCTGCGAGGTGAATGGAGGGATGACGGAGGGATGAGGAGACAGACACGGGGAGCTAGAGGGGTTGTGGCAATATTTATGGTGTCATGAATGGTAATTAAATAGCACAGCGTTACTTTTATCAGCCTGATCTAATGATGACACAACCACTCATTGAAGACAGTGTAATAGCTTCAGTCCCCATAATTCACCCAAATGCAGTTTTAGGAATAAAAATGTCCACTTTTCTTCACCTGCAGGTGCTTTACTAGACTTCTGGCAGCTGAGAAGGACTTAAAACTTAAAACATACCCCTAACTAGGTAGGAGCTAACTGGGGTTAACCAACCATGTCAACTTCACTGATGAACAACCAACGTATTTCCAAGTCAACCTGTTTGACTGTTTAGTTCAATAAAACTTTACATCGAGGAATGAGAGGAAATGTGATGAGAAACACAAAGGATCAAAAAAACGTGAAGAATGATTATAGAATTAAAAAAGGTAGATAGTGAGGAAATAAAGAAGGCGGAGTTAAAGAAATGCAGAGGACAGTGAAGACTATCGGCAGCTAGGACATCCCACCCTACAGATGTATTATTTAAAGGCAGGCTGGTTACAGGCTTCTGTGCTTCTTTACAGAGCAAATAAAAGGCAGACATAATTAAGACTACCAAAGGTATAAATCTTGGATGTGAATGGCCCATTGCACATATCGACCGCACAAGTCATTTACATGGCCCTTTGAGAATTCGCCTCAGAGTTTTCTCTGACACTCACAAAAGGTAGCAGTGAGAGCGAGTCGAGTTAAAGGAGAAAAAAGATCCGACATAAAATACACTTCATTTCAAAGCTTCATTTCAGTGATTCTACTCAATGAAACGGAGACATTTTAATTAGTTTGGTGCAAGGTAACATGATGTGTTAGTACAGATCATCAATACTCATTTGTCCTGAAGAAAACTACCATCGATGAGTGAATGTGACGGTGAATATGTTTTACTGGGTCTTTTTTTTAAAAATCGTTTTAAATCTGAAGTCCGGTGTTATAAACAAAGTGTTATGCAGTAGTTTTAATGTACAACTTAAAGTGATATATTTACTGCGTCGTTCTGTCGTCCTGTTCTTTCTAGTATTGGCTTACATACTTACATACTTACACTTGTTTATTATCAAAGCCAACTATTTGTCTGTAAAAGGGTCAATACGTCAGCAGCCTCCGATCAGACAACAGCAACATTCATTTATATCACTGAGGCAAGAGGGCGTTTGCTATGCATATCTATAATACAATATGTAGAACTCAAATACCAAAACTACACTACACCAAACTGAAATGTCAAGATTTCTACCTGCATCTATCAACAACACTAACTATAGAATACACATCGATGTTCAACTGAACACTGGTTTGGGGTCCAAGTTACTCTTTAATGCTAACTACCCAATAACATTATTCATCTTCAGCAGGCATTGAACTAAACAATAGGATAGGTAGCAGCAATGGTAATTATTAATTCAGTGTGTATATTGAACATATCTTCAGCTTGACTGCTGGTGATGCCTGCACGTTGTAACCATGTCAATCCTTCTTGTTCTTCCATCCCACGTTACGTGAACACGCTTTCCACACAGGAGCCTGTCAGGCCTCAGGGGAGCTGGAGCTGTTGAACTGAACAATAAATGTTTTGTTCAGATCTTGTAGGATTTGTTTTGGATTGTTGGATCTGAAAACAGTGAGAACTGTTGACACCTTTCTGTCATCAGAATATGATGTTGTACATGTTCATTCTTACTGTGAATATATGTTCAAAAAAATGTATACGATATACGAAATAGCAAAAAACGTCCCACTACCTTATAGCAACATTTACAGACTTCCTTTAACAGAGCCTGGTGGGACTTTTACAATGGCTGTCTGTGGGAATTAGTGATTTGTTGTGACATTACTGAAACACAAACACAAATATACAAAAGGAAGTCCAGCTTCTCTCTCAGAACTATGGCTTTCATAGCATTCCCTCCAGCCTCATTTACCAATTGTAAGACTCCCCCTCCAGTGGCGGGAATAAGCAGCACGGAGGACCACGCCACGGTTCAGAAAAGAAGCCACATCTTAACCCGCGCTAAAGGTGTTAACACATACTCTTTTGAAGATGGTCTTAATTGGGTTAGGAGAAGGGAGGGGGGGGTTGTAGTGAGCGTGCAGTCCATCATTTGAAATCCTCCCCTCCTGATTTGCGGAGGTGTAAAGAGGAGAAAAGAGAGCTTTAATTGATCCCCTAGTGGTGTGTGTAGCTTGGCATCCCTCTCAGATGGAGGTGGGGGAGATGTTATGCAGGACTGGCTTAGCAATTGTAGTCAAGCATCATTACACACTGTAGACTAAAGATTCGCAATTTTCTACAGTTTTTTAAATGTGTTACTGTGTATAAGATGCCTAATTCTGCCCTTTCCATTGTTCTAAAGGCTCTTTACAAAACATGTTATCATATAAATGAGGTGTTTCAGACACTGTAAAACCTGTAAAACCTTGAAGACAAGCAGAAGTACCAGCCATTAACAACACGCATTGGATGAATATTACAAACCTTTTTTGTACAAATATCATCCTATATATATATATAGAGTGGAAAGTGACCTGTTCTCCATGAAGGGTACCTGGAGCGTCTTAGTTTGAGGACTAGGGCCACTGATCAAGACTTGGTATTTGATGAGTTAGGAGTGAGAATGGATGTTGGATTAACCTGCTTTTTTTGGGAAGGTGAAGAGACAACATACCATACATTGTGGCTGTGCAGACTCTTTAGCAGCATCTTTTCACCAAAGCAATCCAATTAGACATAAAATACTGGTGGGAAGTAACACAAAGACAACTCATACTGTTAACATTTGGCTGAGGCACTGAGGTGGTTTTACTGCAGATAGAGAGAGGTTATTGCTTAGAGTCTGGTGTGTAGGTGTCTTTGTCTGTGAGCAGAGGATGGGAGACAACAGGAGAGGGTGTGTCTGTTAGGGTTGAAGATAGAACAGCAATGCCAAAGTTATTTAGGAAATGTGTTTTGTAACCTGTGAAATCAAAGTCGCTTTCTATTTCGATGATTGGATTGATAGATCAGTTAGTTTGCTTGCTCTCTTGACACTCACAGTTGCATGCAGCCTTTACTGACGTACTGTAACACACACGCACACACTCTCTTTCTGTCTCAATGCACTATTTACCTGCGCCTCTCTTTCCCATACACGCACTCACTCAAGAGCACGACACTATACAGCACCAAGTCGAGTTGATCAATGAATCCTCAAATAAATAAAGTCCCACATTACCTCAACCTATGTGTCTCAATACCTTCCTATTTCTCTATTCTCCATAGAACTCAGCTCTAGTCATTAACTCCCCCACAGAGGGGGAAACATCACCTGTTTCTCTTTCTATCCAAGTGAGAATCAAAGGAATGAAGAGACGCGTTGCTCCGGTGGGGATTGCAGCCATGTGGAATCTCATCATGTGAAATCGCTGCTCATCTGATCCAGTCTCAGTGGTTCCGGTGAAAAATGCCATTACAGGGAGGAACAGAAATAACCAAAGCGCCTCGTTTTTAAGCCACTCTACTTTTGTGTTTCCACTTGCACCTTCTCATTATTCTCTGCCTCATTCTCTCCACTTGTCAGAACCTTTCCAGGTGGCTGCATCTTACCTTTCCTTAGCTCCTCTTCCATGGCTTAATCTCCGTTGATATTCTTATCACAGGTTTTATATCTAATCCCTTTGAAACACCCACCTCTTTATCTTCCTCTCTGTTTTCTGCCATCTACTCTCCTCCTGCCCTGCTCCTTTGCTCTCACGTCGTCATTACATTCAATCATTTCATCAGTTCTTCCTCCTCTGCACTTCTGTCTTGCTTGATTCTTATGTTTCTCCTCACATCAAGACATCAAGGCGTAACATGACTCCTTTCTTCTGAGAGATTTCAATAATCGCTCACTAAAGCTTGTGCATGATACTTTTAATTAGACCATCAATGCCAAAAACTTTTCACGAATCATTCTTTCATGAAAACTGTTTTTATGTAGTTTATTTTATACATAACTCTTAAACACCTAATAATGTTTTTCTCTATTGATTAAAATTCATATCTAACTCTTAATGATGTAAAGAAAGAGCCAAATAATGAAATCAATGAAGCTAGCCGGTGATGAAAGATAAGCATGCTAGCTGCTAGTGCTAGCTCCACAGCAGCCTTTCAATAGCTGCTGCCTCCATGTGTGCAGCTCAGCAGGGCCTGTGTTACTGTCAACAAGAAACTGAACCATTTCATTAAAGCATACGCTGACTTCAGTCCATAATATGTTGTGATTATATTACAGCTAAAGGTTGAGTCATTCTTCCTCTTCACATCGGGCGGAACACACCACAGCCTGTCAGGAGCTATTGGTTAAAGTTATACTTTGGTGTGTCTTCCACAAGGTCCTTGACTCTTCTTTTTGTGTCGTTTTCCAACAATATATAAACAAGCAATGTACTTGAACAGCTACGAATGCCACAGTTGCTACTCTCCATTGCTGTTCACTGTGCCTGCACAAGGGGTTCAAGTGGTGGCGGTGGGCGTGTGTAAGCATGCAGTTCTGCATGGGTGCTTTTATGCGCATGTGCTATTCAATGCATAGCAGCGCCTTATTACACGACCAGATTATGCCCATGTTTATCAGTGGCATGATTAATGGACTTGGCCGAATAGAAGCAGAGAGCACTAAGGATTCATTTGGGGACCTGACAGTTTTTTATGTATAGGCTGTAAATTGTGGTCCTTCCACAAAATGTAATTGTATTATTGAAAACGATGCTTCCACTCTAAGCATCAGTAATAGCTATGGTGCGTGAGATGTATGTGTCCAAGAGCCTTTTTGTTTGTTTCTGAGGGTGTGTGTGTGTGTGTGTGTGTGTGTGTGTGAGAGAGAGAGGGAGAGGAATGATGGCAGTGTGGGTGGAGCACATACATTTTTAAATTGAAAACATGACACACCCGCAGTGATGATTTAGTACTGGGCTAGAGAGCGGTTCTAGCAGTGAATGCTGCCTTTGAACACTAGAGTGGAGAGACAGAGCGAGGGCCACGCTGTTATTCAGCTCTGCAAGTATAACTGCACTGTGAGGGAGGCACTTAAAACAATCAGTCCGCTGCATGCCAAGGCTTCTCGTACACAAAGTTGAACAATTTTATTTAGCCCTTAATTAAAGGCACAATGAGTAGAATTCAATGGTTTGCATTTAGTAAACACTACATTCACAGTGTGCCCCTCCTCCCTGGCTCATCCAGCGTCATGTCAGGTCATGATCACAGGAGGGGGGATGTTTTCTAAACCTTTTTATTCATGAAAATATATCACAAACCCCAGTGGGCCGATATAGACTACGAAGCCTGTTAGGCAGCTGCTAAAGTTACATGTGTGGAATAATTGTGAACTTTAAATATAGTTTTGGAACTTGAACTTACTGCATTTGCAGGATTTAATAGAAATAAACATAAACTAGTATAGCACAGCGTGTAAATTGGCTACAGTAGATGCTTACCTTTCAGGGTGCTGCTCTGGTTTCCTGTGGAGGTGATCTTCTGCGTGTCGCCCCTCTTTCACCCACATCTCTGCATATCTCAGGAGAGGATCGACCACTGGTCCATTTACTGAAGTGAACAGCCACAGACTAGTCCATGTATGATGTTATTGTTTGCATTATAGACTGTTCTCATATTTCATTGCTTTAATTAGTTACATTATTGACTAAATGAACATCGTGCTGTATTGAAGAAACTAGCGATTGAGATCATAAACTCGTGTTTACAATATTTACTGGGGTAATAAATCAAGAGAGGAGTAGAGTTATTTTCTCATAGATTAGTATTAAACTTCTCTTTGCAACCAGGTGAAATGCCCAATGCTGGCTTTTTGAAAGAATGCAGGTTTACAGCACACAGAACCGGAGGATGCCGCCTGGCTGCTGCAGGCAAACAAGTCATTAAGATGTGAAAATGTATGAAATATATCAGAAGCATGAATTGTATACACTTTGTTTTATCAATTTTAATTAAATTTGATTTACATATTTACAAACAACCTGCAAGCCTGAATTTGTTTAGTGACTTTTCAAGAACGGGGTCCAGTTAGATATCTCGCTAGTCCCTCAATCCAGTCTCTAAAGTCTCTGTATGCAGAGGACACAGAGGTTAATTAGCCTCCTACAGCGTTAGCGACAGCCATTCTGCATATCATAGCATCCGCCATTAAAGCTCCCTCGGCTCTCATAACAGACTTTTAATTCAGGCGGAGGGACGTCTGAGAGAGAGAGAGAGAGAGATCTATCTATCCATGGATCTCTCTCTCACTTCGCTCCTCCCTTTGCTTCGGTGTCAGAGAGCTGCGGTGGCCTACAGGTAACGTGGGAGCAATGGGGGCTCTGTCTCAGACCACTTTTGAGATGTTGTATTAATATTGTTATGTTGATATTGTTGTGTATTGATGTTATTGTATGTTTAATTTTTTGATGCTTTAGCAACACTGTTTTTTAAACTTTCATGCCAATAAAGCAAAATTTGAATTGAATTGAGAGAGAGAGAGAGAGAGAGAGAGAGAGAGAGAGAGACCTCCCTCGGAGCAGGTCACGGTTTATTGGCTGCCGTCCTTTAAGAAAATGCAGATGAAATAAATGACGAGTGCGTGCGGTAAAGACCAGCTAAAATATGGGTCATCTGTAAACTGGGATTTGTACATCCTGACATATCCTCCATTAATGATGTCCTGCTTACTCCATTCAAATCATGAAATTCCTTTGCCGCCGATCACTGTCTTCCTCAGCAGATGCTGCTCTACCATCTTGTCACATGAATTAATGAATCTGCTGTTGATGATGTTCTTCTCAGCAGATGCAGTTTGGCTTGTTAGGCCAAAATAAATAATAGAAGCTGACAAACTTCAGCTTGCATCAAGCTCCAAGCATAAAATTGCAGCACACTTCAACTAGATTTTCCATCAGCAAGTGTATGAAATATGTAATAATTATGCTATTAAACATTGGTAAATTCAATAACGAGCTTGTTAAGATTCTGAGCATGCAAGCCTCCAAAGTAAAGTAATGATCTCACCAGAGACGGGCACTCTTAAAATTATGAGGTCATCCAGGGACGGAAACCCTTGAACAAAATGTGTGTGTGAGTTAATGCTTGAATGTGGCTAGCCACAGCCTTTCTGTTTCTGTGTGTGTGAGTGTGTGTGAGTGTCCGTGGGTGCACGTGCATTATTATGCATGTGTGTTTTGTCTTTGTTTAGGGTAATTAAAAGCTAATACGCAGCAGAATCAGCTCTGTGCTCTCTCCTCAATTAGTAGTCGTCTATCAAAAGACACACATTTCCATTCTTTATGAAGCTGCTTAATTATGATAGATTTTCTTCTCATTTTCCTCCGTTCACCGCTCACTTCTTTTGTCCCCCTCCTTCTCTTTTCTATAATGGAAACATAACTAGCTGAGTCATTTTTAATCAGCCATTATTATGGATTTTGATCAAATGTTTTTTGTTTTTTTATTACTTACTAGCAGCTTGATTTAAGACTGTCTTCTTTTTGTTCTTCATCATTAACGGTTTAACTCATTTGCTTCTACATTAAGACAAACGGTGTAAAATGGAGGATTTCTTTCATCTGACCCGGCTGCACAAAGTCAATGGGGGGTGGGGGGGGTACCTTACCTACAGATCAAACATGCTGTTTGGATTATGTACTGTTCTGGGGAAAGTAATGTATTAACTGTAAAGTACAGCCCAAAAGTCTTTACTACATAAACAAAATCATATCTAGCTTGGAAATCATAATTTAAAAAAAAAAACATTAAATTCAGAAGACAACAACACTTAAACTGATATATATATATATATATATATATATATATATATATATATATAT
>NW_022280061.1:4747523-4748906 GCF_004355925.1 Anarrhichthys ocellatus | reverse complement strand
ATATATATATATATATATATATATATATATATATATATATATATTACCATTCAATTTGTACATGTACTGCTCTTTGTATGGATTTTCTCTCATGTGTCCTCTTTCACTAAGTCCTTTGCTCTCATGTCTGCCGTTACTAGAACGTTTGATAGACCTTGAGAGGTGCATTGTGGGTTGAAGTTGATTTACACAACAAGAACCGCTTCAATTCTCCTCAATAGTTCCTTTTGTATATTTAAAAACCCAGTGATGAAGCTACACTGCTCTTTTTTTCCATTTCTGATGGATCCATGATTGCATGTTTGCGTTATTGATTCTGTACGTGCCCTGCTTCCATTGTTTACCGACACAGAATGTAAAGAAAAGATGGAGGGAAGCACGCTAGCTCACGCTGTGTCACACACCAACGCCAGCTCAGGCACTGATCTGAGCTACAGAGCAATGAAAGAGATGATGGAGTGCTGCGCTTCCTCTGAATATGTATATTGGTTGTGAGGAAACTCATCATAGTCACAGCCAGTCACTCAGATCCACACACACACACACACACACAATCATGCTAATGCTTGACAATTTCCAGGTGAGCTCGCAACTTAAGATTGATAGTGTAGACAGAGCAGCATATGTTTTGTCATCTCTCTCTCTCCTTACTCTATTTCACTCTCTTATTGTCACTGTTTTACTGCGGCCTATCTGAATCAATCATCAATCTATCTGCTCCTCTTCACTTCTTCTCCCCCTCCCCTTCGCTCGTCCTACCTTCCCTTGCGCATCCCACTCTCTTTCGATATATTAGAGGCAATCTCTATTCCACGTGAATCCACTTAGCACAATGGAGACCAAACAAATATGTGTGTCGAACCCAGATGGCGTGATCCCAACGCTGTAGAGGGACAAAGAGAGGGATGAAAGTTACTTGGACAAAGGAGGGGGGGGGTTGAAGACAGAAAAAGACCATCAGAAAAGGGGAATACCTTTGATGCTGTGCTCAATAAAAACAGAAGGACTAGCTACAGTGATCTCAAAGTCAGCATAATGTTCGGCAGCAGGGAGAATTGATACAGTACACAGCTGATTGCATTGATTCGTTAACATTAATGCTCTTTTATAGTGATGGCCATCACATTCACGAGGCTCACCCTGATCGCTGCGGTTTAATTTATTCAATCCATGGAGAAAAGGAGACCACCTGTCTTCACAGATTTAGGGTTACAGTATGTAACCATGCAGTCATATTGTCATCTTGTATGGCAGAAACAACAGGTGCGAGGGGCAACCAAGTGGTTAGGGCACACACCACATGGGTGCATATGCCTTAAGCAGCGAGTCCCCGGCCTACGCTGTTACCCCAAACTCCCTGTCTCTCTTCTCTGTTGCTGACAA
>NW_022280061.1:4730023-4742523 GCF_004355925.1 Anarrhichthys ocellatus | reverse complement strand
TTCTTATACAAAGACATTTACATACTCGACTGTTTAGTGCTCACAGCAAATGAAATCAACAAAACCGTTACCGGGACATTTTGACATGTACAGTAAGAAAAGCTCAGATGTAAATGATTAAATCCAGAAGGGCTGAATTCCATCTCGCATGCTGGCTTTCTGTCACACTGTCCAGACACTTGAAAGGGACAGAGCCATATGTGTTGTGTGTATGAACAGCTTTGCTCTTCCTGCTTTGACTTCACAAAGAAAAAGAGCAATGTTTTTTCTAATTTGTTTATTTATATATAGTTTCCCTACTATGGTGTACATGAACACTACACTAAAGTGACTTGATTGGATCTAATTAATGTTCGGCATTTCCAGTGTGAATACACTACATCCTCAAAACCTGCTTAGAATTACTGTGTATTATGGGATTACAATACATATTAACTTCAGAACGTACCACGCTGTATGTACCACAGTGTGAGCAGAGCAGATGGTAAACAAGGAGACTGGAGATGGCACCAGACACTTCCATGCACTTATACTGCTTGTTGTACCTTGGACATGTGTATTTGTACACAGTGAACATCACATACTACACATCATTCTTCTTAATGTTACACACAAATAACACACACACACACACACACACACACAGTCTCTGAAGAAAAGCTCTACCCAAGTACCTATTTAAAAGTAGTGCAGTCATATTGTGTATATGTTGTCTTCAACAGTCTGGTAGTAACTGGTAAGTCTGCTAAAACATTTACTAGTTCAAATATTCTATGCATAGCAGGCTCAGCCCCCACTTACACACACAGATATGAACGTTCCCCTTGGCTTGCATCGCTCACCACTTTATGCCAAAGGCCCCAAACAAGCCATCTGCAGTAGTGTCTGCCTCTGCCAGCCTGGCCCCGAGAGACGGACTTTGTGTCTGTTTCTATGAGTGTGTGTGTGTGTGTGTATGTATGGGGGTAGACAACAAAATGCGTACATTCAACCCTGTTGCGGTACCTTCTATAAGCACAACAGTGCTTTAAAGTGTGCCAGGGTGTGTGTGCCCCACCGGCTAGCCTATAGCCGTCGCTCTGCACCGTGCTCTTACATTGCTCATCCGGCAGTTACTGCTGTTTCTGACCCAAGGCGTCGTAGCTGAAGCGTACGTAACCCCAACCCTCCAGTTCCACTCAGCACTGTTAGCCCCGTCAGTGCTGTTGCAGTTGTAAACACTGTTTGCCATGTTGAGAGCCGTGTGGAGGTAATCTCTAAATCACAGATACTAATGCAGTGCCCGTTCAAAACATGCCTGTTCAGAACAGTCTGAATGCTTGACTTGTGGTGTCGCAGCGTTCTCGAGAATCGCTCATACAACTTCACGCTCAACACTGCGCTTCCTTGATACTTTACCAATACGCCTGCCATGACATACAGTAGTTACATCACAGACCCAAGTTGTCATGGTCCAAAACACCAGTGAAATACACTCAAGGGACAGAACACCGGTAAACATTTAAATGCAGGACTTTTATGGTGTTGTATTAATACTTTTACTAATAGTTGATAGTTTTACATATGTATATAATAGAGTACCGCTAATAGAATTGGTTAATATATGTCACTTTATTAAGATATAAAATGGTTTCATGTAAGAAAGTTACTGTTAAACTCCCAATATGTGGTAAGTTCATCCAAATAACGCAGGTTTGTAGATTGTTTAGTTGCTGCACGGTGTGCCATGAAACCGGCCTGGCTGCTGCTTTGCATACTGTACTTCAGTTAACCCATGCTGTGAACAGCCTGCTGCTAAAATCATACTTGATATTTCATTATACAGCAGAGGGACTCACAGGCAGCCGGGCCTGGATTTGGCAACTTTATCAGCGTTATAAATTGGTTTGCCAAAAACGTACACATTTTGATTTGCAATGGCAGATTGGTAGTGTTACTGTAGCCACTCGTGCTTTTTGACTCCATGGCAGAGAAGTTCGGTTGTAACGTTTTCCAGCATTCATGTGGCTCCAAATTGAAGTGCAGACAATGAGCCACTGTTGCTGTGGACAACATGCTGGACTGCAGAGAGCTGAAGCTCAGTTGCTAATTAGCACTAATCACTAAGTGCAGCTGAGGCCAATGGGAGTGAAATCCATTTTGCCGGTGTTTGACCATAAGCTGGATATGAGAATGTAATGATGACCTGATGATGACACAGGTGAATAGTAAGAGCTACACCACAGTTATTACTGAGTGGGTGTGCCAAATTGGAAAGCAATCCATCCAATAGATGAACAGACCCCAACACCACATGGCTAAATGTTTTACCACTAATGAACTGCTAATATCCATCCGCAAATATGTTTTGAAAGAAGTGCAATGCTGCTCTGATTCTTTTCTATCATCATCACAAGGACACGTTGTAAAGGAACATCTGCAAAGTGTTTGTACTGATCATGTGATATAAACATAATAATAATAACAACAACAACAACAACAACAATAATAATAATAATAATGTACACATAACATCTAATCCGACCACCTCCCTACAAAGTCTGATGGTTCACTCACGGAACACTTTACTCGTCTGCAATTATGTATTCTGAAAAAGCGCTGGCAAAACAATATCCTCCCACACACAACTCTCCTTCTTATTAGACTATTTTCATCTGGTCAAATGTCTGAGCGACCTATGAAGTGGCTGTTGGTTGCATGTTGTGAGTAAAAATTTAGTTTTTTCCAAAACGATTTTACATACATTATAATCCTTGTTTACAGAAATGATTTTAGTTTTATGTAAACCAGAGGAAGAGGTGAAGTGAAAACAGGAGAGAAGCATTGAAAGTAGTTAATGCTTCTCCAGTGCTGTCGCCTGATTAACGAACCCAACATCCCCTCACTCAACAACAGTCATTATCTCAAAGATAATCAGTGGCTTTTTATGTGTCAATCAAAGACAAAAGTACACATCCAAACACATATCAACTTCTAGACACACTCAGACATGCCTGGACACTCCCACACACACACCTCATGACTCTCAGCATGTGTCCCGGTATCTGATATGCAAATAGCTCCATCCAGCTATATCACAACATGTCATTTGGAGGAGCAAAAAAGAAACAGATCTTGATTAGCATGCCCCCCCCCCCCCCTTTTTCCCAAATACTCACACCTGCTTTTTTTAGCGGACAAACATTCACAAACATTCCTTACCCATGATGTTATCTTAGACTGTACCAGCTCCATACAGAAAGCTTAATTGCATGTTCTCCAGCAGCTAAATTGTATGTAATTACAATCCCATCATTGCAACTTCTAATCTGGTACAAGAAGGAACAGGTGCTGCTGCAAACAGTGGCATTATGTCACGTGTGTCAAAGGTTCCTGAAACTACAGGACGAAATAGAGTTGTTCATGCGTCCATACATAATAACACTGAATTACAGGAGATCTGCTGATTTGCTTTCTTTCCGAGAGTAGGATGAGAAGATTGATACCACGTCGTATCTGTGGCTGAAGTACGGATACAGAGTCAGGACATGGTTAGCCTAGCTTAGCATTAATAATGAAAGCAGGGGGAAACAACTATTATCTAAGGATTATAGAGGTTGTTTTCTGAGTTGGAGGGTATGATCCTTAGTCGTGCTGCATGAAGTCACTGGTGTGTAAATATCCCCAAAACCATCGGCTGGCTGCTCATTAAACACTGTTTGTGTGGAGCTTTCTGGCACCTAATAGCTGGGTGGAGTAGCAAGTAATTTACTGATAACTTTTGCTATTAATAATGATTCAAATAATATAGTTTTTCAGTAAGTAATATGTAGTGAGTAATTGATCATGTTTTTAAACACCGGTGCCTGTACAAAGATCTAAACTAACTTAGCAGACAGTCCATTCAAAGTCTTGTTTTGGCGTGTTTGGATCTATTTGCAGGGCAGCATATGATAGGCAGGTATCTCTCTTTCTATCTACTATTTACCTTTGGATTTTTGATTTGGATTGTTAGCACATTGCTAATGCTTGTCACGTGTGCTTTCTGACCGCTCTTACTGCCTTTCATCACATTTTGCTTTTTTTACACATCTGTTGTGGATTCGTCAACAAATGTCCAATGCTTTGCCTCCAGTCTTCATGCTGATGTAGGTTTAACACGTCTGACTCCAGCTCTGTACTTCATCCCAGACAAGAAGCTGATATCAATCTTCTGAGTTCACTCGGGGGGGAAAAAGCTAATCTTCCACAAAACGTAAAACCGATTTTCCTTAAAAGGGAAAAACTATGTTGTTCACGTACACAGTGTTAAAATAAAAAATGGTTTCTTGTGTCTGATTGGTGCTTAATAAATAAATAGTATAGTTGTATCTAATGTAGTGATATGTAGTAATAATAATTTCAATAATGGTAACTAGGTATAGATTGTAAATATGTTATCATGTTTTTTTAGGTTTGTCCATTTGTGTGGATGTAAGTGCATGGGCGTGTGGTTGTGCATATCCCAGGCTTATGCTTGCATGAGAACATGTGTTAGTGAAGCCCAAGTGGCAGAGCTAAAGAGTGCATCCTGAAGCACAAAGACAGAGAGAGGGAGGAAAGAAGGAGAGAGAGAGTTTCTCTGTGTGTGAAAGAACTCTTTCATCTTCACCCCAGAATCCCTGGCGAGGCCTTCCATGCCAATCCATTTCCTGGAGTTGGCTTCAGTCTCACCCAATGGGACGACACACACATATATTCACACACACTTGGCTGGCTTCTCCCCACTGTGAAAGCTCTGCAATCTTGCCTCTACCCACAGACAGACGCACACGCTCGGCCCGTTGGGATGACAGCGAGGAAATGGCAAGCAGCAGCTGGGGGGTCCCTTCTCTCCTCTTCAGAAACTGTAGCACCCCAGAGGCATCCCCTAGCCCTATCTCAACACTTTGTGACTGCCTGTGCACTTGTGTGGTGTGTGTTGACCTGCGTGTTTGTGTGTTTGCAAATTTGTGTGTGAATGGGAATGTGTGAAGTTGTCCTCCCTGATCACCACCACAGTACCTGCCGTGCTTGCCTCATGCTCCTAGCATCTCTGTGTACGTGTGTGTGTGTGTGTGTGTGTGTGTGTGTGTGTGGTGTGTGTGTGTGTGTAGTGACTCCTTTTAAGTTTCCAGAAAGAAAAAGGAAACAGAGCTAGAGTGCTGAAACAAACCACACTGACTTAACGGCTGCCCTGCACGCTGGAACTGCTTTAGCCGCATGTTAAGGGGTTGCATTTATGTGTGTGTGTGTGTGTGTGTGTGTGTGTGTGTCATAACCAAATCCACAGGCATTGTTGAAACCTTCCTTTGTGCATTAATACGTGTGTGTGTGTGTGTGTTTGTGTATTCGTGTGTGATACCCGCAGGCCTCCAAGTCTGTTCATTAGCAGGCTTAGCTAGCGGAGGAAAGCATGTAAAGATGACTGCTATTAATTTAGCATCTCACTGGCCTCCCTCGCTCTTTCTCTCTCTCTCTCCCACATACTACACTCACACACACAACCATGTGCACACAAGATGACTGCCAATTCATTAAGTGAATGTTTGGAGCCCCAGACTGCACCAACTGGTAGAAGCTAACTAATCTGCGCTGCGCCAGTGGAGAGAGAGCGAGCCAGAGAAACAGATAACATTCACCGAGGGGGACATTCAGCCTCTGAAAACAACTATTAACATCAACATTTGGGAAGGCCTTAACTTCAGGAAGATAAACACACACTCTCAAGCGCTGGCATTTGGTTGTGAATACAAATCGTAAAACATACGGGAAATCGGAAAGCAGTAGCTAGGTGTGTAGTGGCGCTATGGGGCATTCTTGCTGTCGGAGAAAAGTCCCTTGGTCATTATTGACCCTCTTTTTCTTAATCATTGTCATGTTTGCACTCCTGAGGGAGGCTATAATTGGATGGACAATACCAGTCTGAGGGCAGAGGTTGTGTTGGTTATTTAAATGAAAGGACTATATCTAAGGTTAATTGATGCATGCATGAAATATGCCTAAAAACCTGTTTGCCCAGCTTTCATTCACTTTTACCATATACATACTTTATTACATAAAGGCCAGGTCACACCAAAATTAAAAACTGTACAATTTTGCAGCAAAATCTATTTATTACTATTGGTCAGCAGCACTGAATAAATATCAAGACAGCGCTGACCTTTGAGGGATTGGGGAGCTTGCTAATTGCCGTTAGAAGCTAGCTAGCTTGGAGAGCTTTATTCACTCTTTATTGGAGGGCGTAAACATCACAGAGCAATTAGAAAGAAGCTTGGAGAGCTATTGTGACTCAGTAGTGCACGCATATTACCAATTTCCTAACTTGTTAGCCCTGCACATTGCCACTACATCAAGCATTTAACACCGCCTAGTCTGTAAGCAGGTGGTGTGGCTGGTGTTACTTTGTTTTTTGTATTAGAAAACCTGATGAAATGGCAAAACCAACAATTCATTTATCCTTCTAAGAAGTATTATCTGCAGCCAAAGCCTGATACAGCGTATGCCTCTGTGTGCCATAGACCTCCATTATCATCCATAAATCATTGCATACACATAAAGAGCAGTACCATTCATTATGACGGACACAGGACGTGTAGTTAAGTCTTTCCAGTGTTTCATTTAAAAAATCAACTGCACTTGCTGTCTTCAGTGTAATAAGGGAATAGATGCTCTTGGTGTTCCAGCACAGACACTACTGTATACATCAGGCTGTGGCGACAGACACAACTTGTTCGTAAGATTAATTCACTCTTTGTTTTGGAACTTAATAATGATAACAGTTACAATAACAGCAGCCATATTGCTTGGAGTTATAAACACATTAAAAACAAAGTGGCTCCCCACCTCCTCTGAGAACACAAGTTAGAAAGTATCTGTGTCACTATGGCTGCGTGTTTGTTTGTATAACGCTACAGCACATATTGACAAAAGCAACATCACTTTACTTTGTTTTCCGTGAATGTACCAACACTGCTGTCATGTACTCTGCTAACTCGTTGCTGCAGTTACAATTATGGGATGTAAATCCCTTAAGAACATTTGAGCTCATCCAGTCTTGATCCATAGCAGGGAGGCTGTGTGTATCCATGTGTAAGTCTCCTTCACCATCTCCATAGCTGTGTTAATCACCCTCGCTGCCACTCACTCTCAAGGTCTTAGTGGCCCTCTGTTGAGAGCTGCAGTCCACGATTCAAAGAGAAACAGAAAGTTGTGTTGCCGCCACATTAAGCAGCTCAGTGAAGCCGTAGTCTCTGACTGAAACAGGGCTCTCTGGTTTCAGAGGGCTAGCTCATTACTTTGCTAATCCTACGGAAAATTAGTTTAAAGGGTAAAATTGATATTCAAGCTACAAGCGCATTAACGTTTAGCAGCAGGGCTGACTCATGGCATGAATGTACAGCAACGTTAAAGGTGAGAAAATAAGGTGCAGGAGTTAAAGCTGAGACCAAGGTTGGACTGTAATTTGACTTCAGCTTGCTGAAGAATGAGGACCAGATCTTCCACAAAAGCAAACTTTGACAAACTTCATATAATGATATCTAATAGTAAGAGTATTTTACATGACACCTTTTTGACCCTTCTTGGTTTAATCACTGCCTTTCAAAGTAAAGGTCATTCATCGTTTATTATTTAGTTATTTGATAAAGCCGTAGAAAGCCACCACCATAACTATATTTGTTTCAATACTTGGCTCCTAAAGTTTCCTGTTTCGCTGCAGGTAAACACATTTGTACCTTCCTTTTTTGAGGTGCAACCTGATTGAGCAATGCATGAGAGAAAGTCAATTCAACACCACATTGATCACCACACCAAGACTTACAACGTAAAGATGGCTGCTTCTCACACTCAACTTGACCTCCTTAAGTCCACTGACACGGCACTTTTATTTAAACAAATGATTGCCACGGTTATCATTCCAAATACTCTCTTCTTTCAAAAGTATCAACCATGAGAGTGTTGGAAAGGATTTCACTGTGTGTTCATGTATGTGCATGAGAGAGAGAGAGAGAGAGAGAGAGAGAGAGAGAGAGAGAGAGAGACACATGTGTGCATGATGATGAAGCTTTCTCAGACCATACTGACCTTGCTAACAAAGGCTTTCTGCACAAAGTCCTTAACAATAATTGGACCTAATTATATGATGTATAAAAAAAGAGGAGGAAATTGCAGAGGAGTGTTCAATTGAACAGTCATTACAAAGACTGGAAAATGGCACCGCAACAGGTCAAGTGGAAACAGTGCTCAGTGTTTTGTGTGTGTGTGTGTGTGTGTGTGTGTGTGTGTGTGTGTTGGTGCATCTGTGCATGTGTTTGGGTGTGTGCTTGTGCCACATGTCCTTTTACCTCAGGCTGTTAAAGTAAAACTTTTTGTCACTGTTAAAGCTTAACATGACCCACACATCTCCGCTTCTAAAGAGAAAGAACATTAATGAGATGGAAATATCAAGATTTTAATAACTGTCTGTCTGTTATTCATTTCATTGCAACACACCTTTGTTAAACTCTGATTAAAATAAACTCAAAATCAATTATTGTCATGCATTACAATATAATCTCTGAAAATGTTCATACTTGTTCAAACTAATTTGAGAGAAATTCTGTATTTCCCATTTTCAGAACCCATCTCACATAAAATACCTCTTTACCAGAAACAGAATGTCTGCATCTGTAAGCTTGCACCCCAAAACACAAGCCTCCTGTATAGCAGGTTTCATTTGATCCTAACCGAAACAACGAGGAAACACTCACCATGAGTCTCTGTAGAGCCGAGCGGAGCCCCAGATTCAGCAGGTTGCTCTCTGTGTGTGACCCCCCCTCATTGCCACATAGCTTTCACATTGTCATTTGATACATGGTCATTATCGGATTATATATTTGAGCTGCTTTTGGTGTAAAAATGTATTTCTGTAACGCAAAATAGTTCCGTATCAAAGGAATTCCCTTGAGATCGGTTGTTTAATGACATTATATTTCCTGCTATGTGTTGAAATGAGGTCCTTATATTTAAATTTGTGTGAGGCGTTCATTTGTTGATGAAAGACCAGCTCTGGACAGCACAGCTAGATTATTATCTATTGTTTTCATCTATTCATTACAACTCATTTCAGAAGTCTAGGGGTGTGTTCACGGGTTGGTGCTGAGCTCAAATATACAAAGTTCATGTTCTGCTCATTATCTTGTCATTCTATTTCCTGACAGCAAAATAAAGCTTTCAAAATATGTAAAACAATAGATAACAATATGTGTCACATTATGGAATAGGAGTAGGATGACTGTCTTTGTTTGTCCGTATATAAAGCCAACGCATATTCAGAATAATAAGGAATGAAGGAGAAAAGGCGATGACTCGATGACTGTGTGATGGGGCCGGCACAGTGAAGGTGTGCAGGATTACCTCTGGAATATCAAAGAGCGCCGGCATCAGGAAGCAGGAAGGGTGAGGCCTTGCCTCATTCAGCATGCTCTCTTAATGATGAGGCTTTCACTCCTGCACTGATGAGGGAAAGAGAGAGACCAGCGGTCGGTTAATTGGAGTCAATCTCTGCATGACTGAGTGTGTGTGTGCACGTGTATTCATGCGTGTTTGTACATATGTGCATGTGAATGTCAGGGTGTTTGTCTGTCCGTAAGAGAGAGTGTGCAGTGTGTCTCCATGTCAGGCCGCTCCGTGCAAGGAATGCCCGATTTCACCTCATTTTACTGGATTTTAAAAAGACCCTTTTGGCCCGTCTCAGTCAGCTGACCTGAGGGGAGAGACAGACACCGAGCTAACAAGATGAATTCAGTCAGGGAAGCAATTGAAGGGCGGACATATTGACAGACACCGAACACAATTGAATCAAATTAGTCCATGGTGTATTTATTTAGTCCAATTAGTTCCAGGACTAATGTCAGAAGAGAAAATTGCCAATAAACGGCTCACCTCCACAACACCTCACACCTTCTTCAGGTGAGCTAAAGGACAAAGTTAGATGCATCCTCAGTCTGATAGCAAATCATTGATTGTACCATTTAAAAGATCAAACTCTGTAAATTCATTGGTTTTTCAACTTACTAATCACCCACAGATGCATCCCGGGCAGTGAGATTCAACTCATTAGTTTTTATGCTGCAGCAGTTAATCAGCGTCTCTAAAGGCAGTGACTGACCTCCCTTCTTCTTCAACTGTTAACACAGAAGGCAGAGAAATATCTCAGCAGTGACATCAAGGGTGTTTGTTCTTGAATTCCATTCGCCACACAATAGAGTGCTGCAGGGATGACATCTTTTTGTAGGCCGACCTGGAAATTTGCATTGGCCTGGTTTCCTCGACAAACTAACGTGAGAATAGCAGCAGGTCCATCCTCACAGCCAGCCCACCTTTCAAGCCTGAGCCGAAGGTATGGCTGACATGACGGCAAACCCCCGTCACTTCAACACTTTAATCATCAGCAGGTGCCAAGCAAGCCATGTGGGTTGTAGCATTTATTCAGCGACAAATGGTCTAAATCCTACAACGCTGCACTGCTACCTTTACAGCTATAACCTTACTGATTAACTTCATACTTGCTCTCTCTCTCTCTCTCTCTCTCTCTCTCTCTCTCACTCTCTCTCTCTCTCTCTCTCTCTCTCTCTCCCTCTCTCTTTCTCTCTTGCTCCTAAACTTGCTATTGATATGCCTCACACAGCAGGTACTAGTCGTACCAACACATCAGTGGGCTGAACGGAGAGAGTTCACTAAGTGCTTTTTTAATTTGAAGAAGACTAAACCCAAAACCCTCATTCCACCATCTTTCAGAGCTCAGTTGCCTGTTTCATCATAGAACATGGTTACACTTGTCTTTTTAATTCAATCGTGAGCGGGGAACCTCCGATTGCCACCGGC
This sequence comes from Anarrhichthys ocellatus, assembly GCF_004355925.1. NCBI lineage: Eukaryota > Metazoa > Chordata > Actinopteri > Perciformes > Anarhichadidae > Anarrhichthys > Anarrhichthys ocellatus. Next base: position 4,731,660 of record NW_022280061.1, on the reverse strand, counting down.
TATATTTCACACTGAAATGAACTGCAAATCAGGAAATCAGCAGTAACTGATGAAAACCCAAATACTACCCAAGCTACTGACATATTTCATGTCATAAAACCTGTAAATCTCTTCAGCTTCTTTAACCACATATCTTATTTCAGAAATTTAACCGAAAACCTTTTTAAGGAACTCTTGGAGACGAGGGAAACATCCTAACTGGTTTTAGGACCTGGGGACTCATTCTTGCAGCACTCTATGAAGAATAACGAGACATTTATTTACAATGCATATATTCACAACTGGATGTTAGTTATTCACAAGTGAGTAATTAACAAATTCAGACATTGCTGTATGCCGATGAGCTTTATGTTTTTGTGATTACTATGGGACCAAATGTGGCTATTTTAAATAATCATCTGAAGAAGATCAGTGCTGGACGTCTTCTTAACAAAAGCTGCCTTTGCCCCACATTAGGCCTTCTAGCTTGGGGTCAATTTTTAGCTTATCTTTCAAACAATTCAAACAAATCGTCCGTTGCTTTGCCTCCTTACGTCTTGACTTTGTATTCTTGTTTGAGGCAAGACTCAGTAGCAGTATTACAATGACTTCAACATTGTGCTGCACGATACTAACTCAAGCTCCACAGTGTTCTTGTAATAACTTAGTGCCGGCTTCTTCACACTGACTTGGTACGGACATTGGGATTGAATTCAGAATCCCTCTACATACTTTTCAGGCGCCATTGAAGCTGCTGTTCCCATACAGATCCCAGATCATCACAATGAGGACTAGATGTGTGGTGAGGACCCTTCTGCTGTCCTGGTCTCTCTCATGTGGTCAGCAGACTCTGTTGAGTGTTTTTAGTCTCATCTCAATTTGTTCTCAAAGCATCTTATTCATGATTCTTTGCCCTGATTTGCTTTTATTCAAATTCTTTTTGCTCATCTTTTATTCAAATGTTCAATTGAAAACCTTTTTCATCGTCTTTTTGTAACTGGAGAGCAAACTTGTTGTGCAAAGGGCTAAATAATTAAAATTGTACTTGTATTGTATCCCAACATGAAACCAGTTGTCTGTGGGTAGAGACACAGTTTTCTTTAAGATGTCCACGACTCCATCGTCTTTAGGAATGTTGTGATTGGGAAGCATTTTTAAAAGCTGTGGCATAATTGTATACAGCTTCAAAAGAGAACGCATTTCCTCTCACACTCTGTGGCTGCTTGTCTTTTTGTTTTTCTGATACTGTGGAGAAACATTATGAGAAAGAAAACATGGTTTTGGTGAAGACCGGCCCGTTTGTCATTTAGGTCGGATTACATCGGCAGATTGCCGGCATGGTTTAGAAGACCAGAGCAGGAAGTATCTGAAATTGGAAGAAATTATGCGAAAGACACAGAAGTTCTATTGAAAAATCAAATGTGAGATGCAGAGACTGAAGGCAGTGTTGCCGAGCTTCTGTCCTTTTTTGTCGAAGATACATTCTGGACGCTGAGCTTAACTTTAAAATCACTTCTCAAATATTACAGGATCATCATTCTACCACCTGAGAAACATATCAAAAGTTAAAAAAATCACATCACTAAACTGATTATGAGGTTCTGATGAACACGTTACATTACTGCATTATTAAAACAGTCAATAAGAAGAGTTCTTAC
>NW_022280061.1:4719111-4729923 GCF_004355925.1 Anarrhichthys ocellatus | reverse complement strand
ACAACATGGCGTTTTAGGTTAATTAAAAAAGAGCTTTTTTAAAAGATCAGATACTCTGTTTTCAGTTTTGATGTGTAGACAGGAAAGACTTGTGATGAGGCAATGTGTGTGACAGGGCGGCATTAATACATCCATGAACAGCAAACATGGCTTAATAACAGGACGTTGTACATGTTTACAGATATACAGTATGTACATTGAGTCTTCCACTATATTGAGGAGCAGAGGTGATGGAGGGATTCCTTACTGTACGAGGCCCAAGTCAACAATGAGTTATTTTACTGTAGGTTTCTTACATCGTATCTTACGGACTTCACCAACAGTATTCGCGTAACAATGGCAGTCACCTGTCATTAGCTTATTTTAACCTAAACCACAATCCCAACAAAGAGTCTGGAGTGAGTCGGGAGTGCGAGAGCAGGCTAGCGAGGAGGTGAGGTGGTGACTTCTGCTTAAATGAGAATTGTTTTTAGAAATATAAATGAAATGCACTGGTGGTGAGTGATTTTATCTTATTGTATACCGGTCAATGAGAAAGCAAATGTATGCAAAGGTTCTTTGGGCTCTTACTTAGGGACAATGAGGACACGAGATCCACTTTTACAGAGTAGTTGACTGTTGAAAGGAAAATAGTTTGAGGAAATGTGCCTGAAAAAATCCCAGACTGCTTGACAGTGAAAGATTTTCAAAAGTTCCCAGATGATCAAACCCTGCATTCATGTCGTGAACGTCCTCTGAATGTGTTGACAGCTACTTCAGCCTGAATATGATACTTGAATTTGGTATTTGCACTGGAACTATACAAATACAAAATTGTATTTCAGCTCCAACAAAAGTCAGAAAGGAAGGTGCTGCTGGTGATGCTGGTTGGCACGTAGTCCCGATACCTGCTGAGCTGTTTCTGTGCAGTGAAATCAAACTGGATGAGGATGTTTAACAACTGCAGGCAATGGTCCAGTTTCATTTTTAGTGATGTAGGGCTGTTGCCCTCAAGTTCTGCATTAAGAACCAGGGCGTTGGCCCAGGTCTGTGTGAGGAAGCATGTCTACCACCTGTGAACCACACAGCTCAGCCCGATGAGAGGAAAACCTGTCCACAGCATAGTGACGTGAAATAAACTCCACAGCATAGTGACGTGAAATAAACTCCACAGCATCGTGACGTGAAATAAACTCCACAGCACCGTGACGTGAAATAAACTCCACAGCACAGTGACGTGAAATAAACTCCACAGCATCTTGACGTGAAATAAACTCCACAGCATCGTGACGTGAAATAAACTCCACAGCACCGTGACGTGAAATAAACTCCACAGCATCGTGACGTGAAATAAACTCCACAGCATAGTGACGTGAAATAAACTCCACAGCATCGTGACGTGAAATAAACTCCACAGCATCGTGACGTGAAATAAACTCCACAGCATCGTGACGTGAAATAAACTCCACAGCATCGTGACGTGAAATAAACTCCACAGCAAGCAACAAATAAACTTGTAGAAGAAAGCAGGTTATTTATTGCCCGGTATGTGACCAGTAATTTAAAGCCAAAATCAGTTCCATGAGTCGACCAGTGTAAAGCAGCCAAAGGTCTGTATTTATGGTGACTAATCAGTTTGTGACAAAACACTGGCTGAAGCAGTTTTTCTCTGCTGGTATCAGTAACAGCTAGACGAGGTCCTTTCTTATATAAACGCTCAGACTTATCACATTTGCACAGAGAAATTGGATTTTATCAATGCTAGTTCACCATCTGTGCATAATATATGTGTCTGCAGCTGAACTGGTTTGTGTTTTACATAAATGGTTTTCTGTCTTTCTTTATGAGGATTCACTCGTATAAGCATCGGCTATTCATCCACATACACTCAAACACACGTATGCACACTATAGACACATAAACCCGACAGACAACACCGCTCAACTCAGTGAAATAACAAGCAGGTACGAAAAGGACCAACATTTATAAATCAATCACAATTCGTCAGCTTTTATAACAAACTAGATTTTATTATTCTTCACATAAATACAATTCATAACAGTCAATAGTAATTCTTAATAAATGTAAATCCTTGACTTAATGAATATGTGTTCAGCCTGCTTCACACGTTTAATTACAAGAAAACAGGCTTTTAAAATACATTCCACATATTCTGCCAACGGGCATTTCTACTTTCACCGTTTATGTTTATAGTTTAAACACACACACACATACACACATACACAATTCAGTTATGGTTCCTGGAATGTTCGGAGATACTGCTTCATTTATTTTAGAAATTTGACCATATTTTTAATATTCTCTTGAACAATAGGCAGTTCATTGTTTTGAAGCATACTTAACCATTTGAACAAATTGCTAGCTTTAATGAACTAAAATGGTTTTCGTCAGTTCTTTTGCGTCTGAGCTGAACTGATGACAATTCACATGAGTTAAAGTTTAAAACAATAATTATTTGTACTGAATCAAATTGTTTAGGCACCGTTTCCAATAATGAGTAGGCATCATGGTCCTAAATGGAACATGTTCTTTGTGATTTTTAACATTTTACTTTGAATCTGTTGTTAAAACATAGCTTGGTTCAAAGTACATGACATCACAAAGCCTTTAGATAATTGTGTTACTGAAACCATAAGAAAGAAAATACACCTTTCACTGATATCCTGCTGTGTGGAGGTGCAGACAGCTGTTTGTGGATCGCTGGTTGGACGTTTTAATGGCACTGTGAAAGTAATTGCTTTTGCTTCTGATGCTAATGGCTTGATAGGTATTAAGAGCTTACACTTACTTCTCTCACTTTATCAAATTAATTGCATTCTTTTTTATTGTGATATTTATTCCAAAGTGAGGCGTCTAGCATCTCTAAACTCCTTCAGTGACTTGTATTATCTACACTCCGAGTGATGAAGAGGTGGTGTTCTCTCTGTCCAGAAGGAACACACTTCATTTCATCTTGGGGAATATTCAGAGAATGTGTGATATTATTTGTTGGAGGGTGTTTATTTATTTAGTATGCCGTTAAATATAACTGATAGCTCTTAGTGACTTTGTCAGTTTTAGGCATGTATTCAAATATTCTAAAAACTCTGCAGATCTGTATTCGAACCAAATATTGACATGCACACCTTCAGACAGAGAAGAAGAACTAATTGCTGTTTGCTTGGAGTCAAAACCTGCCGATCTGGCTCTTGTGAACCAATGAACAAGCAGCTGGCCAGAACATTTCTGTCTTGTTTTCTGAACTCCCCGGGGTGATGACAAAGCAGTACATGTACCACAGTGCTGTGGAATAATTGGGCTACAGTTGGGCAAAGCCTGTCACTTACCCCTGCACCTGAGAAAGGCTTGTGTCACATATTTGGCCGATGTCAAAATGTAAGTTTCCCCACAGTTTAAATTGCATGACTTTCCTTTTTCTTGTAGAAAAACAGAATACGATTGCCTCGTCTAACATTGATGTGCTCTAAAATGAACTTCACCTTGTCTTACTTGTTCCCACAACTTGTACACTAGAGGAACTGACTGGTTTTGTCAAGTACTATTACCAACAAAATTAAAAACTGAATTCAGCTTAATTTTACATTTCCTGTTGCATGTACTGGTACAGTAGTTTGATATGTGTGCACAGGCACTATATGTCTTTGTCATTATCACCTTGGTTCCAGTGGCCACGCAGGCCGGGCACCAGCTGGGACGCTGCTATTGTTAGCCGTTGCTTTTTACAACCTGGGATTGTGAGCTGAGCTTGCAGGACTGTAAAGGTACAGTGGGAATCAGTACTGATGTTAGCAAGGTAAACTACTAGCTTCCACTTTCAGCGTGGAATGTCGTGGCTCTCGTGGTTTTGTATTTGTCGGCTCACATCACCGCAGTCTTGTAAAGGTCGGGGTGAGAGGAGAGGTATCCATATGTCTGCAATCTGCTACCGCACCACTAAATGCCACTAAGCCAATACTTTTTTAAAAGGTAGACAAAGTCTCTTGTATTTCGTTGTATATGTAAGAAAATGTCAAGCAGATTGTGTGGTTGGTTGCACATGTGCCCAAGAGGATTATGTCAAAACCAAATATCAGAGTATCATCTGCAAACTCTTCAAAGCCAATCAAAGTTGCATATTAAAGCAGTAATACTTTTCTGCCCTTTCAGTCTCAGAATGGGACCGTTAAGATCAGCAGCCGGACAGACTTGCTGTGGAGCTCAGCTGCAGACAGAGAGGCAGCAGCGTTGCCGTTGAGGATTCTCTGTGTAGTCAGGGGGATTGACCATATTACAGGCTTTTATACATATCAGCTCGGTGTCGCCTCTGTTGTTATTTTGTAGGCCTGATGGATGGTTGTTTGCAGCGGTCATTTTTTAGTCTTGGCTAACTCTAACAGCAGCATACAGTATGTGTGAAGGCGCGTGTTTAAAGGCGGGTGTGTGAGATTGTGTGTATGTGTGCCAGCATGCTTCTTGTGTGCGAGTGTGTTAAAAGCTGAACGATAGTCCCCATGATTGATGCTACATGTAAAACTAAAACTGGCCCCGCATGAACACTGTAATACCTTACACTTGATGACAACAACGTGTCCTGAGGTGACAGCAGGACGCGCCGCAATACCAATAAATCCATATTTCCCCTTGTACTCTGCTCATTTACACTCTTTTCTTCCTGCCGAGGCATCATCGCCAAGTCACACAAGAGCAGGTTGTATCCTGCTTTACAGGAGAGGGAGAGAGGCAAATCTTTCTATAGGGAGAGAGGGAGAAAGCGCCGGCGATATATCACCAACCAGGGCTCACTGAAACCAGTGCTTGTTCGATTTTTCACTTCAACTGTCAGTATTATTTACAGAAGAATCTGTCGACACCGAAAAGGATACAGCAAAGGAGAACAGCTTCTCTGACATGGTTTTGTTCCTGTTAAATGGGGGTCAATAGAAGGGCAGCTATATAACATAAACACAGATACAGTGCTGGTGTACTACCCACCAGATAATGCTGTTCCACTCTCAACTGGCAAGCTGTCGCATGATCAGCGTGGATGCAGGTATATGTCAGATCAGGCCGTGCAGTTTCAAGCTCGCCTGTCTGTGTCTAAACACACAAGTTCAGTCTCACACTAATGGCTTACGGCTTTCTCAAATCTGATTGTGTCAGTATGCAAAACGAATACGGTTCTACCTGCACCGCTGTGTGCACAGCATCCTTTCTCTTTCATCCAGTGGCTCATTTTAACTGACAGCACGCCGAGTGTCATTTGATGTCAAGCTTTATTCCGTCTCACTTCTTGCTGGGTTGCTCTTTTGTGCGTTAGAAACTGTCAAAATTATATTTTGACAGTAAGCGTTGTACCTCCAGTCTAGCCTAAAATCATATTCACACAGCCCTTTATCTTCAGTCAGGTCTGCTTGAGTAGGCAAGGGCCCTGAGCAAGAGACATTAAAGTACTGAGCTCCGTGTTTTCACTATAAACTGAGAAGAACTCAAACTCTTTGGACTTACTTTAAACTTAAGTATGTGGACTTTAAAGGGACACGACTAGGGCGCATTTTAAAAAGTTTTATTGTGACTTGGACTGAGAATCATGCCGAGCAGAACCAACGTTTTAATGACTTCACAACAACACTTTACTGCCTTAAAAGACTTCAGATATTCTGGCAAATGTCTGTCTCTGAACATGCTAAAAGGGTTTCCTACACAAACATACATCAAAGCTTTCATATCTACATGGCTGTAGACATGCAGGAACACACAGGTAAATGGAAAAGCAAAGCATGAAAGACCCCAAAAACACACTCAAACACATCCAAATGACATCTCAAATATGCAGACATGCACATGTTGGAGGGAAGATTCCTCTGCGCACAGAAACAGAAACACACTCACACACATGCAGTGATCTGTCGTCCTTGTTGTTGTTTTTCTGCCTTGCCTTTCATGTTCAAAGCTTAGTGTTTGATTCCTGCATCTCCGCTGAGGATAGAGGGAGAGAGCATAATCTGTGTGACGGGGTGGAGGTGAAGAAAGAGAAAAAGAGGTGGCAGAACGAATGAAAGGCAAGGGAAAATGTTTAATTGAGCAACCTTGGCGATCTCACATCCTCATAACACGATTAAGACTAACCTGGCATCTAAATATGGAAACGGGAGATGTTCCTGTAGGTAACTGTTGCCACAGGCCTCCGTATTTAACATGATAATATTTCATAATACTTGTTGATTGCTTATTCCATGTGCGTGGATACAAGCAGGGTGTTTCTGCAGCTGGTCAGGCCTTCAACAGAATGAAACTGAGGCCGCATCTAAATGAGAAAAACTCTTACCAGCTAAAGAAGAGCTTTATGCACGACTACCAACGTGACAGGAAAACGTCCCAGCAGCAAACTGTTGGCGTAGTGTGGATGTGAACGTTCAGTTTCCCCTCAGATTGTAGCCATCAACACAACCATCAGCAGAGATGATGGGTCAGGAGAGCCGTGTGACCGTAATAAACAGAGTCAGCGTGAAGTAGAGATGATGCCCGGCAGATATTAACAGCAAATAGGCTCCAGATTCATCTCTCTGTCCTCGCTGACACACACACACACACATTCACACAGACGCTCGCTGCTCCTCTGGCGCAAGGCCAAACTCAGCAGCGACGGGGTGGAGGGACAGAAGCAGCGGTTGACAGAATATCAGCAAATGGCAGCACGTGTATGGAAGAACATCAGTGTGTGTCCGTGTGTGCGTGCATGCGTGCCACATGCTACATTTGTATATGTGTGTGTTCTGACAGAGACAGCTGGGCTTTAAACAGGAGCGGGCTGTTGGATAAATCAATGAGACGGTGGGGTGGCCACCACCTCCCCGGTTACTCAGCAGGAAGGACCCCTATTCCTGTGTCCAGGACACATCTCAGTGTGTGTGCGTGTTGGTGAATAACGGCCTGCTGAGTATTTGCCAGCAGGTGTTTATGGATCCAGCTGTGGACCGCAGCATCGTCCACTTTGTAGCCATCAGAAAAAACTATTTCTCGTCAAACTTTTTCCTCGTCTGATCAACATCACTGTTGTTTCGGTGGTCTTTCTGTTAATGTCTTTCCTTTTCTTTGTTTGTGAAGATTATTAGGAGAAGTGTTCAGGAGCCAGAACCAGAAATAAACTGCTAAACAAAAAAAGATCTTGAGGTCCGTTTTAAAATATTTCAATGTTGTGGTTCTCGTAGATAAGGAGTTGTGTTGCAGAGTTGAACAAAATGGAGCAGAAAGCCTGTTCTCACATAGTTTTAACCTCAGTCTTAGGAGTGCAAACAATCAATGAATAATCCAGTGTGAGGTTAAGGTGAGCACCAGTAGTACAGTATCATAGCAGCTCTATTATAAATATATTGGATTTCCCTCAGACTCTAGTAGAAATCCCAAAGAATATTGAAAAACACAAGCATGGACCAAGTCTAACGGTGGGGATGAAGAGGAACAGAGTCTGGCAATGTTCTTGAGGCGTTTGAGGGGGTTTCCAAAGGTCAAATGTACATCTAGATTTGCAAAAGAAAATCCTATTGAGAAAAAGGAGAGGTGGGTTACGCCAACTAAGAGCACCTGAGCCTTGTAGCTGCTGAAAAGATGATGAAATATGACTGAGGACTAAATCCTTCGGAGCACATCGTGACAGGGTACACGAGGTTCATGTGACCGCCCAGGGAACAGATCTGCCAGATGAAAAGGAAGTAAATCCATCCATGGTACTGCAGTTCAATCTGAGTTTCAGAGATACTTGAGCAGCATGTTATTGTCCATGGTATCAAAAGCAGCTCTTATCGTGCGTCCAGCAGAGCATTTTCTTTTGTCATGTTCTTTTTATTCACATTTCCATTTCCCAAAAATCTAAATGTCTTGTGATACATCAAAGACGGGATGTGATGTGTACAACAGGCTTTCAACAACAGTTGACTTTGTACAATTCTTTAAAGTTCATACTTATGCTGTTGAGTCATTTCTTCATCTATTAATCTTCTTTGTACACAGAGAACTATTTCACTTTTATCCATTACTCCATCAGAAATATACAATTAAAGTTAACTCTCATTCTATCTTCTGGTGATGGACCTTGTTGTAGATTGTTTGTGCAATTTTTTTATCATTTTGACAATAATTCTGTATTTTCCTGGAATTGTTTTTCTGAAATGCCGTAAAACATCAAAACTCATAGCAAATTGGCCAGTATATAATATAGAGTAATGAAGTACAATGTGAGCAATTATTCTGCTCGATACACTAAGGGTGCTTTCACACTCAACACGTTGAACTTTGGTTTGGTTAAATAGAACTTTGTCTGTTTGCTTGGTTAGTAAGGTTCAATCAGACCCTGGTGGCGATCAAACAACTGAACTGAGACTGCCTGCAACATTGGGTTGTTTTCATCAACAACGTTGAAACCCAATTGGGATAAAATAATTGAATCATATGGTACCTTTAGACTTTGCAAACGTTAGTGGACGGAATGGATCACATTCTGATAATTGAACGGGCTTTTGATGCTCAAAAATTTGTATTCACTATTTCACGGCAACTCCTTTTTCAATTATTGTGTATCCCATCTTGTTTCCTGGGGGCTTGGTGTGTCCTTATAAAACCCATGTTAGTAACAATACAAGAACCTGCTCCAAACATCGCCTTACAGCGGCGTCTGTTGATGGAAATCGAATTAGTTCTTCTGTGGTTGAATAAAGGAAATGTGCATGGACTGGAGGAAACAAGACAGAATGACTCTCTATTCATCCCATTTGTTGAGATTGATATCCATGTTGAGTCAATGTAAATAAAACTTACTCCAAAGGTTATAATATGTAAATGTCATCACTTCAACATTACAGAATGTTTACAGCTATAGTATATAGTATATAGTATATAGTATATAGTATAGCATCTCAAAGTCTTGCAGTGTAAAGTCATTGACGTCATCCTGACACATCCTCGGCCGAACCGACGCAGCTCCTTATGAGAGCGGGAGTTAGTCAGCCACCTGTTGCTATGGTAGCATAGAGTGACTATCAGATCGGTAGTATATTCAGAAATACACGTCCTCTCTCTTCTTGTGATGCCAGAGACATTTCTCCACTCGGAGAGATGATGAAAAGCAGATCCAAGCCGTAAGAGGATGTGGGGAAAGTGATGCACTGAAGAGCATTTCAGCCCACCTGAACAGATACAATGTGGTTGCTACTACATTAAAGAGACACTCGTGTTGAAAGGCACATGTTCTCCCTCTGTAACCTGCTTCGTTGTTCTGTTGTGCCCATTCACACTCTTTCTGTCCTTCAACGTGTGACAGAGGAGAGGCTTCTGATGTGCCAGTGCTGAGGTTACTGATGTCACCTGCACTCTTCCTCTTCTCATGGCTGAATCTCTCTTGGCTGAATCTCTCTCTTGTTGTCGCTCTCCCTCCGCCTCTCTCTCTCTCTTACAGTTGGGCCAAGGTAAACCCTGTCTAAGCACTGTGATGTTCATGCTTATCTTTAAGTGTGTCACTCCCTCTGTTTTGACACCTGCATGCTGTCAAGGACGGGCAAGCGACAGTGGCAGCCAGTGCTAAGAAACCAAAATGCTTTGATTGCGTGTCATGTGGACCTCAAAAGGTTTGGCGGACCTAGCACATCAAAGACACAGCAGAGATGCTTCAGATGGAAGTCAGGTGCCTGGGAACACCATGAAATAGGTTGTTTACGTCACCACTTCTACTCTCTGCCAGGGAACAGCTTCCCGTGTTACCTGGTGCTGAGGACACGTCTTTAATATAACTGAATCATGAATACAGCTTCTTTCTTATTCATGATGCTATCTTAGCCGTGGCTTTTGGACCACATTCATACGTTTTGGACACCCCCCATATTCTCATGTATTCTCAGTTATTCATTATTTGTATTGTTTGTTAATTGTTTTGTTTATTCATCACCATATGTTCATCTGCAATAGCAACTTCAATGTTTTTGTTTGGAAAAGCCTGCAGTGTGCAGTGACGTTGATGTGTATATGTTTCTGTGCTTTCAGATAAGTAAATATGTTCTTTGAAACTTATGCACGCCTGGATGTCCCTTGTGTCCAAATGTGCAACAAATGTCACAATAGCGGAAATTTATTCCCGATACCCGATTTGACACCACGGGTAAAAAACTGAATCAAATCAATAAATCCCACCTACGTACATCAACATACACTCATTTATTACCATTTGCATACGGTTTGTACTATTTATTAATAATCCCTGATGATCAGCCTCAAGTTTCTTGCCAAAAACAAAATTACAATTGTAAATTTGAACACATCTTGAGAATATTATGATTTACCCAACACTCATTTTACTGAACAGAACTTGAAAGCATCATAATGTAACTCAACGCAACATTCGCACTGTTGGGATCTGGTTGAAGAAGGTTTGGTTATTAGCAAACATTAATTAATACATACCATAATACATACCATAATGCATACCATGATATATACCATGATACATACCATGATACATACCATAATACATACCATGATACATACCATGATACATACCATGATACATACCATAATACATACCATAATACATACCATGATCCATACCATAATGCATACCATGATACATACCATAATACATACCATGATACATACCATAATGCATACCATGATACATACCATAATGCATACCATAATGCATACCATGATACATACCATAATGCATACCATAATACATACCATGATCCATACCATAATACATACCATGATACATACCATGATACATACCATGATACATACCATAATGCATACCATGATACATACCATAATACATACCATGATGCATACCAT
>NW_022280061.1:4708650-4719101 GCF_004355925.1 Anarrhichthys ocellatus | reverse complement strand
CATACCATGATGCATACCATGATACATACCATAATACATACCATGATACATACCATAATGCATACCATGATGCATACCATGATACATACCATAATACATACCATAATACATACCAAATGCATGTGAGCGGGAAAATTAGGAGTAACTTTTCGTAAAATATCATATGAACCGTTGGTAGCATAGGGAGTTGTCTGTCTTTATTTTAAACTTCGTGAGACGAGATGTTAAACAAAGAGATGAGGAACAATGGGGGCAACTGGTAATAACTCTGTGGCATGGAGCAAAGCTGAGCTGTGTTGCTGTACCACGCTGTAGTTGTGTGTGTGGCTTAGTAAAAGTAAAGAGAATCCTAATTGCTGCAAAAAGACACAACAACTGTTTATTTTATCATTCACATCCCCAGATGAACTCTGTGGCACTGCTGATGAAATGCAGCTTACTGGCTTTACACGAAAATAACACAAGGAGCGGCCCATGACCTGGGACACCACCATCAATGTAACGTGTTACACACAGAGACAAGCAGCAAACACAATAATTGAGGTAGTCTCAACCCAGCATTTAACAGGACTCTGTGGTCCGTTAACTTCACAACACACAGTAAAGCTTACAGTACAACAAACTTACAGTAAAGTCATGGCCCTTAATCTCTTCCCAGACAAAAGCCTGGGAAGAGTTTGCTTCACATAGCAATTAAGATGTCTTTTGGTCCGTTGATGTGTCCAGTAGAGTTTCCTCTGAATTCCAACAGTAAAAGGGCCGTTGTATCGTTAACGGCGGCTGGTTCTCGAATGGCAGCAGAGTTCAAATCAACTGAATTGGAAGAGAACAGGTAACATAAGTTCTCCTTCTCTTACATAAAGAACAGTGATGTCTTTCTTCTGCCGGCAGCGTGAGACCAGTGGTTGCACAGGGATCTTTCAAAGGATCCAAAAATGATCAGTGAACATTAAAGTTTCTTGTCCAGCAAGATTGGGTGTATATCTAAGTAACAAACGTTTGATTACCTCCTGTAGTAACTGATCACAGCTGCTGTGAAAAGGCCGTGACCACGTTTTCAGACTGTTGGCATCGACTTAGTATTCGGTTCATGCAACATCCTGTCATCCTATGTCCGGCTAGCTGTATCGTTCTGCTTCACATTTTCATGCTAAGCTAAGCTAATCACCTCCTGCAGAGTGAAGTGATAACATCAGCCACACAATCGATCACAAGAATTTTAAATCCAATGTTTGTTGTTGAAAAATATTAAATAGTTATTTTTCTAAATAAAGGTCTACATACTATATTTCCAGTCTTACAACAATGTACGTGTTTGTTCAAGGAACCCTAAAGAAATGAAGCCAGAGTCGGTGTTTCTTAATTGGATCGTGACAATTGTGAAGCAGCCTTCTGCGAATACTGCAGATGGCCAGTCCACCGTTGGCTTGTAATAGTTATTTTAGCATAATCCTTTTTTCAAATGCTTATATATTTGAAGTAGATGACATCTGTTAGAGAAATTATCTGACGGCTTAAATACAGTAATTCACACTGTTGAACTACATGTCACTGCTAGTGATGATGTCTACTATGATCTATTAACAACTTCTGAATTGTGTACGCTTGAAATATAAAATGCAGTGTTTGATTCAAATTTTCTTGCAATACTTCAAGGAGTTGTTTATGTTGAGTGTGGATGAACAGGTGGATCAGTTTGAGTGCTAAAGCCTGGGGCCATTTTTTGTTATTCCCAGTCTGTCCTTGAAGAGATAATATAACTACTCACACAGTTAAAGTAAACCGAGTAGGTTTTATTATATTATTTAAACCGTGAAAGTCTAATACTACACCTATTTGCATAGATAAATTGAAGTAAATTGAGCAAAACATGTTGTTTTAAACAAATTCAGCGTGCAGTTGGGTTGCTTTGTGGTGCAGGTGGAAAATTTGGTGAAAATAACCACTGAATAATGCACGCACACACGCACACACACACACACACACACACACATAGAGTCAAAAGAATTGCTGTCATCAAAATGAAACATACACACAAAAACACTGCATCTCAGGAGAAATGTTTATTTTCAGAAACTGTCTTTTTGGTTTCCTCTCGCTCTCCTTCAAAGATCCTCGCCTCACCCCGGCTGAGTGAGTCGCTGCGTCGCCACCACGGAGAGTTTGAAAGTTAAAAGACGGTGTTTATTGTTTCTAAAAGAATAAGAGAATACGCAGACATTTTCTGCCACCGCTGTCTTTTTGATGTGCAATCTTTGTGTGTCTTTCTGCAGGGTTCTAGTTTACATCGGAGAATACTCAAATAGAATGCGCTCACGCTTCTGTATGAAACAAACACCAGATGTGATATGCCGCGCTCTCATCTTAATTGCACTGTGCTGGACCCCGGCCTTTCATTTTTTAAGATGCTATTAGAGGAAATAAATTGGACATGATACATAAAAAAAACAATACACCGGATTTTCACAGAAATACCAATAACACCAATTGTTGAGGAAAAACCTCAACAAAAGAAGGTATTCTGTCCACAGAGAGAGGAGCAACCAGGGCAGTACTGACGCTGTGCTGTGCTCTAAAGCCTGACTGGAAAACATGGAAAAACAGCATTTTCAATGATTTTGCTTACACATGGGAGGTTTGATAATAGTTTGATAAGGCCTGTAATTGTTCATTGGTGAGTTGTCTAGATTGAGCCGTTTTCAGGGCCTGTGGGAAATAGCCTGAAAGTAGAGAAGCGTTGACTATTTGCAGTGCTTTACCTGCGTTTGTCTGTTCACCGTCTGTCTTAGATGAGCAGCTTTATATTGTTTGCTTTTGCTCAGGTGAGATTGCTAAACTTCAGTTTGTCTTTGAATTAAGATTGCACTTCCCTTGAATATGTGTGTGCGCCTGAGTCATGAGGTGTGCACACCTATTACCTCCAGACATAATGCAGTTTGTCATAGGTTAATAGAGCTAGAACTGTGCCACATTTTTTGCATTATTGTTGTGTGCTCTGGTGTCCGACTTTTGTCTGTGTGCCGTTTAATGACTGCCTGTATTATTGTGGTGCACAACTAGATCGACGTATCTGGAGCTGACTCATCTGGTGTGGCCGCTGTGAACAGGTTCTGTTGACGGTCACTGAAGGACTGTGTGTCTACAAATGAATGCACATTGTTCAGTGATATACTATGTTGGTTTCATTCCATATAGCAGAGGTATTCAATTAAAATGCAACGAGGTCCACTTCGATAGAATTCCTCATGCAAAGGACCGGAACATTACAACAATGTCTAACTTGCGCTATGATTTAGTGCCATATATACTGAAGTAGCCGAGCAGTTGTATTAAAGGCTCTGGTCTTGTTGTCCACTTTTCTCCTTTTGGAGAACGTCGTGGGAAATAACTTCTCTGACTCACGTTCTCTCCGACTGTTGGTTCTCTCTCCCTGTCTCTGCCATGTGTGTGTTTATCTCACTCGAGTTGAGGGCGATAATTATCGGAATTCACATATTTAATTGGCTGAGTAGCATCACGTGAGATGATTTACAACTCATGCAATTGGTCGGTGTGTTTCCTGGACCACCGAACGAGTGCCGCAAAGGCTAGAAAAGCTGCGCCGGTTAAAATAGAGGCGCGCTGTCAAAGTGTTATAATTCTCAATTATCTATCAGTTTTAGTTCTGGGTCCAGATGCAACGGTGTCTGAGTCCGGACACGGACTGCGGTCTGCCTGTTAGTGACTGCTGCCATATAGCAAACTGAACACACATGAAACCTCCCATAATGAAGCAATTATGTAAAGCAATGATAAGCAGTGATGAAAAGATTCTTCCATCTAAAAGCTTAGTCTCGAGCCTTTGATGTTGCCAAACTCCAGCCTCATTGTGTGATAGGCAGTGACACCACAAATGAGCCACTATCTCCTCTCAAAGTACAAACACATTCACGCAAACGCACATAACTGCACACTCAACTACAGAGAGAAATATGCAGGAGCATGCACACAAACACACAACCATGTTCTATCAGTCTCCTGGAATTGTAGTCATCCAGATTATTGCGAGACAAAGCGGAGACAGAGTCACGGGGATGAGCGCATGCACATCAAAGCCAGCTTGGTTGATAGTGATCGTAGCTCGTGGCTGCATGGAAATGTGCAACGAGACACATCACTCAGTGTGATATTGGCCCTTGTGTGTGCGTGAGATCTGTCATCCAGCAGTCCATCCATCCATCTATCCAGTTCACCGTCTTATATCTTATGAAGGACTCTGTCAACGACGTGTGTGTGTGTGTGTGTACGTGTACGTGTGCGTGTGTGTGTATGTGTGTGTGTGTGTGTGTGCTGTCGCCAATGATTCCCCTAAGGCAAATGTGATGCACCTTGATTTCTTCTTCTCTCTTTGTATCCCCCTTCCTCTTGACAGACATACAAACATGCATATTAAACACATTCACACATTTTGCTGAGAGTGAGATGAAGAGATTGATACTCTGTGCGGTGCGTTTGAAGCTGCAGCCAGTTAGCTAAGCGTACCAGCTCAAACCAGGGGGAAACAGTTAGCCTGACTCTGTCCTACGATAACACAATCTGCCTACCAGCACTTCTTTAGCTCACTAATTAACAAGCCGGAGCATTGCTATAAGAGATTCCCCCCCAAAAAAACACAATCTGTTCTTTTGCACTTCATCTTTTCACGAAACAAAGATCATGTGAAGTGTCATTAGTCAGTTTTAAAGGTGCTGCTGTTTGGCTTCATATGTACTGTCCAGACGTGACAGACAGTCTATAAAAGTGCTGTACAAATACATTTTGATTGACAGACGGACAGAAACTTTCAGCAATGTAAGTTATTGTTTTCATGAATGCAACAACTACTACTATTACTACTACAGTGCTGTCATTACTACGTTACTTCAACTTGTGGGTTTTCGAGGTAACATATTGCAAGTAGTTTCTGTAATCACATCACTTGTCGCAGTAACACAGCAGTATAAAGCACTGTAATGGATGTTATGCTGCTGAGCATGTTGTCTCTTTCTAAACATAATATTTTAGTAATTTTTCATGACACATAGACTTCATCAGTCAAGGTAAAGTTCTGTTGCCCGAGCTCATTGTCCCTTCAACTGTTGGACACACATTTTTAAAACGTATGAACTGGCAAAGGAGGACAGATGCTTTTATGAGCGGAGTTGTACTCATTGAATTGATGTCACAGTACAGTGAAACGTCAGCTGGGTCACTGCCCGATGCAGTACACTCCAAAAGCAATCTGTGATAGCACTCGTAGACACACACACACTTCAATGTGATGTCAAAAGAATCATGACTCCTGACGGATAATGGAGATAAGGCTTCACGGTCAGTTCTGGGCCGGTTGTGCAGCAGTTACACAAATAGAGAGACTTGTGTCAGACTGTGTAATGCAGTGGCAGGCCATGTGTTTTATACCTGCCTTCAGTGCTGTCCTATTACAGTTGAACCACCTCCTAATAACCTCATTATGACGCCACAGCTACGGGCTATTATTTGTTTCATGTAAAAAACGCATATTCACATAACACTGCAACATTTGACGAGTGAAACAACATTTTACATGAAGCTCAACACCTATGAGGGCTACAAATACATAACTGCAGAGTGCAGAAACATGAATACGCGCATGAAGGGATGCTGCGTCATTAACGGACAATGCATGTAGTCAAAATTGATCCAGCAAAACTGCAGCGCTAAAACACGCATTCCACCACACAATCAAGAGCACGGGCCGTTCAATTATGATTAACATCAGAGGGGACGATATTAACCATATAAAAAAGCTGCTGTTCACTACCTGAAGACAAAGTCCTCCTTTCTTTGATTACAAAGAGTTTAATCTCACGGTTGTTCAGTCAAACTAAAGATCTGATTGGTTGAACACTATGACAATCAACAATATCGTCCCCATTCACTTAAACTGCAAAGAGATTCACTTGTGAGTCTGAAGGCCTCCGGGCAGATTTTTTAAATTGTAAAATTTTATTTGAATACTTTTTTTCTGAGTACTCAAAACTGCCGATTGACAGGTATCACAGAAAGAAAAACAAGGTTCCTGCATGTTGTACATGGCCCACTGAACGGAAGTAAAGGGAGTTTTACCTTGAGAGAAGAGAAAGGTTTAGGTACAATAAGGAGTGGAGAGTAGAGGATCAGAGGGAAGTGAAAAAGAGCTTTTAGAACGGGCTCATGGCTGCGGAGGAGGAGGAGGAGGAGAGTTGGAAGGAAGGAATGAAAGGAAACCTGCCTTTTTCAAGGATAAAAAATTAAGAGGGGGAATATAGTTTGCACCCAAAAATATTAAAGACATTCCCTCCTCTGCTCTCGAATAACACTCAAGGTTCCTTTGAAATCTGAAAGAATAAAAATGTGGGTTTTTATGAGCACGTGTATGTATCGCTAAAAGCACATTTTTACATGTGATACAAGAACTACTCTCAACAAACTGCATACAATTGCACATCCAGTTACTTATTGTGATTTCATATAAAAAAACAGGAGGCTAATTATATATATATATATATATATATATATGTATATATATATATATATATATATATATATATATATAATAAATAAGGCCATATCGTGGTTAAAGTGAGAGTAAGGCAGAGGGGGTGAAGGAGACCAGCAGTACACTAACCACGACAACCTGTCATTGAAAAATGGGAGATGGACAAAAAAGATTCTCGCTGTGAAAGAGCAGAGAAAGATTTAATCTGGTGCTACAGTATTTCATTCTGCCGCTGTTGTTTGTTGATTCACAGCGACAGAAAAGCTTTTGTATCGGAGGAATGTTTCGGGGAAAGAATACAACAGACGGAATGTAAAGGATGCAGGATGCAGAAAAAGACTGACAGTATATTTGACTAAAGTTGGAGGAACTTTTTGCATAGAAGGAGAATGTAAATAGGGAATCGATAATCCTGTAAATGCTGAACATCAAGGGGACGGTGTGTGTGTGAGTGTGTGTGCCTGCGGGAACATGTGACTGAAAAGAGAGAGGTGAGAGAAAAAGCTGTGAAATCGTGAAAGGTGATTTTCACACGTCGCACATTATTCAGTGTCTTTTATTCATTCTTATTGGCACTGACGTATTGTGTGTACTCTTTATGTATAGATTATAGTGTGTAAGTGTGTGTGTGTGTATCTTTGTGTGTTTGTGACAAGGGAGACAAAAGTTCCGGTCTCCATTCATGGGCCGCATTCTTCAGAGGACACGGTGTACCCTGAGGAGAGCCTGAGGACCATGCTGTGCCCCACCGCTTCCTCCCCGTGCTTCTAAAACTACGAACACTTCGGGAAAGATGCTGATTTTAACAGGACAGAGTCACTATTAAACACACTTATAGTACGAGAGATGTAGCTCAGTGCTTTACATTAAGAAACACATTCAAACAAGAGCACATAGACAATAGAATGACAATAAATAGATTCTACAATATCTACGTAAAAATAAAAAACATTATCATGAATAATAAAAATGAGAGGATTTGTAAAAAGAAAGAAAAAAGACAGCTGTATTTTAAAAATGTTCATAAAGCCGACTTCACTTGTACCTTTTGGTAAACGGCTGCGCTGCCAATTTTCTTGTGCGTAAAATGTGTAAAAACCCAGCGGTGGAAAACTTGAAAGCTCATTTAGGTTTTTAAAACGTTGAGTGTCTGCAATGTAGGCCGTACGCAAACCATTAAGAACTATAAAACAAGTCACATGATCCTCACATCTCTTCTGAATGATACTGCGAGCCCGTTAGCTGAACCCAGGTGCTCTGCTCTCTCTTCTCTGTTCTGGTTAATAGTCGAGCAGCACAGGTCCGAATCAGCTCAGGTTTTTTAATAATGGACTTTCAGAAGGCCAGAAATAGCATCGCAACAATCTAATGTATTTGAAATGAAAGCAGGAATATGCTTTTCAGCATCTTTATATGATAGGAACAGCCGTACTTAGGCGATGTTTCTTAAGTGATAAAAACCTTCATTTTATGTGGCGTGGAATTGAACTCTGACTCTAGAACAATGGCCAGACATGTTACCTCTGGTTTGATCTCAGGAGCCTGCAGTTTGCAGGAAAGTAGATATATTTTGGCTTTATGACCAACTCACCATTATTTTGGTTTTATCTTTATCTCCATGCAGCTCAGGGAGTCATCGCCAGGCTCGAGCAACATATACAGCAGCGTGTGATCAGAATAACTGTGAAAATTAAGTTTATATTCCCTAATTACCTACAGGGAGCATATGGGAATAAAAGAGGAGCAGACCAAGACAGCTTTCCCTTTGCAGCACCGAATGGCAAATCCCATTTTCCTGATAAATGATCTCTGCCAAATGCTCAATAATGCTAACCAACAGCTGGTCGCTAACTTTGTCTTTTTGCCGTTTGGTGCTGAACATGTAGAATATTCTGTCACTTTAGAGTTTTTTAATTGTCAAGAGCCGCCTGATGTTGATCAGAGTGAAGAAAAACAGTTGTTGCCCATAAAACCAAAACATGAAAAGATGCCAAAAAGCTCAATCGAGCAGAGAAGATCTGTGAAGTCTGGTGTCTGGTGCAGGACCGTTTCATCCTGATCTGGCATTGTGGCATATACTGTATGTTCATGTATACATGTAGGCTCCATGCTTTCAGGCTGCTTGTGTCCATCTCCTGTTTCACTTTTACTCTGTTGTGAATTTTTAATGAGAAATCAAGATTTAGAAAAATGAGCCCTGTAATGGCTCTTTGAACCACACCGCTGCCTCTGCATCTTGAAGGAAACTTGCAGTAAATACATCTACCTGTAATTGCAAAGCTAATACGCGCTTTAGCTGAATGCCAATTAGTTTCATCTGTGAGCTTTGAAAAGAGTCCTGACAATCAACGCGTTCATGTAGCCTCTTCCCAACACATGAGACAGAAGTGGGAAGATTTTCTTAAAGCTACAGAACACAAAACTGTGATTTTGTTTTTTTTATGTTTCCATATATGTTTTCATTGACAACATTTCCACTGCAGGCTCACTCTCAAACAGAGCACCTGTGGGATGCAACCAGGGGAGATGTGGCCGAGGCAGCGGAGTGCGGTGCATCTGTCTGGGCTGGCATGCAGCTGTAGCTGGCGTGCTACTGCAGTCGCAGCTGCAGGTAATTGGGTCGTCAGTAGTAATGTCTATTTATCTCTCCCGCAGTAAAGCTGGCACAGCTCCCTGCTGATGTCTTCATGCACTGGCAGAACATTCTCTGGACCAGACGGCGTCATGGCACACCGTTCGCCATGAGCCCCAGTATATAGTATATACAGGACAGCAACACTATCCAGGTGTAAACTCTGGACAGAGTACATGTGCCTTCTGATGACCATCTGTCTGTCTTTTGACTGGTGTGCTTGCCTTGCCCCACTGATTTGCTTGCCTGCATGTTCTGCCCACCATTACCAACTACACTGACCATTTAAAGACCACATCTGTTCTACCTCCTGAGTCTGCTTTGAGCTACCAGATCTGTGTGATCCAGTGTTACAGACAAGAGAGTGTGAGAGAGAGCGAGAGCAGAAGTTGTTATGTTCAAAAGGTGAAGTCCAACTGGAATCAAACTGCATGCTTTTCTGCTCCAGCTCTGCTTTATAAATAACACGTCCTGTCCTTTGGTGTGCTTTCATGGTGGTGTTCCGTATGTGCATATAGAAGTTACTCATAAACTTAAACTGAAAAACACAATGCTTCCTGGCTAATGTATCCCTTGCATGTAGCAAGCTTGTCAGCTTGTTCAATTAGTTGCTATAGATCCACAGAGAGCTGCTGCACATTCAACAGCTTACAAACTGTAGCTGCAATTGTCAACATTGATCAATTTAGATATTAATGGGTGTGGCCTCTAATGCATATATGAATGATTTTAACAGCCAATCTTACATAAATAATAAAGTTGTGATTTTTCTTTCTTCTGCCAAATGGGAGCTGCACTGTAGTGCTGTACAAGCTTCCAATACACTGGGTGGTCAATTTCTTTTCAATGTTGCATGTGAATAATTCTACAGTGGGCAGTATGAAAGGTGAATACACAGCAGGTGCTGATTGAGTTACATGTTGTTTTGCTGTGTTGAGAAGAGCAATAAGTAGATCAGTGTGCCCACATGTCCCTGAAGTGGACAGCTAGAAAGATGTCTTAAAACTGTCCTCATTTGCTTCAACATTTCCTCACTGACAGGTGTGTGTGTGTGCGTGTGTGTGTGTGTGTGTGTGTGTGCGTGCGTGCGTGTGTGTGTGTGTGTGCGAGAGAGAGAGAGAGAGAGAGAGAGAGAGAGAGAGAGAGAGAGAGAGAGAGAGAGGACATAATCCAAACTGAGATTGGTTGCTATGTGATATCTTGTCCCACAGACTCAATCAATAGCTGCCAGTGAGGAAGAATGAAGCTTTCTCTCTCTCTCTCTCTCTCTCTCTCTCTCTC
>NW_022280061.1:4691347-4708550 GCF_004355925.1 Anarrhichthys ocellatus | reverse complement strand
GAGAGAGAGAGAGAGAGAGAGAGAGAGAGAGAAAGCTTCATTCTTCCTCACTGGCAGCTATTGATTGAGTCTGTGGGACAAGATATCACATAGCAACCAATCTCAGTTTGGATTATGTCCTCTCTCTCTCTCTCTCTCTCGCTCCCTCTCTCTCTCTCTCTCTCTCTCTCTCTCTCTCTCTCTCTCTCTCTCTCTCCCCCCCCCCTCTACTACACCTCTACTCTGGATTCCTTTCACTCAAGTGGACAGATCCTCAAGTTGGAAGAAGCTCCCCACACATCCCTAGATATTGAACTCCCCAGTGAATCACCGGCAATCATTTTTAGAGGCAGCCAATTATACAGAGGGGCTCTAAACTTTGAGGACTTCAAGGACTTTTTGAAAGTCTACAGTAATTTAAACTTGGCTCTAGCAGATATACAGTTCCTCTGTAACATGTCATAAATAACCAATGTCAGAACTGGCTCCATACACTTTGTGCTCTTGTTATTCACTCTCTGTAGCTGCCCCGACACAGGAAATAAACGTACCTTTTAGGTTCTTTATGTTTTCTTTGCTTTGATGGAAATGCAAGCCTGCAGTGGTTATGGGAACCTGTTTTACCAGCCACTGTCCCCCTGCAACCAGAGCCACATAGTTTATTTGTGACATCTTTTGCATTACATGTGTGGCCCCCTTTACCTCACATGCATGTAAAGGAATGAACCTACCATCCTAGCCTGGCTGAACTTCATTTGAACTTGCGTGCAACTACACGATAGATGAGGCACTGCCACCACTGAGCAATTTGCATGCAAAGATGCAACTGGACCAGTACCAACTGTAATTTGGTGGAAGCGTTCCTTTGGACCAGCACCAACCGTCCAACAGGCTTTCATGAATGAGTGAGTAAAAGCAATTTACGACAACCTTACAACCAACAATGGCAGTCTGCAGTTCCAAGCACTAAAAAACAATTCTGCCCTATTTCTCAACCGGCATCTTTACAGTACCACACAAATAATATGTATATGATAAACAAGATTAAAAGTATAAAGTAATGTAGCCGATTCTGTGAGGTTGTACTTATAGAAACAGCTTACCCTAGTATGGTAACATGCTGAAATGCAGCTCAGGCATAATGTTTACCATGTCCATGATCATGGTAAAGTCTGTTAACATGCCATCATTAGCTAATTAACTCTAAACACAAAGTACATAGAAGATATTTGTTTTGTATTTAACTAAAATGCTGTATGCACTATAACCAATGTATACTACTGTATTTCTAATGTTGCACGAACATTAAACAACATCTGTAAGAACTAGTGGTGAGACTGTAAAGGCTCACTGCCATTTAGTATGCTATGTGATGTTAATAACACTCCTTACATGAGAGGAGATGTCATTTCACGTGTAAGTAATGCATGACGTACTGTTTCCTGCAGGTTGTTGTGCTCTAGACACTGTTGCTGTTTCATGTTGCTTAAAAGCGAGATGTTGTTTGAAAAGCTGTTAAGAAAATGTGCAGAATATGAAATCACAAGATTAAGATTTGTATCAAGATGGACGTGATTTCATTAGGTATTCAGCTGGGTACATAAGGAAAAGCATTTCCCTGTTGTGAGGCCTGTCAGTGTGGTTCAGAGGAAGTTTAAAGGATCTCTTCAGACCTCTGGCTGCATTTGTAGCGAGAGCATAAAAGGCCGCGCTTTATATTAATGTCCAGCGGCAGGAATTAAAAATTGGGAATAAAAACAGGGAACAAGAGAAGAATAGGAGGTCAGGTTGGAGGCGAGTCTTGTTAATATTGATACGTATACGATCAGTACCCTTCAAAGGCTCAGCCTGCCGGCCTCATCAGTACAGCACGTCTCTCTCACTCCTTCACTCTGACAGGCAAGGCGCAAAGATATTTTTATTTGATCAAGATCTCCTCACTGTTTTCAGGAAAGGAGGTTTTTTTTTACTTTAATAAGATTTCCTTGAATATTAACAGGAAAATGAAGCGGTGTTAATAATATAAGGGAGCTTCCCTCTGCTCATATGTGGCAATAATTAAGTCCCCGGAGTGGTGTTGGGGAAAAAGTGTGTCTTTGGGTGTGTGTGCATACTGTAAGCACATGTTTAATAAGGTAATGTCAGTTGTTAACTATTTTTAATGAGTTTTGCACAGAGCTCTTCATCTTCTCAAAATCACAATTCAGCCTTCACCGTCTGTTACACGGAGTCATTTCCTGATGACGACAGTGTGCATGCTCAGCTGCAGCAGCACCTGCAATTAATGGTAATCGATTATGAGACTGCAATGGGAGGAAAGTTTCAATTTAATTGCTGTCTTACTAACAGAACGTTTCCACTGGTCGTACATGGAGAATATTAACCCTAATCTGCAGACTGCACTAGCAACGCTAGCTCCAGTGGCAAAAGCAAGTACAGGTACATGTCAGATTTAAGCCCAAATTAACCGTGAGCTGCTTATGGATATGGGCCCCACTTCCAAAATTAGGATAAAACTGGCCATGCATAGGTAATCCTGCCTTAATTGGGGTTTGGCAGGAATGTAACATGGCACACATGGCACTCCTGATCCGGGGGCTTGATTATGCAGACAGGGTCCACTAACAATGTGCCTTTGTGATGTGAAACACCGATTGTTATGGGTGCCATAAGCTGTGAATTTGGCCAAAATAGAGTAAATATTATTATTTTGGATACTTCCCAGTAGAGTCCTTGAGTTTCAAATATCCTAACTGCCATAATAAATGTATACTTATAAAAATGCCACAAATGTAAAGTTGATTTTAGGGCAGGATCATTTAAATAATTTAATGAAATATCGCCGTGAGCGTTCACATTTACATTCTGATTGATCTCTCTATACACTAGCTCTTACTGCTGGTGGCGGAGTCCGCCTTTCCCATGCTGGATTTGAATTGAGAGATTTCTCTCTGGTTTGGAGCGGGCATAAAAGATAATGATGTGTCCACATTTAACAACAGTATTTGTGTCTGTATGTGTCACTTGCACTTGCACTATGGTTTTCCTATTAGATACTGGTCTGCAGTACTCGGACAGTACTGGTATAATACAAGTACCAACCCCCAAAAGAACAGTACATATTACAGTCCAATGCTGTAAATCAAAACAGGCTGAATCTGGACGCCAAGTGGGACTAGAATGATTTGCAGCCTTTTTGAATGTGGCTCTACTCAGTGCATGAAGTTTTGCTTTGCAATACACACTGAGATGATAAGTGGAACCAAGGTGAGGCGCTAAATGTAGAAAATCAGATTTTCCAAACTTATGAAGAGGGGAAGCCCGGGCAGTAAGACATCCAGCAGTGTCCTAAACTTCAACTCGCATCTCTACAAGTTTGAACACACTTAGGTGGTTTGTGAAAATCTGAAATAGTTGTTTGTGTTTAAAGTGGACATATACTCATATTCAGGTTAATACTCTTAGTTTGGGTTTTCTACTACAACATATTTTCATGCCTTAATGTGAAACATATATATATATTCAAGCTGTCTGTCTGAATATACCAGTTTTAACCCTCGATCCGCCCGTCTTTTTAAGCCCTACCTGCTCTGATTGGCTTGTTGGATCATATATTTGCAGATCAGCTTACAGAAATTCACTGGCTTGTTTTAATTCACAGTTTGTGGATAGGTACTCAGATACCCAAATGTACGTGCTCATTACAAGCACTGAAGAGGCAAGTTTTCATGATGTCACACGTTGTATTTTAGAAGATTAGATTTCCTGCCATTATATGCTGAGCTTGGACACCGATTTGTAATTTTGAAATACATTTTTAGTACTACTTGCATGCGTGATTAACTGTTTTTAGTCCCTCAAAGCTTACAGCTCTTTCTTTTTTCTGAGTCTTATTATCCCAGAGGGAGAGAGGCTGTTTAATGCTAAGTGCCAATTACTAGCACTCCAAGGTTAGCAGGCCAAGCTACCCCACACTCCGTCTGTACGTTCTGTTCAGCAGGCCACAGCCCTCTGACCAGGCACACTCTCTCTGTCTATCACTCTGTCTCCTCATCTCACACTGTCGTCCTGTCATTCTCCCTCTAGCTCGCTCACATGATCAGCTTTTATCATGCTTTCATCTGGTAGCTATCATACTGCATTTTTGTCTTTCCCTTCTGGTTGATCCCTCTCTCTTTCTCTCTGCCTAAAAGATGAGGATGGAGAGTGTTCATTTAAACGCACTGGAGCATTGCTGTAATAGATTCGATCCAGCAACTGAGCCGAGTTCCTCCACATGTGCGCATATGTGTCTCTGTGTCTGTCTGGGTCTTTGTTGGTCTTTATGCATGCTGCCGGTGTGGTGTGTGTGCATTCAAGAGGATCTGACATATTGCAGGAATAGCAACTTTCTCCTCCCTCTGTGTGTGTGATACGTGTTACAGGTCGTATGCTTCCCCTCAGCAAACAAATCAAATAGGCCCTCATCTCCCAGTGAAGCTCATGCAAAAACGACAGCGGTGACTGACAGGTGCCGTGGGCGCTGCATGCACACACAGACGCACAAAACCACAACTCGGATTTATCTGTCACAGCGAGACAAAACAGCATGGCTGTGAGTTAGATCTCGACTTGGCTTGCATTATGCATCCAAGCATGTGTGCACTCGAGTGCTAAAGAGAGGAAGGGGACCGGCTCTAGTTAGAAGGCGTGACATCCGTGATTTGCAGCAGTGGGATCCAGGTCTCCTCCCGACGAGCACGGCCTTTGTTTCCTGTTTCTCGCAAGACAGGATATGACCTTGTTCAAGGGAAATTAGGCGCCTTGCCCTCCTGGTAATAAAACTATATCGTCACGATGTAGGTATGAATACACACAGGCACACACACATCTACACACTCTTACCAGAAAAAGAAGACAACTGCGCCAGTGTGAAAGTGTGTGGGTGTGAAGTGAAACGGAGATTGATAAAAGCTCCGTGCTCTGCTGAAAGAGCATAACCATCAGTGTGTGTGCGTTGGAGGGTGGAGGTCTTTCCACTTTAACAGTGGACATTGAAAACAACTTAATTCACCAAGACACATGATGTGTTCTTGTGTGTACATGTAACCACGCAAGTACAGAAAGGAGGGTAAGGAAGCAGGGATTATTGGAAACAAACGGATCTTGGGTAATTCAAAAATGTGATTTAGGTTTAACTTAAACCTGCAAATACTGATTATTTTTGTCCACTTCGGGGCAGCAGCCTTTGTCTTATCCAGAGACAGCCCCAAACTGGCTCTAATGCACAGCATTACATTGGGCAGGTAGATCATTTCTTGAAATAATATCCTCTGACTGTGTTCTCAATAAATTGTGACCTCAAAATATTACGTCTTTTTTATCAACTTCTCAGAGAACACAGATGTGCAAACATTTCTTAACATGAAAATAAATCTGAAACACATCTATTAAGCCCAGAGCTTTATGAATAAAGAAAATCAATTCATGTCGGCTCTTATTGACGTAAATCGGTCCCACGGGCACATTTGAAGACGTTACCCAAACAAAGGACACGAGTGAGAGCGGAAGAGTAAATCATGCCTACATGTGTTTTTTATCAGCAACATTAAATGAGAAAAGTTGGTCTACTGCAAAATAATTATTTGAAAGCAACACAGAATGCCTGAGATCCATAATCTATTCTATATTTAGAACTGTCACCTGCTGCCGGAATTCTGTGTATAAAGACATTTCAACCATAAATTTGTGCATAAAAATCAGTAAGTCTTTGACTAAGTTGTGAAATGGGATGTTTTCTGTGATCCCTGTTCTTGGAACAGAAAATTCAGGATTTTCCTGTATTTTGGTTAAATCTTCTGTTTAACTCACTAATCCTTCTTTCTGGAGTGTCACTCTAACCTAAATCTCCTGCTTTGCCTCACTTATCTCCTTCCATTTTCTCTTCTATCTGCCAATACAGACACATTTGTGCATTTATGCCCAAACAAACAAATAAGCATCCGATGCTGTGTTGTATATCTCTGATGACATAGCTATGAGCACCGCCGTACAGTTAACTCAGCATGTGGTCAAGTAAAGGGTGGAATTTGGTGCGCCGTGGGATTTATTACACCGGCTGTGCCCAGTTTTTCAATGCAACAACATATAAATCAGTAAAAAAATCGACCACACAAAATGAGAAAAAGTTGGAATAATTTCACAAAGGCTCCGAGGCGGACTGATCATCTTAACTGTCTAAAGCTTTGTGCCGTTTTCATTTTCTAAAGCACATCACTGAATCCTCCCCTCACATCTCTGTAGGATGAGATGAATAGTCTAGCCTCACTCTCATTGAGTAATTTTCAAAACAGAAAACATGCAAAGAGCATCAAGGTGCACAACAGATTAGACTCAGTGCGCCACTGGTACGCCTGTAACGCTCCTACACAGTGTGGCAGAAGAGTTGAGACTTGGCCTACCTGGGGGAAGCATTGATCTCACAACTGGAGGTTGAGAGAGAAAGAACAAATCAGTGTGTGTGTGTGTGTGTGTGTGTGTGTGTGTGTGTGTGTGTGTGTGTGGTGTGTGTGTGTGTGTGTGTGTGAAAAGGTAGAAAGACAGGCTGAAAAAGGTGAGGAAGAAGGTAATTCTCTTTGCAGTAGGAACAGAGAAAAGGAAATATAAGAAAGACAGGAATAGACAGAGGCAGAATAAACAGACTACAGACAAGTGAGGAAGGAGAAGAGGAGCCGGGGTTTTCCTCATGCAGCCTGGTCTAAAAATGATTACCCATGCAACAAAACAGCATTGTAAATGAGGTTTGTAGTGAAACAAGTTAGCTCCCCAATTACGTTTGCTTTTCACAAACACGTTTGTAATCAGTCTGTAGGGAGGAGGTCAGGGTGCTGGTCACAGGAAGTCCACTGTTTGTGTCTCGTGTTATTAAACCAAACCACGGTGTTTTACTAAACAAACAGTGGATCAACACGACCAAGTCATTTTCTTGCATTTTGTGTTTAACTTCAACCTCGTGTTTAACCTGCTGCCACATTCAATACGTTTACCTCCAAAGACTTTGTGAGTCGCTGCAGCTGGTCCAGAGGCAACAGTCTACAGTCTAACAGACAGGCTCAGTGGGAGGATCAGTAGGCACAACCTCAAAACGGATTCGCTCAACAGCAAACTTAACTGCACCCGAAAAGTCCTTTCTCACTGCCAGGGGGGGATTACTATTTCCAAAGTTATCCAACGATTCTGCAGAGAGGTAAACAAGGAAAACGTTATATTCAGAATTGCCAACCTGCTCGGAGCCATCTGTATTCTCCAGCAGAGTGTGGAAGGAAAGGTCTGGGACAGGTGGAGAGTGGCCAGGTGTAGAGGCCTTAGTATTCTACAGACAACAGCAGCATCTCAACCCTTTCTGTTGGTGGACTCAGGAGAACTGTCTCCCATTTATTGTGTCTTTCTGAAAAAAAGAACTGACAATCATGCAGACTGACAGCGCAGTGAGAGAGACCGCACAGACTGAAGGAGCACGGCTCTTCCACACAACATGAGAAAGTTCTGGATTCAACGAATGTTCAGTGGTGGAAACCGCCTTGTTTAGACATGTAGAAGAAACTTTGTGCAAGTTAGGAAAATCAGGGGAATCAGGCTTCTCTAATCCCTGACAAAGAACCAGGTTTCTCATTTACATGAAATGTAAGAAATCAGCTGACTGGAGAAAGTCGCCTGTAACCAGGTTTAGGGCAAGTAAACACAATGATGGACACGCAGAAAGTGGCCAGGTGTGCGGAGGAGGGAGAGTCAGCAGGGTTTCAACTTCTCTCTCAAGTTCTTTTTTCATATTCCACAAAATGTTATCATTGTTTGTTTGTAGCACCAAGTCAAATACTGTTTAAAAAATATTTCAACTCATTTTGAGATGAGGCTTTTGCCATGTGCACGTCTCTGTGTGTTGTGAAGACTCTTGAAAAGCACAGAATGCCTATAGAAGGAGTATGTGATGCACCCTATGATGCTTTTTCATCCTCCTGCAAAGAGCTTCATTGACAATGTTACTTGAAATGTGGTTTGACAATATCGTGTACGAACTAGTCCATTTGAATCATACTAAGACAGTAAGGGAACTGCTGCAACACTGATCACATAGTAAGGCTATCATCATTAGTTTGTCATCAATTGAATCAGCAGTTTGTTGAGTGCTTAAGCTCAAGGAGGATGATAAACCCATAACAGGACCTAGCAGGTCAGTGAAGTCATCCTTCACTGTGGTGCAGCTGAAGAGCGCTGATGCTAATTTGTTGATATCAAAGATGCATTTTTTATTGTCGTGTGCTTATGTCATTTTCTGTTCAAGGAGATTCCAAGATAAATGGTTATTAAAGACGTTAGGCTTGTGTAAGCCTAAATGTCAATGTTGTGTCTCCACTGTCATAGTTTAACCATTATGAGCTGCTCTACCAGATGTAACACTGGAAGAAAGTGACAGACTTCTAAAGTTCATTTGCTCACAAGAAAATACATGTTTTGCAAAGGTTAAAAAACACAAATACAGCTATATGAATTGAAAATAGTTGTTCCTCTCCCAGATCCTCCTAGATCACCTCATGAAGCCCCAAGGCAACCTGAGATGCTGCTCTACTTAGGATGGTAAGTAAAGCCTTTCTTCACCACTGAATAATCTACAGAGGCAGAGAGGCCATACATGACAGACTTTGACTTCCCCTTTACTGGATCATTGTGCGAGTATGACAAAGCAAAGGAAATACACACAGAAGAATCAAAATAACGGGTGGTGAGTGGGAGAAGGGGTGGCGGCAGACAGAGAAAGAGAGTCATACAGGGCAAACGGAGGGAAGCAGAGGCCTCCCCTGTCACCATCTGTAGTCTAGTGGAGAACATAAATCCTGCTATCTGTGTCATGCATACTGTACCGCTGCTGCCACTGCATGAGAGATCATCAGCCGACACACAGGCATTCACACACATAGACGCTCTCACACAGACGGACACGACACACTTAATGTCTTCCACCCCTCTTAGCCCCATCTGTCTACGTCTGTTCTCCTGCTCTTCTCTTTCATGCGCACATAAGCACTGTTGTCACTGTGACAGACACAAACAAACACAGAAATACACAGCAACCGAGCATATCGATGCACACACACACACACACACACACACAAACGTACAGGAACATACTTTGCCAGCCTTTATGGCATTCAGGCAGAATGTCTTTTTCATTTTTGTGTCCAATTTTTTGTTTTCCTTTTTCCAAGCCTTGCTTTTCCTCTCATTCATCTCATCCATTGTTTGATCAGTCAGCTGATCGTCAGCTCGTAATCTGCACTTTTAAGTCTTTTCATCATCAATGTTCGCTCCATCTCGTTTCACCCGTTTGGTAATCCTCCCACAGTGTCCACCATTCTGCCACATTCAACTAATATTCACTTTGCTCAATGACCACAGGGTGAACTTGTATCCTGTTTAACCTACCTTTGGCTTATTGAAGTGGAAAGCATGGCGTAATCCCTCTCTTTCTTCACTTTTCTCTCTCAGCTGTATTCTGATTTATTGCTCTTTTCCATTCAGATCTTGTCTTACCTCTGCATTCATTTTATGCATTTCCTCCTTAACTTGCCTTGTATTGTAATCACCCTTTCGTTTTCCCATCCATTTTCCCTCTCTTTCTTCGTGCCTCCCACTTCCATCATGTTTTTCCTTTATCCTCACCATAAACGTCTTTCTCTCCTAAATTGCCCGGCGCCCTCTTCCTTCCTGACCCATCTTTAAATCCAACTCTCCTTTTTTTCTTTTCCTCTCTCCCTTTTCCTCGTGTCAACATTCCCTCAGTCCCATCCATTCTCACCTCTTTTTTCCCTTTGCAACAGCAGATCAGGGAGATTTACATTCAGCACCACGGTCAGCTCCTCACACTGCGCAAACAAGGAGCTGCAGTGCCACCTGTTGGCTGGCTTTAGCACTGCATATATACATGACGGTAGTGGAGGGAAGTGATTGCTTTACTCATAACACAGGACAGATAACTTCCACATGCTAATACATATGTGAATAAGGCTGGAGTATAAGAGTGACCTGGGCCCACAAAAGTCAAGTCAGAGTGAACAAGCTTTAACTCTGAATACTACGTAGAGGAGATTCTGCTGGGAGATCTATGAGAGAGGTTAGGCTGGCAGGCCTTGGTGTAATAGCAACCATATATTACCCTGTAGTTTCATTCCATTACATGTCGGGCTCATAGATGCAGTGCAACTGCGAGGCGGTTGAGCCAGAATGGGGATCTCAAGTCTCATTCCGCTCAAGGCAGCCAAAGGGAGGAAACAATAGCATCTGCTCTCCTCAGAGACAAGGAATGTAATCACAAGCATAGCCAAGGTAAGATTTGAATGTAAAGTAGCAGAGTGGAAGTGTGTCGGTGTGTGTGTGTGTGTGTGTTAGAACGTGTCTATAAAAAGTAATAGAGATGTTTATGTTGGCATTTAAACTAATAGCAAATGTCAACAAGGGAGGTGGATGATACTTGTTGTGCGTATAAGTGTGGGAGAAGTGGATGTGTTTGTGCGTGAGCACACAGTCATTATTGACACCAAAAGTTCAGCAAGCCTCACACAAATCAACACACACATGCACACACACTTTTGTCTACACAAACACACACACAGGGGCACTGATCCACTGTAGGGATTACCAGTGATCCATGACTGGGCTCCACTGGGCTGTACTGGTTTGTGTCTCTGTCTCAGGGTCCCATCCAACTGGGATGCCAGTGTGTGCGCACAAACACTTTGTGCTACAGTGAAGTTGTTTGTGTGTTGTGTTTGTGGAGAGAAAGAAAACGTGGAAGAAGACAGGGGAAAGGAAAGAGGGGGAGAAATCAAAGCAGAGCGGCGGCAAAGAGGAAGCCGAGAACAACACAGACTAGAGAATGCGCTCTCTTTCTCTTTGTCTCCATCCCTAGCTCACTCGCCCACACACAGTAGTAAGTACAATGATCACAGAAAGGTGATCTCAAAGCTTAGCCAGTCAGAAGACAGCGAGTCGACACAGAGCCACAAGAAAGAACACAGAGAGACAGAAAGGCTTTAGGATAACCACTCTCCAGTTTGTATGTGTATACAAATGAGCAGTTTTAATGGCAGCAAGGTAAAATGCATTTTGTTTTGCATTGTCCTTACCCTCGGAGCAGCTGTGGGTTTTCTTTTTGTTTTCAACAGCTGACTTTCAGTTCTCGGATATCTGAGCCTCCTGCAGTACTCGTCCTGCCGAATCAAATAAATACATGCTTTTAACTGTATTCATGTAGTATTCATTCAGTGAAAATATAACTTTGACAGCCAAATGCCGGTAGTCTCAACCATTATAGAGTCTGGAAGCTAAGAATATATATATATATATATATATAGATATGTGTGTGTGTGTTTGCCTTACTGCACAATAACAGTAAGAGTTATTATTGTTTTAAGGTTTTACTAAAAATATTGCTACATTTTCTAACGTATGAAATAATAAAATGAGGACGCGTTATTAACCATTTTGGCAAGAAATCTTAGGATCCCAGGAAAGAGTATAATATTCCTTGGAAGTCATCATTTTAAAATCTTTTTAAAAAGCATCAGCCCGAATCAAGGTATTACATTCTGTCTCTGCCATCATCCAAGTGTCCATCGAGAGCTTCCAACTGACAGAAAATCATCATCGTCATTAATTGACATTAATTGACATTATTGCAGGGAGAGTGCATTTTGAATATGTGAAGGAGAAGAAAACATATTTATATAAATATATATATATATATACACTGTATATATATATATATATTTTTTGTGGGTGTTAGTGTGTGTTAGTTATATTTATTGGTTGCTGTTGTTATTAGGAAAAAATCGAAAATTCTATTAAAAATGTGAGGTTCGGTTTGATGCAAACTTCATAGCGCTGCACACTGGTAGGTACAGTAACTCCATTGGTGGAGGCACCCGGCAAATCAGCAGGAGAGAAGAAAAAGCGTCTGAAAATCCATTCAGCCACCTTAAAATACGACTTACACACACAGCTGTGCACAGTGAGACGGACACACTCTGAGGGCAGAGGAACTCTGTGTCGGCCTGTCACAGAGCTCTGACCACAGTGGGGCTCACGCACACTCACATCTACGTGCACCTTGACCACCCATCACTGCCCTCTGATTACCACCGCTTCCACAGCCACCCTCACTCCTTCTCTCCATCCCTCCTACACACTCCAATGATTCTCCCTTCTTTCTCTGCTCGCCCACGTTCATCTGCTGCCCCCCTCTCTCCACCCCCTACCTCCTCCCCCCCACCCCCCTGTCCTTGCCCAGCTTCCACCTTTTGTTACCGCTGCTTGCTCTCTCATTTCTTTTCACACCACATTCTTTGCTAACTTTCCTCTCGCACACATTAACATATAAAATGCCTCAACTGCTTGCCAGGCTTAAGTGCATAGAAAGCAGAAGTGCTTGGTGACTTAATCAGTCAGATGCATAGTCACTTACCTGCTCATTCACTCACTTGATTAGTCTGCTGCTTGCTCACTCACTCATTTACCTGATTACTTTCTCAGTCTCGTTCATTTATTGAATCACAAACTTACTCTCTCGCTTACTCACCTGCCTGTTCAGTTTGTGTATTGAAGTGTTGTTTGCATCGGCCATCCAACGTTCGCTAAACCCCTCCTCCACACTGGGATCGTCCAATCGTAGCTCAGTAACCGTAACTAGGCCTGTTTGGAGGGTGCTGTCTTTTTCCTAACCTTCGCAAAACCAAAAACACAAGAGCAGGATAATAAGCTGCAAGCTTTAGCATGTCTATCTATCTATCGCACTACCTGCAGTATTATGTCAGCGTTATTTCCAATGCCAAGGAGCACATTATTAACTGACTATATTAGTTTCTGGTAAAAGGTGTGTTCATGACCAGCACATCCGCTGTGTGTGGAGGCTGGCCTGCATGCTATCAGAAGGTAGGGTGACGTAAGCAGCTCTGCCCTGCTCTCTGTTGGACTGAGGGAAGTGTGGACTTCCCCCAGACAATGTTACGTGAGACAGCGAACATTTGCCAAACACATCAGTTAGTCCTCATCCTGAAAGCCGTTGTGAAAAGGGAAAACATATTGTTTGAAAATTTAAATAAATATGTAAGCTAAGCTGCCAACCAGGATTATGCTAAAACTAAATAATAGTCTGAGCCTACATTTGTTGTTATCTTACTTGCAGCGCTCGCTCTATACCACAATGCACGATGCTGTTTATCTATGTTCATGTCTTCCATGTCTACATGGATCATCAGCTGATGAGGATTCAAACGTTTTGACGGGGACACGTAGCTTTACCGCCTATATTTATAATTTTCCCCTGAAGGAAAGGGTGTCATTTTGAAAAAAAGTTGCAACTGTAGATGTGTTTGCTACTTCAGCACAACGGACGGTGCCATGGATTCATCAAGACACAGCACAGGCACTGATGTTTTAGAGCCATGGTCGAGGTCATAGATTCTAACTGGCACAAACCTCAGTCGGATAAAGGTGAATGAGTGAGGCAGACCTGACCAACATACTCAACTAAACAACCCCTCTGCCCTCACTCTCTCTCTCTGCTACTCGGGGAGGCAGCATGGTGACAAGTGGCATGCATTTCAAATCTTCCACTGAATACAGTGATACAGTTATATAAAATCTGTCGGCAACAATTGTAATTCCAGCGGGCATAATCTACCTCTGTTTGAATTTTAGGGAGTATTATTATATATTCATGAATATATCATTGTATCAAGTATCATTAGAAACAATGTGAGTGGTGAATCTGCCACCATTATTATTGTTGTAAAACGTGTAATGCAAGTGCTGGAGAGAATGGACCGTCGTGGCAGCAGTATAAGGGGGGTGTGGTTGGCTTAAGCTTACTTATGTGACACACACACAGACACCTGCTTCATGCAGTCACAGTCAAAGTCCTGGTTTTGTGAGTAAATGTGTATTTGTGTGTTTCCATGTGGGTTGTGAGACGAGCACCCCGGCATGTGTGTGTGTGGCCCGGTGTGTTCATCGATACATACACAGAGACACACAGTCACACTAAGATATGAAAGGTTCCTCTTCCCTGGTGCTCTCCTCGGGGTGTGTCAGTGATTCATTGTGTATACTGTGTGTACACAATCTTTAATTGCAGAGGAAGGGTTCCGACCTAAATTAAAATTCACTCAGTAGATGCACATGCAGATTGAATATTTAATAAGACACCCAGGTACACTCACTAAAACAAAAATTACTGAAAATATTCAAACATACACATGTCTTGAACTTCAGAACATTTATCTTTTTCACTGTGTAATTAATCAGCCAGCGTTTACTACCACCATCTTGACTCTCCTGCTGCAATGCTCTGCTTGTCAGCTCGTCCATCAGTGGAACATAAACAATAAAGAAGTAAGCCGACTATATCACAGTGAACGTGGGAGAGCAGAGGCATACAATACCACAATACCCACTTGTCCTGGATTGTGTGATGTGTGAGTGAAATTTGAACAAAATTTGCAGATCCATATTCAATTCTGGGTTGTAAAACTTTAATTCACTTTGACACATTTACAAACGGAGCGTTGCTGCTCTCCACAAGTACTGAAACACATACTACTATTTCTATCAACCTCAGTGATAAAGCACTGCTCTCCAGCAATATCTATTTAGGATAAAGCAGAATAAATCAGGTCTGTCTGTAATGACCTTCATTTATTTTACCTGGTGTTAAATATTGAGAACAAGGGGCCTTGGTATTGTAACTTGCCTGATCTCAGTTCAGGGATCATCAGTTCTGCGTGTCATCTATTGATCAGTAAACTTTTACTACATACATACATACTACAGTGAGTTCTCATAGTTTAATGGATCCTCGGTTGCAGCTGCGGCAGTTTACAATCAGTATATAGAAACTGTTTTCAGCTGACCTTGTTGATAGAGCTGTGTGGGTGTGACATTTACACAACTTGGATGTTGGCGACGTCAACAAACAACATACTAAAAGAATGTTGGATCCTGCCTCCCACTCTGAGAGGTGAGAGAAAGCAGCGGACACAAGGAATATGGGAGGGGGTGTATGTAAAGAGTGACAGGCTGTGGGGGACAGTGTAAAAGAGACTGGGACAGCGATGACAGCTGGTATTCAGACTGGTATGTCAAAGCTGACAGTCTCGATACTGTGCACGTCCGTGTCTGTGTTTCTGTGTGAGCGCATGTGTGTGTGTGTACGTGACCGAGCTTACATGCATGTCGGGAGTGGACACAATATCAGAAACATTTGTCAAAAAATGATGGCCGCTGAAGCTCATAAAGTGCCATTGAGTTATTCAATGTATATACAGTAGATATCCATTAATGCTCATTTTCTATGTTTTAATGCTGTCTCTGTGGTATTTATGGGAGAGGATCCCAACATGAAGCCATGTCTACTTGTTATCCCTCATCCACGGTGGGGGACCACTGTGTGGACATGGACTGTCGGTAGCACAAAGAGGGATTCAGCACACTGAGATGGGCGCATGTAAAGGATTTTTTAAGGATTTTTTACTAATTGCAGGGAAGATATTGGTAAATATCCAGTTAATTACTTGCACAGCAGGTCAGCTGAATATATGAAATGTGTCTTACTAATATGAAATATGAAATGTGTCTTACTAACGTACACTTTAATATTTTCTAACAAAGTTTCCAATAATAAATGAATCATGACTATTTACTAAGATTAAAATGTATTTTAAGGAAATTCCTCTGGAACCAACAACTGGTGCTAAACTCAAATTTCCACATAATTAGTAGCAAATGACATGATTCATCGAAAGAAATGTTCTCGGGAAAAGACGAAGGAAAAATAAAGAGATAGATACAATTTAGTGAGTTTTGTTTATCATTATTATTTATTTAATGTTAAATTCCTTCTTTAATCCCTGCAAAAATAAATAAAAATAATATAAAATGAGAAGTGAAAACAGCTATAACAATATAAATTAGTTTATAAAATGATTAGTGCTGGGCAAGTTAACGCGTTAATTTCGCGTTAACGCATTCATTAATTAACGCCGACAATTATTTTACGCATTTTTTAAATTTATTATAATTTCTTTTTTTTTCTTTTTTTTCTTTTTTTTATTGAAAGACAAGAGACAATACATATACAGAACAACAAGAGGATGACAAGAACAGTGGGATAAAAGCCAGCAAACATCCTATAGTCAGTCAGATTAACGTGAGACAACATCCGGTTTCTTCAGACGAACATCCGGTTTTCAGAATAAGATGCCAACAAAGTATGAATTATATTCACATTAAGTATAAAACATGCTACCTGCATCTCGTGAACCAAATGTTATTGCCCTTTTGTTCATATAGCAGTACTTTTAAAATAAAAGTGTGCAATACACTACTTTTGAATTCATTATTGAACTTTGCCACAACAATGAGATTAATCGCGATTAAATATTTTAATCGTTGCCCAGCACTAAAAATGATATAATACTGCAAATATGAAGTGCCTGGTAAAAAGCACATTGCCAAAAGAGATAAACACGGTAACTGTGTCCAGCAGCGTTATCTCCTCAGGCAAGGAATTCCACATTCAACTGGGCCTCCCAGCAAACATCCGGTCGTATTAAGTCCTCAGTGTGGACTGCTGAAGAGCCAAGAAGGCTCTGCACAGGGAGCACAAGCTGTACTACGGCTCAGAGAAGGTCAAGAGCACCGACACACAGCTACTGTTTTTACCAGCAAGATTTGTGGAGTCCTAAAATATTAAGTCAGTCGGGTGGGAACAAAAACGGACAAGCAGCTATTGTAGAGCTTGTGGTGGATCTATACTATTGCATCTCCTCACCCTTACAGCAGAGCTACTTTTCCGATTCAGGACACAAGAAGTTAGTAAGTTAGTAATGGAATTAATATAGTTTTAATGTTTTTGGGATTGTAACATATGGGACACCGAACAGCCTTGAACCCAGAAGCATGACAGAGACAGCCAGAGGTGAGCAAAGGTTTTTACAGCTTTACTCCAGAAACAGGCTTAACCTGCAGGGGGCAGGCAACGATTCATCCATTTACACACAGGCATTGGGTTCAGGCAGACACAATGAACAAGGAATGCCAGAGCGGATGCAAACTAGAAAAGCTGATGTACTACTACTAACCGCTATACATACTACTACTAACCGCTATGCATACTACTACTAACCGCTATGCA
>NW_022280061.1:4691057-4691337 GCF_004355925.1 Anarrhichthys ocellatus | reverse complement strand
GCACACTACTACTAACCGCTATGCACACTACTACTAACCGCTATGCATACTACTACTAACCGCTATGCACACTACTACTAACCGCTATACACACTACTACTAACCGCTATGCATACTACTACTAACCGCTATACATACTACTACTAACCGCTATACATACTACTACTAACCGCTGTGCATACTACTACTAACCGCTGTGCATACTACTACTAACCGCTATGCATACTACTACTAACCGCTATACATACTACTACTAACCGCTATGCATACTACTACTAAC
>NW_022280061.1:4682543-4690957 GCF_004355925.1 Anarrhichthys ocellatus | reverse complement strand
AACCATTGTGCATACTACTACTAACCGCTATGCATACTACTACTAACTGCTATACATACTACTACTAACCGCTATGCATACTACTACTAACTGCTATGCATACTACTACTAACCGCTATGCATACTACTACTAACCGCTATGCATACTACTACTAACCGCTATGCACACTACTACTAACCGCTATGCATACTACTACTAACCGCTATACATACTACTACTAACCGCTATGCATACTACTACTAACCGCTATACATACTACTGGGCTGATTAGGGGAAGTGGGAAGCAGGGGAGTGGGTGGGGAAGCTCAGGAAATGGTTTCCTGCCGGGCAGGCGGGAGTGGCTATGTCCTGGAATAACAGAGCAACAGAAGGAATGATCCAACGCGTTCTCATGGGAAGGCATATATATAGCAAACCAATTTTAAGGACATGTTGTGCCTCATGTCTTTGCATTTTAGGGTTTTCGTGTGGCCTTTAAGCCCCATTCTCATTCTCAACTCGTCACAAACTCGTCGCCGGATCGCAGGTTTTTATAAAGTGGTTAAAGTTGGACATGCAAACAGAACTATGTAAAGATCATGGTTTGGGTTGAATAAGAATGTTTGTTAAATTAATGAATCTTCGTGCATAAGTAGTAAAGAACTGACTGAGTTTCCCCATGGGATACGTCTCGCTCTTTATAAAATGTCACCTGACTTCCGGAGCGTTTGCTCTAAAGGTCTAATATTGCAGCGGAGTGAAATGTGAACTGATGACAAACAAAATGACAATTGTCATGTTATCCATACACTATTTGGTTAAACCAGGCTGCATCATCACGCTGGAATTGTGACAAAACGATTTTTGGTTGCAGAATTCTTGGCAGCAGAGTTTCCAGCCTTTCACTCCAGCTAAACAGTGGAATGTGCTGGCAGCTTAATGAGGTCACTGAGCTTAACAGGTACAACCGGCGACACTGAAGATAGAGGCAGGGACACTGAACAATGACCAGGAGCAAGCATGGACCAACAGAACAGAACGTGCTCCAGAACTAAACCTTGGGACACACATGATTGTGATGAAGCATCATAACCTGAAGTATAATGTGGTCCAACAAATAACTCCACTAATTAATACCAAGCTAATTTTATTCAAAAATAAAATGTTCAAATGCTTTATTTCTCATCATCCTTGAAGCTCACTTACATTTATTCAAATTGACAGAGGTCTTTGGTGTCGGCTAATTGAGCTTTTTTGTAAGCTTTCTGATTAGTTTGAGGGTGAAGCGAGTGTTAACATGTGTGTGTCTCTGCCTCTGTAACATTTACTACCAACATAGTGGTACACCACCTAGACAAGAGAAGGAAGCCATCAACATTGCTGATATAGTTGGGAGTTTTAAAAGAAGGGACAAACATTAAACGGGTAATTGAGGTAAGAAGAAGTCAAGGCAACAATGTCAGGATGGAACCACTTGCAAAATGTCGAGTGTTTTGACTTATCATCATCCTTGTAGCTCAATCAGGCCATTTGTAATTGAGAAATGTTTTGCTGCTGGTAGCCTTGGTCATTTTACCTGAAAGCAAGTCAACGTTTGGTTTAAATAATAAAGTAGGGGCTATCAAATATTGACACGACCAGAAATGTACAAGCTAGATGAGAGCAACATTGCTGTCCAAGCAGAGATATGCTGCTTTTTGGGTGAACAAGAGGAGAGCAGCAGAAAACTGAAATACATAAATGTGAGAAGTGAGAAGAAAACTCAAATAGATGAGAAAAAGCTCAAAGGGTACCGTAGTTGACTCAAAAACTGATCATAATACGGAATAAGACTCAAAGAAAGCTATGCTATTCCACGAGCTACTTAGTGCTGATAGACACAAGATTTAAGAGGAGCAACGAGTCGAAATGTCAGGTTTGGCAAGAACGTGCTGAGATTGAGATTCACTAAGTCATACTGAGTGGGACTCTGCCAAGTTGTGTACGTACCAGTGCGAGTGTGTATTCTTGTGTATATCATGAAAAGAGAGCGGTAC
Organism: Anarrhichthys ocellatus; assembly: GCF_004355925.1. Classification (NCBI taxonomy): domain Eukaryota; kingdom Metazoa; phylum Chordata; class Actinopteri; order Perciformes; family Anarhichadidae; genus Anarrhichthys; species Anarrhichthys ocellatus. Next base: position 4,688,941 of record NW_022280061.1, on the reverse strand, counting down.
CTTTAATGGAACCCCACATCCATCTTATCGTCGCTCAAAATTTAAATGAGACATTTTCCCTTCTTGCCTTTTAGCGATGAGGCATATTAATAAGCTGAGAAATGATGCTGAAAGGTTACACTACTTATTTCCTTTGAAGGCAGCATTATTCTCTGATCTTGTTGTGACTTTTACAGCAGATCTCATCCTCACCTTGGCTCAGTGTAATAGTGCCTTACTTGAAGCTCCTGTGTGAAGTGTGAAGCTCGTTGGTGAGTTTTACAGTGATGATGAGATGGACTCATACCTGTGTGCAGGTGTATATGTTCATGTCCATGTGTATGTGTAGGCATGATGAGTCACCTATCATGTGTGTATTTGTGTGCCTGATCATTTAAATCCATCCAAGCCTAAATCAGGTGGGCACCATGTCGAGCAGCTCTACTTCAATCAGGCTGTTCAGGACCAAAGCCCACTATTTCCCTTGTGTCTAAATGTTAACTGTGATTTTCAAAGTGTGAATACTGCTAGATATATATTCCACTATACAGCTACTTTAATTTGATCTTCTTCCATTGCATTCATCAACTGTGTCTTCAACTTCACAACTCTGTACAGGTCTCCTCTTTATGAATCTGAATGATCGCAGACCAGGTGAATAGCCCCTTTTCAGAGACTTTGTACAGCTGCCAGTCAGGAGATCAAATCACAGGTGCTTTTGTCATAAATCCATCTGGCGTTCATGCCCACAGTAAGAGCCCAGAATGTGTTCCCTTCTTTCATCTACGCTAACCTCTTCAGGAGCCTCCGTTGTTGTTTTGAATGAACTGTTGCTCTCCGTGTCTCGCCACACACACCTAAACCACGGCCGTAGCTACAGCAGCTCCTCACAGGACGCTGACGGGTCCGTGCTCTGGTGGTCCAGACACAAAGACGTTACCTGAGACCTGACAAAATAAATTACAACAGTAAAGAAGCGAAGAGACGAATATCTGGTTATTTTTCTAAAAACGCCATCAATGAGTCTGTGGCCATGGCTGTAGAGAGAAGTCTGTGAATCCGTGGATCAGCTTTCTATAAGAACACTGAAAAAGGCCTCATTTAAATAATCATGTCCTCAAAGTTGTAAAATTCACTAATGTCTGAATCAGACCCACGGGACTGACTGCAATGCACTCTAATGTGACAGATCCGATTCTGCCGGTTTCCTGCTATCTGCTATTTTTCTAAGTTCCATGTCTGCCATGACTCGGCTGCAAACCGCCCCAGTGAATGCTGGAGGTCATGATCCGAGGAGGCTAACAGGACCACATCATCTGCAAACAGCAGAGAGGCGATCCCGAGCCTGGCCTGGGAACGCCTCGGGATCCCCCAGAATGAGCTGGAACATGTTGCCGGTGAGAGGGAGGTCTGGGTCGGCCTGCTTGGCCTGCTGCCACCGCGACCCGACCCCGGATAAGAGGAGGAAAATGGATGGATGGATGGCATGTCTGTCCATTGCTCTGTTTATGCTTCTCTGGGAAGTAGGAATAAACCAAAATGTTCATTTGTTGGGAAGGTGTTCCTTTTTAAATTTTGGAATTTGGATTCTCATTTAAAACACACCAAACCTTTTGGAAATGCATATTATTCAATAACAATATTGTAGAAAAACAGAAATCATGCCGTTAATTGTCTGACTGTAAAATGTAAAGTTTGCCCGCTTTGTTTCCCCATTCATAGCAGATGCTGTGTTTCAACTCATGTAGCTTTTTAAGTGCTTTAGAAAGCTCAAAATGTAATTACAGACTGAAAAAAATGATCCTGGACATATTTTGTGCAACACATAGTTGCTTTTAGAATTTTGAAAGTTGAAGGCCACATGTTTTAATAACATGCATATCTTCTATGAATAGACTATCTTCAATCAGAACTTTTTGTGACTATGCCACAGTGTTTTTTTACCAGCCGTGACAGTGTGTGGCTGTTTGTGTGTGCCATCGTGGCAAAATGCGGCCCTGTAGCAGCAACAACCCCAGCAGCTGTTCTTAGTAGGGCCTATGCTAGGGTCTGTCTGTCTGCTACAACCGTGCAACATGCAGTCACAAAACTTTACAGGTGTGTATTTCAGATCAGAATAAAGGCTGAGTTTCAATTTGGGTTTGGTCTGAGCAAGGGTGCCAGAAGTAGAGCAGTAGGAAGTGGGGAAGGGGCTATTGGCCCCCCGGCTTTATGCCCCTATAGCCTGATTTGGCATTGCAGCTGGTGTGATCCAATAGCAAGACTGTCTCTAGTTATTTGTTTATATTTTATTTAGTTGTTAGTTTAATGATGTTCTTAAGATATCTCATGCTTATCTTACCAGCTGCGACAGCAAAGCTAGAATTATCTTCCCCGGTGTGGTCCTGATGAAACCTGGGAACTACCACAGAAGCAGTGTTCATTACTTTGCTCGGTGTTTATATGTATTTGGACAGATTTTGAAACCGCATAGTCTCACAACCGTGCAAGATGCAGTCGCTTTTTTTAGGTGTTTAGTTGAGATCAAAATAAAGGTTGAGTTCAAAGGTGGGTGCAATCTGATGGAGGGCGCCTGATGTACGGGATGGGGAATGGTGCCCTGGCACGATTCGACTGGTGTGATCCCATTTTCAATTTGGTCTCTAGTTTATGTCTGTATTTTTTGTTGGTCAGTGTTTTTATTGAATGTCTTTGAAAGCACTTTGGTCAGCAATTGTTGTAATTAAATGTGCTAAAAAAAAACTTCACTGAAATATCTTCAATTTACAAAATCTTCATGTGTTTTCCTCTTCTTCCATTTTTCAACCAGTAATGTAAAACATAATTAGTGCTCATGCTGAGCTAATTGATGTTACCATAGTTCACACAAACAAACATTCCTCCAATTAGCATCACATTTTTAGCCATTACTGAGCTGGTAGGGAGCAGCATATCCGCACATTGCCAAGCAACGTCGACGTGTGCTTGCACACGACTAACATACACACATATGTGTATCTTACACATGCATATATTTCTGTCCAGTTCATAATGCTGGAAAGGATTTATCTGTGCAAGCTGAAAGGGTGTGAAAGCAAAAGCTATCGAAAGATAATTATGCATCTTCCACTTGGAGAGTGAGGTGGTATTAGGGAACAAATGACAAGCTGTGAAGAAATTGGGAAGCAGAGGGGAGCGGAGAAAAGCAACAGAGAGAGAGAAGAAGAAGTCAGCAGACAGAAGTGAGACTCCCATGCAAGAGACTTCTGTGAAGTCTGTGAAGGATGCGCCTCCGCTTCCTCGCTTTTTCATTTATTTAAAAAACTTAAAGAACTGACACATTTGAGAGAGATCATTTATTCCACATGACATCATGAATAATTTTCTCTTTCTACACAATTTGACAGAATATTGAATCTACACACAGCTCTGTGCCGGCTGCTGAAGAGACTCTAACGATGATCATCACTAATATTGATTTCTCAGCTTGAGAAGTCTTTTTTTAAATCACAGACGATCTTTATATAGGGCCCTATCCCATCCTTTTTATTCAGTAAAGACATAACTGTCTAATCTGTGCTCTGGGATTTGGATCTATTTTTTGTACATGGACACACACACACACACACACACACACACACACACGGACACGCAGTGTAGTTGACAGAGTTAGCAGTGGCATGGGATTTGGGTAGAATGTGGCGGGGCTCTGCGAGAAAGCTTTAATGAGTTCCTCAAGAGATGATGTGACTGAGATTCAGCTGTAGAGCCGATGAAAACAAAGACAGAGAGTGAAGAAGCAACGTCAGAGAAAGAGGTTAAATGTTTGTTGAGACAGATGATGTGAACTTGTGCGTCTTGTGATATATAGACAGAGAAAGAGTATGTGCAGAGACTGACCCAACTGTCAGAGAGGATGTGTTGAGAATGAAAAGGAAGCTGGCAGAGACCTATCTCAGCAAGGAGGATTTAATCACAGTCCCAGCAGTTAACCAATAACACCATCATCCTTTTTCTCACCCTGTGTCTCCTTTTCTCCATCCAGCTCTGCGGTTTTCCCCCTGACACAGACTGTTGATTCCAGGCAGCTTCCTCCTCAATGGAAAACTAAAGGTGCTCTGGCTCACTCCGCATTTGTCTGAGTCCAATGCGATGACACTCCAACGAGAGCTGGTTATTCCATTATCACCGGTGTGTGTCTGTATCCCAACGTAAGGTTCTTTTCTAACATCAGAGTCACAGAGGATGAGTCAGTCGTGGTACGAGAGCTAATTCGAAAGACACGTGTCAGACATCAACTCTCCTGACCGATGCAGCCTCTCATACACAGACCCTGAAGCAAGCCCCTCAAATAAACGTGAAATATTCCCATCAGAGGGATTATCATTCCTGCAAAGGAAGTACTGCAGGAATTTCTTTCTTTAGAAATATGTGTCAGAATAAGGTATCTGTATCAAGAAAATAACATGTGATTCTTCTTCATTTGTGTTTTCATAAACATTGTGAATGATCTCACCTCATTGTCAGATGAATTGGTTTTATTTGTGAACATTTTAAGACTGAGTAATTATGGGCTATAATGACATACTAAAGGGAAGCTTAGCATATATTACACAGCAAAAAGTGTTTAATTAGCCAATATCATACAGGTCCATTTATGTAAAAAGTTGGCTACCATTACACATTATGTGCTTTGAATTGGTCACAGTTTAGTTTAGTTAGAGTCCATGAACTCATATGCTTATTGCTTTTAGTCTAACATTAAATAATACTCCTGGAAAAACACACCAGCCACACAGCTGGAAACTGTCTTGTCAGCATCTCCTGTAGTTAGTTATTGCTAAGAGACATGCTTTAGTGTGTCAGTTTGGGGTATCAGGGTTTGAATGTAGCTGGGCATCAGCACTCTGCCATTGCATGTGTTGCTTTCTCCTGGTCTGGGCCTGTCCGTTTACCAGCTTATTTCTGCTGCAATGATGCTAGAAACAAAGAGTCCATCAACAATGAATATGCTGGGCCCCTTGGGGGGCATACAGACTCCTGATGCTCTTCCACTAACCACTATGACTGCCTACTATTCTGCCTACTATTCTGAGAGAGGAACAAAAGTAAGCCATCATCAGTTGAACATCTCATGATAGGAGAATGCCAGCTGATGTCAGGCTTCACGTATATGTTGGCTTGGTGCTGTACTACTCTTTTAAGTAACATGCACAATCTCTACTTACTTGGCTGAAGCTATCGCATGTAAAAAACATTGAAAAGCATGAACTTGAAACAACTGTAATAACCAGTACTTTCCAAACACCATATTCCCTTTTCTGTTTATTTGTCTTTTAGGTGAATTAAGAGCCAAAGTACGAGCCTGAGGTGAATGTGATGCTGTAAAAGGTTTATCTCTGTTCAAAACAGTCCATTGTGTAAATGCCGGAATATAGTCTTGATTTCTCCATTCCAGTATTAATATTCATTTGGAGTGTTTGAGGCAAAACAATCCCTTTACCAGCCAGCCAAAACACATTGAATTATTTCCTCTTACAAGGGAGAGTTTATATAACATCCCCACTGCTTGGTACAGTTGAATTTATGCACTGAGAGAAACTGTGTTCCTCTGTGTTCCTCTCCTCTCTTCTTCTGTCCTCTTCCAAAGGCAGAGTCTGTTCATCTGGAGGAAGATAAAAGGATGACATTTGCCCATTGATATAAATAAATGGAGAGAGAGAGAGGAATGAGGCGAGGCCGTGTAGGAGGGAAGATATCCTTGGGGCAAAAGAAGGAGTAGGAGAGAGGGATGAGCCGACCACAGGGAGGAGAGGAGGTGGGGGGTGAGGGTGAGATAGGAGGTTGAGAATGAAGGGTGGATATGCATAGAGAGAGGAGAGAAGAAAGAAAGGGAACGAGGAGCAGAGGGAGACAAGAGAAGGCATGAAAAACAGAAAAAAGCGAGCGAGTAGATAAAGAAGCTAGAGGAGAAGAGAGTGATGGCGAGAATGCGGAAAAAAACAACCTCATTTTGTGAAAATTAGATTTTCCACAACATATGATTACAAACATCATCAAAGGGTTCATGTAACTGAGTGTGTGTGTGTGTGTGTGTGTGTGTGTGTGTGTGTGTGTGTGTGTGCAGGAGCATGCATGTGTGTGTTCAAAATGTACACTTTCTGTTGCTGCCTACGCGCTTGCATCTACATTTGCATCCATGTCTTTAATTGTGCTTGAACTGTCCGTTAGCGTTTCTTGGTTTTTATGAGCTCCTCTGTCATCTTTACCGACACGCCTGCATGTTGTTATGTGTATTATAGTGTGTGTACTGTATGTGTGTGTGTGTGCAGTCTTTACTCCTCCACCTGTGCTTCTTGAAGTACATTTATATGAAGTACCAGTTAACCTTTATTTCCTGTCCAAAGCCATGGCATCTTGACATGTTATTAACTGTGGCA
>NW_022280061.1:4643911-4677543 GCF_004355925.1 Anarrhichthys ocellatus | reverse complement strand
TATATATATATATATATATATATATATATACGTATATACATATACATATGTATATGTATAGGTCATAGATATCTTGTAATTCTATTTTGTTTTACCCGAGCCAAGCAGCCATGTCATATACATCATAGACATTGTGGTTGGTAGGAGCAGTTAACATGTTTTCACTGTGTGAAAACAGTAGATTTTAGAATTGGTACTTTCTTGGGACCCCAAGGAAACATAGCACAGGATCTTCTCGTTTTACTTTTCTGACACAAATAGAGAGGAGTCATGCGGTCGGCAAACTGACTCGTGAGTTTCAGTTACACAGTGACACGGCTATCTAAAGCTTGACATCATCTTACGTTAGACACCATGAGGTATTGGTCATAACAGATCAATATATCAGCAACATACCTGGTGTAGTGGATTGAGCGAGGATGCGTTTTTCTGCTCATGACTTCAAGTTTTCTAAGATTTGTTATTTGTTATTTCAAAAGTTGCATCGGGAGGGTACATATTATGAGAACTCACTTTTTTGAATGCATGTCATGTGCACATACATCTGGGTATCTGGAGCGCCCACCAACCCACAACATGTAAAATAAGAAAACCCAGTCTGCCTGGATCAGCAAATATATGATTCAACAAGCCGTTCAGATTTGGCTCCCCTTGCTGTGTCACATGCAGGCTCATTAGAATATGCTGCCTCTGTACACTTACATGTTTAGTAACCTGAAAATGAGCATAATATGTACCCTTTAAAACTGGCTTGTCTTTGAGTGGATTTTAACTTTCAGGACGAATGTAAAGTCATGTAGATGAACACATGACTTACATGCACATGAAGAGCAGAACAGGGCATTCAAACTACAGCATAAGTAATAGCTGGCCCAGCCTAACTGTTGGGAGGGGCCTACCTAGCGCACTAATCTGACAGACAGCTTTTGGATGGGTTCTGGTCCACTGAGAGTCGGCCGCTCACTCGTCCAGTCAGTCACCTTCATAGAGTCTGACACCAGACTGCTTTCTGCTAATTCAATCTTCACATCCAATCACTTTTCATTTTATCATGAATCCCGTTAGATCCCGCCTCTCTCCCTGTACTCCTATTAGTTGATTGTGTTTTAATTCAGAGCAGCGAATGAGCTATTACCAGCCGCTGACACGTCACCCATGTAATGCTGGAACGGAGCAGCTGTGGCAGTTTATGCTCATTCACTCACGCACGCAGTGAACCTCGTGCGTGCACACTTGCTAACGAAATTAAATGCATTTACTTTTTGAAATGTGATCAGCCGTGCTGCCCGAGTCTGACTCTTAACAGAAACACCGAGAGACACAACACAGAGCAGAGGAGGGAAGCCATCTTCTCCTGCTTCTGTGATGGTGGGTTCAAAAGTGTTCCACCACTCTGATCAAATATTCAGAAGGTGGCTCAGAGTGAGAAGAAGAGGACAGCAGGCAAAATGCAGACAAACAGCTTTTTTTCGTCCGAGGGGAGACACAGAGATTCAGTTAATTGCTGATGGATGTCAGAACATTATCAGTGTCTGCTCGGCAGCTAGATAGAAACCTTATCAGCATGAGAAGAAGAGAGAAGAGGATGCAGAAATGAGAAGAAATGAGAAGAAGAGAGACAGAGGGATGCAAGAGAAGAAACAGAGGGGGAAGGAGAGAGTGAGAGGACATGGGGAACAAAAGTTGGAGAAGGAGATAAGTCACACGAAGAGGGTAAAATAAAAGATATTCTAGTTTTGTGTTATCTGTGAACGTGTAGATGTTGTATCTCCTTCACTCATCACCGAGCTGCTTCTGATCAGCAGTTTGACTGGCGGCCAGCCAGCAAACATCAGCAGTGATGAAAAACAATATTAGAATGAAATAAAACATCTCTATCGGCCTGTTTTCCGACCGTTTGAGTTCCTTTTGTAAGCCTCCCCTCTTTGGCAGAGTCCCAGTAGAATCCTGGATCTGACTTTTACCATTTACATTCTCCATCTTCTCTTTCTCTTTAAGCTTGCCCTCTATTTCTCTCTCCCTCGCAATTACTTTGTCTTAGACAAGTTTTCTGTTTCCTGCTTTTATCTGTTTCCTATTTTTTCCCTTTGTTTGCTGTTTGTGCCGTTTGATTTGCTTTTCCTCTCTCCTACTTTATATTATTCTCTACCACCTCTTTGTATATCCTCTCATGCTTTGCTGCACTTTGCTTGTACTCCTCCAATCAGATTCTGATCACATCTTTATATCAAAGATGCCAACGCTCCAGGAGGCACTACTTTCATGTGATGAAACTTGCTTATAATCCTTTCAAAGCTGTAAATCCAAGGCTGAATATTAACCCTCCACATTACGACCTTCTACTTACACAACATTTCTTTGTCACTTTTCTGACTCGGTAAGTACTCACTGTTCTTGGTTTACCAACGACAAGCTGCAGAGCAAACACCACGAGAGTTCAACAGTGGAAGTGAAAAGGAAACAATGTCAACATGATGACAGTGCTGTATGTTGCAGTGTGTACTATGCAGTGTGTACTACCATCCATCTCAGTGACACAGTTTAAACTCATGAATTAAGTCGAACTTATTTCTTACCAACTGAGCAGGTTATATACAGGTGAGCAAGCCTTTTATTCTACACGTAGACTTGGTGATAGTGCATTTAATAGCTGTTGCAGTCCCAGGTGTTGTCCAAGGTACTGTCATTTACAGTGACTCCACTTCCTATGATGCTGGAGAGCCTCCATTGTAAGGATGTCTTCTGTCACTTCTTTCTTGTTTTTTGGACGATAGCCTTTTTCTCTTTTTTTTCTGGAATGTTCGATTCTTGTCCGTTGTCCTGATTGTGTATGTGGGCTTGAAGGAAGAGAAAAGTCTGTTCTGCTAGCTCTGCTGTCTTAAGTCTGCCCAGGAGACTGTCCAACAGGCCACCACCATGCAAACATACAGTATGGCTAATAAGAAGTGAGTGATCCCTTTCCTTTCACCCCCATATGAATGCATAATAGAATCCCTTTCTGGTGTACGTCATATGGGGCCATCTCTACTGTCGCTTTGTGCCCCAGATACAGGAGAGGGAAACATTGCAGAGTCTCTAGTTATGAGTTAATCCTCTCTCTCTCTCTTGCATTCATGCAGCTCTGTGGCCTTGCCATCTTCACACGTTTTCATTAGCGTGAAGCCCCGGTCACACCAGAAAATGTCAAAACGAAGGTCATCTGTGTGTGTTCATAACATGTTTGGAGACATAGTGACTGCTCTCAGGGTTACTGGTAAACTGTTGTAGCTGGTGAGCTAACTTCTGACAGATAGGAACATGATAGCACCAGTCAGTCATAATTAGCTCTGCATGCCTTCATATTCACTCTACATATTAAGATTGCTATCTCTTCATGTAACTCTCAACAAGCAAAGTGAATACGCATATTTAATTATACTATTATACTCGTGCAGTCCTTGTTCAAAACACCGGGCTGAAGGCTTGGCCTGTGCTGTTGCTACTTTCAGCTTTCTCATACAATCAACTTCACTCTCAACACTGTGCTTCCTCGGGTCCTTAGCAATACACCTGCCATGACATAGTTGTGTCACCCACCTCAGTCACAGCTCCTCACAGTCAGAAGCAACAGTGGAACACACTCTGATTCAGGAGAAAACAAGAGAGGTCCCAACTAAAGGGGCTCCGAACAGCTACATATTCATGATGATGTTTAGATATGAAAAGTATTGAATTATGTTACTATTCTAACTTAAATAACTAAAATAACCCAAAAGCACGTAAACAATATGCAACTCACTGTGTATTTCTAATTCTACTGCAGATGAAAACTTTGCAGTGCTACACTCACCTGACAGAGAAATGTTACTGCTTACGGTGCAGATTCAGATTTGACTCACAAAATATAACAATTCAAATATGATGCATTTTTATTCATTACACTATCCAGCATCATAATGAACTTGCTATTGCCTCTCTTCACTCTCACTGAGAATTATTAACAGGACGTAATTTCCAAATAAGCATATTAGTCGCTTGCCTTGAAATAACCACATTAGTTAATAAGTACAGCATAAAATTAATTAGTGGAGGTATTTTGCTGGCGGTAACACGAATTGGGACTAGGGTTCACGAAACGGCACAAAAAAGCCAAACCTAGTCTGACTAAAAGCGGTGATCTCGGTCTGCATCAGATTGATTGGGTCAAGAGTAGCGTATAGCTCCTTTAAGGAATAACTCAGTGCGTAGTGTGAGCATGGTGGGTCGAGTATGTGTGGTCGAATTTGGGAAAAAAAAAAAGATTCTGAAACTTTTCAATTATTTACCAAGAGGTCCAGAGGACCCGTCTATAGACTAATCAAATGCACGTAAAGGGAAACGCAGCTCACGTAGATGATGATTAGCATGAGTTCTTTAGTGTGCTCACATAATTGCAATGTTAAAAACTAACCGGATCAAATGTAAGAAAAGAGCGAACCTTGGTTTGGTCCCTTGTCTCACAGGGTATCAACTGTCTGCCCTGATGCATCCCTGCATGACTAACTACTACTGTACGTCAAAGTTCATAGGACAACGTATCACCCTGGTAGGCTGCTGTGGAGGACACAATAGAGTTGTTTCTATTCACAGCTGCTGCACATTTAAGAGCATCCCAGTAACATATGGTCATTCTTAAAATGAATGGTATTTTCCAGTAATAAGAGGCAATTAGGGCATCTTAGTAAAGTTGTCACTTAGAAATGCACTTAGTTCAGTTGCACTGATTGATCTGCTTAGTGAGAGCAATAGAATTAATTGAGTCAGAGGAGATAAATGGCTGTGCAGTGATCATCCAGTGACTTTCAAACCATTGATTTGTCCCTTATCTCGGCTAATAAGATGCTGTTAGAGGACAGGGTGGCAGGGGTTGTTCAGACCAAAGCCACTTAGTGTTGCCTGTTTCTTTGGCTGCAGCTGATTAAATAACAATTTAATTATCAAACATAGTGTAACACCAGGATAGTTTGTTAGTTGAAGCATTAGTAGCCGTTGTCAAAGCAGCAGTATCTATGTTGTATTATGGATAATTCTGCCCAGTGGCAATGTGACAAGGGTTTACATCCCAGCATGCATTGTGTTTGGGGTAACATTCTCCAGAAAGACTTTCTTCTTCTAATTTGAGGAAAGTTATGATGGAGGCTCGTTAAACCTGGAACTGTATTACGAGAAAGAAATAAACGTTGGATATTGAACAATGTGGCCTGCTGAAGAGGTTAGCGTAGATGCTGCAATCGCATATTTCTTCATTGTAAGAAGAGCAAAACAGGAATTCTGTCATTGGAAAAGTTGTTTTCACTCTTCTCTTCTCCTGAGAGTTTGATTTACCAACTGCTGGTCTGATTGGTTGAAGTTAGCCACATGTGATGTGTCTATCATTAACTCATAACTCATCCAATTACCTGCCAAGTGCCTGCTCTCTTCCAAACAGTTATCAAGGACGGCTTCGATGGTTTCGGGTAACAAACCATCTGCTGCATCAGGTTACGTCTATGCACGGTACTTGTGAATTGTAAGAATAAGGGCAAAATTAGAAAACACTACATTTTCCAAGGTCTATTTAAGTGTGCTGCAGCTGACAATGTGTCAGAGATGAATTATGATTTGTCAATGTTGGCACATTTTCAAAGCAGAATAAATTCTGTTTTCATCTCGGTTGATTACCTGTTAGCACTATTCTCCTCATAGATCTATATTCTAGTGAAATCAAATCCTATAATCACCATAAGGCCACAACAGTCACTTTAATTATACACTTCATCTCTTTCATGCATGGTCTGCTCTCTTCTAAAAGTGAGTTACAGGTGTTGAACTGATGGAAAGCATTGAAAGTAACTTCACCCTTTTATCTGTTCATAATGCAACACAGTACTACGATTATCACTCCTGCCTCTCACAGCTCACCCGTCTGTTGATCGTCTGTTGTATCCATCATGCCTACTCAAACACAGGACTGCACACATACCAGCACATACACACTCACACACACACACACGTTTTCACATCTGTATCCATCATAGCAATTCAAAGTGAGATTTAGTGCAGCGCCCTGGCAGGGTAACCGCACTGTGGGCGAGTCCATATTAAATTGTCTACTGAAGTGGGCCAGATTGTGTTTGGCAGCCTACCCATTCATCTACGCTAATGCCCTCTCTGCCTCCATTCATCCCATGGGCTGAAGGGGACTGGAGGTGGAGGACGGGGCCCAGCAGGAGAACATACAGGGGGAGAGGAGAAACGAATGAAAGAGGAAAAGATTTTAAAAAGTAGAACATGAAATAGGGTAAATAATGATGATGGACTAAGTGGAAGAAATGATTTGTGGGCTGTGACACCTAATGATGTGATTATTTCTTTTGTTCACTTTATGTGATTAACTATTTTGTTCTTTCAACATTTGTCAGTGTTTTAAAGGAGCAGGCCTGTAAGAGCAATACGGACAAAGCACGACGTAATGGAATGAAACGGCTCGCCGTGTGCAGACCATAGCAGCAGCTGCATTAACAAGGCTCTCTAGTAATGAGCTGGAGGGGGGGGGGGACACACGCATGAGTGGACACACTCACACATACATGTACACACACACACACACACACAACCATGTGCTGAGACATTATCAGCATGCTCTCATTTTGCCATTAGGTGTTTGTTACTATGGCAACAGTGTGATTTATTTCACAATTAAGAGTTACTGAACTTGCTCACTTACGGCCAGTAATACCAAGCTGCACATAAATTACCTTCAAGCGTAAAGCAGTCTGTTTGCTATTAAAAACAAAGGAATATCTCCATTTCTTATCTCCCAAACTAGTAAACTTCTGCATCAAGAGTTTTACTTCTTTGTGAGTTTATTCTACGACAACAAATATTCTTTCATAATTCGGTGTCACATCTAATTGGCAATTAATGTGCTCGCTAAAAAGGATGGAATTCAGCGGGCTTCACATCCAATAACGATCCCTTTCATCCATCGAGCTTAAGATGAAGATAAACAACGCACGGAGGGACGAGAGAGTCGGCAGGCAGGTGGGAATGTAATGGAATCAATTAGGCAAACACTCATGATTTACAGTTGTGTGAAAAAGTGTTTGCCCCCTTCCTGATTTCTTATTTATTTGCATGTTTGTCACACTTACATGTTTCAGATCATAAACTAATTTAAATATTAGACGAAGATAACAAGTAAACACAAAATGCAGTTTTTAAATGAAGGTTTTTATTGTTAAGGGGGAAAAAAAATCCAAACCTACATGGCCCTGTGTGAAAAAGTGATTGCCCCCCCCTGTTAAAACATAAATTAACTGTGGTTTATCACATCTTTGGAAAGCTGAGTTCAATTTCTCTAGCCACACCCAGGCCTGATTACTGCCACACCAATCAAGAAACCACTTAAATAGGACCTGCCTGACAAAGTGAGGTAGACCAAAAGATCCTCAAAAGCTAGACATCATGCTGCGATCCAAAGAAATTCAGGAACAAATGAGAAACAAAGTAATTGAGATCTATCAGTCTGGAAAAGGTTACAAAGCCATTTCTAAAGCTTTAGGACTCCAGCGAACCACAGTGAGAGCCATTATCCACAAATGGCGAAAACATGGAACAGTGGTGAACCTTCCCAGGAGTGGCCTGCCGACCAAAATTACCCCAAGAGCGCAGCGACGACTCATCCAAGAGGTCACAAAAGACCCCAGAACAACATCCAAAGAACTGCAGGCCTCACTTGCCTCAATTAAGGTCAGTGTTCATGACTCCACCATAAGAAAGAGACTGGGCAAAAATGGCCTGCATGGCAGAGTTCCAAGACGAAAACCACTGCTGAGCAAAAAGAACATAAAGGCTCGTCTCAGTTTTGCCAGAAAACATCTTGATGATCCCCAAGACTTTTGGGAAAATACTCTGTGGACTGACGAGACAAAAGTTGAACTTTTTGGAAGGTGTATGTCCCATTACATCTGGCGTAAAAGTAACTCGGCATTTCAGAAAAGGAACATCATACCAACAGTAAAATATGGTGGTGGTAGTGTGATGGTCTGGGGCTGTTTTGCTGCTTCAGGACCTGGAAGACTTGCTGTGGTAAATGGAACCATGAATTCTGCTGTCTACCAAAAAATCCTGAAGGAGAATGTCCGGCCATCTGTTCGTGACCTCAAGCTGAAGCGCACTTGGGTTCTGCAGCAGGACAATGATCCAAAACACACCAGCAAGTCCACCTCTGAATGGCTTAAGAAAAACAAAATGAAGACTTTGGAGTGGCCTAGTCAAAGTCCCGACCTGAATCCGATTGAGATGCTGTGGCATGACCTTAAAAAGGCGGTTCATGCTCGAAAACCCTCCAATGTGGCTGAATTACAACAATTCTGCAAAGAATTGTTGTAATTCTTACAGCGCTGTAAAAGACTCATTGCCAGTTATCGCAAACGCTTGATTGCAGTTGTTGCTGCTAAGGGTGGCCCAACCAGTTATTAGGTTTAGGGGACAATCACTTTTTCACACAGGGCCATGTAGGTTTGGATTTTTTTTCCCTTAATAATAAAAACCTTCATTTAAAAACTGCATTTTGTGTTTACTTGTGTTATCTTTGTCTAATATTTAAATTTGTTTGATGATCTGAAACATTTAAGTGTGACAAACATGCAAAAAAATAAGAAATCAGGAAGGGGGCAAACACTTTTTCACACAACTGTATATTCTGTGTCGATAACAAAGAAAGCTTAATTTACTTTCTTTCACGCTCTTACTGATATCATTTGTTTGTAATGTTTATGCAATGATAACATATGAATCCCATTCCCCTTTGAGACAAATGCATTGAGCAACAGTGTTTGGTGGGAGTGTATGTATGTGTGTATAAAGCAGAAGTAATAGTTATTATTTCTTACTGTAAAATATGAATGCATTTGAGCAATGACTCATAAACATAAAGGCAGTTTCTGTCTGTATCTGTTGGAGGAGATTGTACTTTCTGTGTGTAATTTGTCTTCATGTTGACCTGAACATGTCTTGCATGTCTATCAGTGTGTGGATGTGAGAAGGAAAGAGCTTTACAAACGTTTGTCAAGCATTCTTCCTTAATGAAAGCCCTCTGCTCTCCTCTCCCTCTCTCTTCTCCTCCTCACTGCAGTGTTTTTGAGAACTCGAACTCGTCTGGCCCTTATTAATGTCCCTGGCATTCGCTTGGCTCTGCGTCTCTCTTTTCCTCTCCCCAGCCTCTTACAGCTTCATCTGCACATGCCATCATCGTACACAGCTTCAACTGCAATTAGCTGTATCATCACACATTCACACACACCTATACACACACACACACACACACACACACACACACACACACACACACAGCATAAGTCCAGATCTTTGTTCATAGCACCACTCTTCCCATCCTTCACCCCTGCAGTGAACACACTGGAATGTCATATTCCTTCTATTGGGGCTTTTTTGTAAGTGTAATACTGACACAACACAGCTGTTGGTGTGTTTCCATATTTTTACGACTGGTTTTTGCCTCGGTCGTTGTGGAGAACAGATTGTTGATGAGGTTGCCTTCAGTTTATTTCTTTGGTGATTAGGTAAGATAAAGTCCCACGTAAACACTGATCAAAGTTTGCCTCTGTTTGTGCGATGTGGTATATTGGAAGGCAGCCACATTAGGATTGTGTACTGCACAGTGTTGATAAGTTCTATCTCTCTGTACAATCTGATACCGTTGTTTGGCCTGCAAAGGCTACGCATAGTCCCAGTATCTTACTAGCTTCAGTATGAATCTTTCATCTGCGTCTCTATCCCAGAATCCTTAAGATAAAGTCATTACCGTTTTCGCTTTTTCAATCTCTCCCTCTTTGCATGTTCCGAGATCACTCCTTTATCCCTCCCGTTCTATTTTTCATCACAATTTTATTCTCATTTCATACCCTCAAACACTCTTTAAACTTGGAAGAAATGAGACCAACGTCTCTTGGAGAGGAAAAAGAAACTAGGTCTAGGGTGATCTCCAGAAAGTTTCTGACAGGCAGAATCACCCTTAAGCTGGTGCTGAATGTTTCAGAGCAGGCTGGTCTCTTCTCTCTCTGAGGGGGATAAGACGGCTCTTGTGTCTGCTTGTCTGCCGGGGCTTTGGCGGAGGAGAGGCAGCTACCTGTTCTGCTCTCCCCTCTCATCTTTTCACACTAATTAGAGGGAGCTGGGTTTAAACCTTAGTGGGGACACACATCCTCTGACTGCACACAGGTGGGTGGGTACAGTCATGTATATTCATCAAAGTGTTTCATGAAGATCCTGTTTTACCCTTAATGTGTCCAGAAACATGTTTTTAGATCAACATTTTATTAATAGGAGACTGGTGAAGTACAATGTGCCAACTCCATGAGCGTGTGTGTGTGTGTGTGCATGTGAATAGTGTGCAGTGTGATGGCAAGGCACCGCAGGCGATCATAAGGAGGGGGCTTAAGCAGCGCGCTCTCTAGGCCTAATCACGCACGCATTTCAAAGGCGAGAATGCCAATTAAAAGTGATCGGGCTCACTGTGGGCTTTTGGGCTGCCACTGCGAGGAGCAACACATCAAATATGAAAATCGATCAGTTCCCCGGCTCCTGGTCAGGGGAAGCGGTTCAGGAGCTTCTGATAAATACACAGGCTCGACCGGGCGGTTTAGCAGGGGCAAGGGGGAAAGACTGGCAGGGTCATGGAGAGAAGACAGAGATTTGTGAGTCATCAATCATCATGTGTGTGTGTGTTGAGGATCAGAGGCCTGTGATCTCAACTTTACTCTAAAAGTAGGTGGAAGAGTAAGTGAGGGGGACTTTGATATTTGCTATATGAGGGGAATGAACTGCAGCGTGTCGGGATGAGTCAATTTAATATTCTATGCAGCTTACTACTGATTTAATTTGATTTGTCATTAAGAGTCCCAATCATACATGATTTGATATAATGAGAGGACGTATATATTCGCTGTCTTGCAGAGAGTTAGATGACGGGATAGATACACTCTCATGTCTAACTGGAGCTACAGGAACTTCACATTGTTACACTTTGATGCATCAGTACTAACCAGCTAATAATAATGTGACATTTCTCTGCAGAGAGAAAGTTCCCTTTGATACTTAAAATATATTAAGGTAACACTTGTATAATGTTTCTTAATTAGGAGTTTGAATGAAGGACTTTTACAAGTTATTTATTTATACGTTCTTTTACTTCAGTAACCTCCTCTAAATAACTTTCAGCAAGAAAGCAACAAATCATATTTTTAAAGTGAAGGTGCATTCATTTAATGCAGAGACATGAAACATAATCAACAATTACAGGTTAAATTTCATATATATGTAGCTAATATATAATGACGACTATAATAATTAAGTTTTTCTTTAATCCTGCATCAGAAAAACATTCACATTACAGTCATTTAGCTTTTATCCAAAGCGACTCTATCACATTCATACACCCCATACATGGGGTTCAGTTTCTCAAGGACACATCGACATGCGACTAGCGGAGCCGGGGTTCCAACCGCTGATCCTGATTGAAGGACGGCCCTGCTCTCCACTTAGCCACCGTCGCCAATTAAAATGACATGGAGTCACAAACAATTGCAGAGAAAAAAGCAATATACAAAGAACCACACTGCTGTGGTCTACCTCACTGGAGTGAAACGCACAGGCTGCACACGAGCACAATGTCAAAGCCAGCATTTCTTGCCACCATCCACAGTAGAAATGCTGTAGGTTACACTCTGCCGAGGCAAATTAAGGTGACGTCCAATACCTTGTGATGTGTGTGTGTGACCGTGTGGATGGAGATGTGTGTGTGAAGGCTGATATGCTCTGACAAGCTGATAACATATTTCTTGTCATATCGTTTGGCATCATTAACTAATAAAGATTGATTGCCCTTTGTTTCCCGTTAATGAATCTTTGTACTATTGCCCGGCCACTGTGGTGTGTGTGTGTGTGTGTGTGTGTGTGTGTGTGTGTGTGTGTGTGTGCGTGTGTGCGTGCGTGTGCGTGTGCAAAAGAAAGACAGAAGGAGAGAGACAAGGGAGTGTTTTTGAAAAGCTCAGGGCTTTCCTATCCACAGATCAGACACTGGTTGGATCCAACCTTCTCCCATGATGCTTTGCAGGCGGAAATTTTGGAAATACTCCAGGCGGTGGCTAAGAGATAGAGGGAGAATTTAATATAGGATGCGCAAAACTCTCACATACACACTTGCAGATTCAGACACACATATACTGCGTATCTAATTGTGAGAGTAATTACATAGCCAGTGGTTTGATAATAGTTGACTCATCTAAAAAGTGAAAGTTGGCCTGTTAATACTTTGGCATCCAAACTTATTTTGGTCCGGCTGCAAAATATTTGAAAAAGAATCGAAGGGGCAGTCCAACGGTTTCCCTCATAAAGATCAGTTTACTCATCGTGAGAAGTGTAGCTACGTCTGTGAAAACCTGCTGTACATTTCTGGCTCCATTCTCTGCTCTAAAATGGTTGAAAGACGAGAACATTTACCAACAAGGGGAAGTCTAACGAAAGAGACCGCAGCGTTGCATGAGGGGAAATGTAGGATCCATTGTTTTTGGAGCATGAGCCACACTAGGGACGGAAAGATGTGATATCTCCTCCTCTGCTGCTTTGATTTTGACCACTCTTTTATACATTTGTCTTTCACAATTCCCCCAACTTAAAAGAAAAGTGAAATACCAAATTCCTGGACTACCCCTTCACAACAAAACACTACAACTATAAATACTGTCTGTGTACATGACCTCACACAACTGAACTCATAAGAATCAGCAAACTCACAAGTTGGGTTTCTGGCCTTCCACTGTCTCCTCCTTGGGGATGGGGTACAGAGCCTCATAGCTACGCTTCTCTCCTGAGCCATGAATAGCGTAGGAGTTCATCTTGTTGATGTTGGGAGGTAAGTACGACCAGGGGAGCAGAGCCTCACCCATCCACCGGTCCCCTGTGATCGTGGCGTTAAACACCATGGGCAGTTGTTGCTGGAGAAAGAAGGCAACAAGACAACAATAAGAACTACTTAAAAACCTAACTCAGAGGAACGCTGGCCCGTTCAATAACTCCCTCAACGTCTGCCTACCTGGAAGGCTTGGCCAACTCCCGACAGCAATAATATCAGGTGCTGTCCATGTCTAAAATGAAAACACAGTTTGTATGTTTGTTTGATTTAACAAACATACGGTCACATGGATGTTACAACAGTTCAGCTCGGTACTTACGGACAAAACTCCACTTCCAGGTAGTTTTCTGTGGTACTGTCGAGGAAGAAGGACTCCACAACTGAAGAAGATAGACCATTGAATAATATATCTTGAGTTATAACTAAAGAATAACAGATACATATACTATATCAAGTAAGATATGAAGACAAGCGCACCGGCTAACAACATGCTCATTATATCCCTGGACTATAATGGGGTAATAAGTAACATTAATGAGGTCAACTATGTGGGGCTCATTAAGCGGAAATCGAACTTACTTTAGGTCAATTAGATAGGATTGTTATTACTCAACCTCGTTACAGGGTTTAACTGCTGTGTCACCATGATAATGATAATACAATCACTATTATGGCCTCATAAACAGAGGTAGTCCGTAGCCTCATTGGACTATAATCAGAATTGTATAACACCTTTCAGACTTGTCTAAAATTGCATCATACAGACTAAATCCCTAAATCATGACAGCAGTAACAACGTTATTGGGGGGTGGGAAGCATAACAGCAATACCTGTACAATATAATCCAACCTATTACAACAGGCCATACATGCAACCTTTGTCAAGTTTATAAACTTAAATCTTGACAAGAAAGCGAATAAACAGTTAAAAGATGTTGAACTATCTCATTACTAAGCAATGCACTCAAAGAACTTGATTAACATGATTACAATAAAGTTATACTATTAAAAAACCTTTTATGTTATCAAATTAACTTTATATGTGCCAATGCATCTTCAAATATTAATACTTTTTAAAAGAGACTTCTAGAATACTTTTTAAAGATTAAAGTTTTTTGCAATCACTTCATTTATGGCCATTCATTATGGATTTTCCCGTAAATCCTTCAAAGCTCTTGTTGCACGTCTAGGACGCGGTGTAGTGCACTACCACACACACAGCATCACCGGAGCTCCCACCTTCATAATCCCAGAGTCCAGGAAAGGGCTGACTGGGGGGAGCTGCAGGGGCTGCTGGGTCATTGAAGAAGGGACCAAACATCTCGATCTTCAGCCCTCCTTGCCCAGGAGAGAAATTGACCCTGATGGGGTCATGATTCACAGGATCGCTGTCCCAAGTGTGCTGGATGAAAAACTGCATTTGCCTAAAAGGACTGAAAGGAACAATTGAATCAAGAGTGAGAATCTGCTGTGCAGCATAATCACACGGTGGAGAAACACAAACTTACAGAGATTCACAGCAGAGCAGAATGTGGATAAGTGTCAGACACTGGAGAGCACCAACTACCCCCATGCTGCCAGAACTCCAGTAGTGTCAATTGTGCTCCAGCTGGGCTCTTTGTGTCTTGATATACACCCAGCTCTTTATGCAGTTTATTATCAAATTAGGTTATTGAGAAATGCAGTTCTGTTACTCAATAACTTGTCAAGATAGTAAAGTTGACTTCCTGATATGGAAAAAAAAACTTACATAGTGTCCTTGTAGTTTTAGATTAGACCTTTCAATTCTTAACAAATTAACAAACTATCGAGAGGACGTAGTTTAGAGATCATCAGAGATTCAGTAACGTGACCAAACACTTACATGTTGTAATCATGTGACCAGTTGGCCGAGAGCTGACGATATCGAGCAAATCTATATCTTATATCAATATTACCAGCAAAGCTCGAATGAAAACAATATCTATTTCCACTTGGTGGAAAAGTCCAACAAATACTCAAACTGAAACTAAAAGATCGGATTTCTTGAGTTGACTCAAACATACATCCGACTGAAGCTTCCTGACACAGCGTGGAACTGTTTCACCTTCCGGTCGTACACACGGAACTATTTCTGCGGTGCACATCTCCATCTCCATTGGCTGGTGTTTGTTTGCTTCAAAACGGACGGCGCAACCGAATAGTAACGTAAACAATCGTGGTTTTGTGGAGTTTGTTCTGTAACCGGCAAGTGACAACTTTCTTTGCTATGGTTTTGTTTTTAAGTTAGCCATTTGTTCAACAGACCATACGGTTAAGTTAGCAAGTTGTTGTTGTTTTAAGCTTAGCGTTAGCTGAGATTGATTAGCTCAGCTGATGCTAGCTGCGCAAGGTAACGTTGACGTGAATGCAAGCTACCTTATATTTACCCGCTTTGTGAATTCGTTAGCGGAGTGCATGTGTTTTGAGACACAGAACTTTTGCCTTGGAAACAGCAGTAGCATAACTAGTGCATCTGATTCTAAAATAACGTTAATGGTAAGCTTACATGATGACGTTAAGGGGAGACACACCACATCGTTTCTAACTTGCCAATGCAAACTGTTGTGATTGCATCTAGGCGGCGCCTTCACCATGGAAGCAGAAGTTGAGTTTTTACGTGATCAAGGTAAGGACACATCAGGGAGGTTTTCAAAATAGCCTAGTTTTGTGGCGAAACTTCAGCTCCGAATAGTAGACCAACGTGTGTGTGTGTGTGTGTGTGTGCTCGTCTGTTTTCAGTACACAGACTGAATTCTGCTCTCAGCCAGTATCAGTATGGACACCGCACTCAGTCGACACCTTCTCTGGTACGAAGACGTCTGTTAATAACTCGACAAAGTGACAACGTTTTGGCTCATTATTTGGTGTCTTCAGTGAACAACTTGTATTCAAATGACTTTTACTTTGTAGGGAAATGATTTGAAAAGATATAGCATATACATATGGGAATGTTGATGACTGAGGATTATTTAGAAGTAGAACTGAACACTCCATGATGCGAACTCTCAACGCCGGCATCTCTGCTCATCAGGCTGAGGAAGCAAGACGGGCAGACTCTCCTTCACCCTGGATCTCAGATAGAAGGTCCGGTGCAACAATTAAAAATCTTTCTTGTACGACAGTCAACATATTCTTGTTCCAAGTCAGAGTTATGAGGACAACAACCGTCTATGGATATGTGCGCACTGGATAGCAAGTACTTTTTCTTACACAAGTGGCATGATTATCCATCTGTGTTACAGTGTAATGGCTCCTCTGATAGCGGAGTATGATCGGCACATGGATGAAATGACTGAACAGCTGCAGAAATACCAGGTGACACAAATTCAGTTCGTACAGTGAAATTAAATATTGTACAAACATATTGAATATTGGTGCTTCATCTGGGAATATATACTGTTGATATAAGGTAATGGGATGAATTAGTATCGCTCTTGAAATGTGCTTAATTAAATAGTAGATAGCTCGGTGATCTCTTGATCTGACCCTACATCCTAGATCTGTGTTTACTTTAATGAGTCGTATATTTTTAGGGAAGCACCCTGATTATGAACACAAAATTCGGGAAAGCACAAATACGGAGATGGAAACAGCTTCTTCCTCTTCCCAGAGTCGGCCCTTACTATTTTGGGGGTAAACATGCCGTGATTGACACAGCTGTGCATCAGCCATTTGTCTTCAAAACCATCGTGGCCACAAGATAAAATGGACCATATTAAGGTGGCAACACGTTCCTTTCACCAGCTGGTTGTTTCATTTACGACTAACCGTTGAAAGTGATCGCTGTGTTTTATCTCCCACATTTTGCTGTAAACATTATTCCATGTATGTTTATTTGTACATTGACAACTGTTAATATTTGTTGCGTTAACAGAAAAGATCCAGCTCTTGTGTGTTGGAGGCGTTTCACCAGCTGAAGGATTCCACTTTCTAATAGTTTGACGTTCTTTATAAATGACAGGAAAGATTGTAGATCTGAGAAATCTCTCTTTGCTGAGAAGTTGAGCTCCACCATTCTGTAAGTTTTGCTTCACTATTGTGATTAAAGCTTAATGAAGTAATATACATTGTAAGTAATATAAATTGTAAGCCTCCTATTTTGACTAATGAAGTAAATTCTGGAGTTTCAAATATTCTTTTAAGCATTTTAATTTTAAGGTATAGTTCAGTATCTCCACCGTCGCCCCTCTAACCTGCTACAATAATATAATAATAACAACTCCTTTTTAAATGATTGTATTGTTTCTCCAAAGTGAAATGAATAAAGGCTTATTCATTTACAGATAAAAAGAGAGCGGGTAGGATAAACAAACTAGAGACACCACCTGTTCTGCTCTGACTAACAAGGACGAATCCCTTTGAAGCCACATATTGAATCATATTCCTGCATTCATTAAGACTTTTACAATTATTATTTCCAAGGTATTTAATAGTTTTTAAACTGGTGTATCACATGTTAAAGTTTCTCGTCTTGTACTGACAA
The DNA here is from genome assembly GCF_004355925.1 of Anarrhichthys ocellatus. Taxonomy (NCBI): domain Eukaryota; kingdom Metazoa; phylum Chordata; class Actinopteri; order Perciformes; family Anarhichadidae; genus Anarrhichthys; species Anarrhichthys ocellatus. The sequence continues at coordinate 4,660,109 of NW_022280061.1, read as the reverse complement.
AAGATTTCACTTTTTGAAACACTGGCTCTTCAGCCAGATGCTCGGAGAAGGACTCGTACTGATTGGTTGCTTGTCATCAGCGAGCTGATTTATTCTGATCGTCCTCTCAAACATTCCTGGACCTTGAAAATGATAACAATGTAAAATATGATTTGAGAGCAATTCAACTATAAGAGAAAGGAAGGGATAACTTGGGCAACCTTGGCAGACTGATCTGCAAAGTGAGAACGTTTTGGTGGTATTTGGAAACAGCATGACACATCTCTGCCTTCTTCATAGTGTTCTGACTAGTGATGGATGTCTTGGCAAAGCTAAGAGTTTGACTTTAATATGAACTGATGCTCCACTTTGTCGAATGCCTTATGAGAATCCCAAAACAAAGTTAAAGCATCTGATTCTGCGTATTCAGAGTCATCTATTAGTTCCTGAATAAGCTTCATTTATGATTTCTCTTTAACCGTTTCTTAAGCATCTGGCAAAGTAAGTGAGAGAATTTCACAGGCTATATTTAATAATGTTATTGGTTTCCAATTATCTATCAAAAGATCGTCTATCTGCTTTGAGGAGCAGTGTTGTAATATATGGAACATTCAGTCTTTTGCTTGTTCGACGTCCCCCAGTTAAAGTGTGATGGAGGTAACGTTCACACGGTTCATCAAACACAGCAGAGATGTAAAGTACAGTGTGAGGACGTGGCAAAATATTTCATGAATAATTATATGTCGACTTTAAATTCATTTGATGCTTTGAAAGTGGAAACATTGCATTGCCAACGCATATTATGTTCGACAATGCAACAGTTACCAGATTCAATGCAGCGTCGGGTAATAACTCCGCCCACGTCCGTTCTGCTGTCTGAATACAGACACCGAGACGCATCGTGTTGTTGGTTGAACAGATACGGTCTCTCTACACTGTAAAGACACTGATCTCTGATCATGTGTTAGTCAGGCATTACTTTTCAAACTATGATTTGTTCACAGGTGCCCTGAAGTGTACGAGGTTGTCTTAACTGATTCCTAACACGGTGTTGGTCTACTTGTTTATGTCGACAGGCGCTGATGTTGGATGTCAAAGTGAAGCTGGAGAGGGTCGTCAAGGAGAACGAAAGGTAGAAAAAGTTCCACTGGTTTTAAAGTTCAGAGAGTCGATACACAAGAGGAGATGAAACCCAGCTGTTCTGTCATGGCATGTACTCCTTAAAGAATGTAAGAAATGAACCGGCTGACTATCTATAATCATGATACAGTTGAGTGACTGGTTGTATTGTTTTGTGGTAACAGTGAGATAGTAGAAGAAGTAGAGTAATAATGCTACTCTAGTTGTTACTTCTTTCTTTATTGATAATCAAGGCATCGTGACCGTTCACGTTACAGACAAATAAAGTGTTCTCGGTCGGCTGTAATTAAGGTTGTGGCATTATATTTGAAATCTCATTAGTTTTTAATATCAACCCCTACCCTTGCCAGGCTCCATGCAGAGCTCAGGGAGTCTGTGGAGAAGCAGCTTCAGGACCTGCCGGTGGCTTCAGGAGTGGAGGGCAGCGTGCTGGCGGAGGAAGCAGTCGTCAGAAACCTCCACGAACAGGTCCAGCTGTGTGAACAGGTCAGCCTATGACTAGACATATACCGTATGTAGATTAAGGTCACACTGTCTCACTGGAAGTTAGATGAGAAGAACAATGTGTATGTGTGTTTATCTCTGTGCATTAAGTTGTTCTTTCAAGGTGTGTTATAAACGACACCATGTAACTGCTGTCAGGTATTTAGCTTGAATACTAAACTAACGCTGCAGGAGCACAAGTGGAGAAGAATCAGCACGGTGACCCAATAATGTGAGTAATTATTCACCTGATGTTTGGTCATACCCAGACAAAGGGAGGCTGTAATAGCAAAACCCCTAAATGCATTGAAATTCAACTTTTCATTTGTAAGACAAGAATGTGATTTTACTTCTTTCAAAAGCGAGTCTTGCTTTAAACATCTACGTTAGTCTCGCTTGGTACAAGAAGTGGAAGCAGAGGGAAACGCTCGTCCTAGCTCTGTCAAAGGTTCCCGACAACTTCAAACTGTCATATTTCCCTGTTGTTTCTTGAGTGTTTTAAATGTGTAGCAATAAAAAACAAGACATTGTGGTTTATTGAGTAGTTGACTCGTGCATTGGAGTTGTTAACTGCCAACAGCAACAACAGTTGGTCCCAGTGGCTCAACGCTGCACGGCCCTTTCATTTAGTGGTGACTCCCTGACAAGATGCATAACATACAAATAAGACCATTTTGGAGCAGTTCTCTTTTCCAGACGTTAGCTGTTTTCAGTACTCTTAGTGTCTGTCCTCCGTTAGGTTATCATGTCCTGATTCAGTCCCTGAATGCACGGACATGGATGCAACTCGTAGGAAGTGAGCAATTATTTTCTGCCATGCATCAATGCCTCTGAGTGTGTATAAACGTGCAAGCGTGTTTCTGTGTGTAATTGTGTAGGAGCGGTTGCAGGCTATGGAGCTGTGGCAGACAACAGCCCAGGAGCTGGACCTCCTCCAGCAGACCTACCAGAAGACTGCCTCTGATGCACAGATCCACGACACGCACAGACAGCAGCTGAAGGTTCAGTATTTCTGCATAAACATGCAGGCCTTTTGCCACTAGATGGAGCCATTTAATGGCCTCAGTTAATGCTTGATATAAGCATGCGGTAATTACGAGCAGTTAACTTTTATTGAGTGCCTCTTTTTTTTTTCCTGTCACAGGATCAGCTTGTTCAGTTCCAGCAGCACACACACAAACTTCAAGTGGCCAATCAGCAACTGGAATCAGTAAGTGATGGTTAATTAAAAGCTTGTTAAATTACGGCCTCCTAATTAGCCATGGGATCGAAATGCTGCACACCGCTTCGAAATTAACCCTGCTCTAATAATTCATCTTGTAACTAAGTGAATCGGTTTTCCAAATCACTGTGGTAGTTATCCAGAGCTGTCGTGTTGCATAATGGACTGTCCACTCGCTTGGTAATCCTCTAACTAGCACACACTGTTATGCACTAGTCTCTCTCTCACCCACAGTCACATATAAATACAGTCAGAGTCACTGTTTAGGCTCTCTTTAGACAGTTATTGTGCATATATTTATTTACATACATTACAAACCCATGAACACACGTACACATGCAAGCCTTGTGCTTACTTAGGACAGCATGCAGTGTGTGAGGAGAGGGTAATACTATATCCCTCTGATGCATTGTTAATGAGAGGGCTCACCCTGGGCTTCCCCGTCTCTGACTCCTCACACAAGCAGCCGTTTTTATTCTCTGTATGTGAGAGCGATTTGTTGGGTTTGCTCAAAAAGCACCAAAACAGTTTGAAGAGAGATGTTTTTGGTGACAGTTGTTTTTCGGGGTGTGTTTGGAGTCATGCCACACACATGGCAGTCTTGTCTCTCCTGCCACACACAGACTAACCAGCAGCTTCTGAAGACGGTGACGGAGCAGAGCACGGAGATGGAGGAGCTGCACAGCCAGCTCAGGTAACTGAATACCGCAGATATTGAAAATGACTGCTGGCAGCTGTCTTGCTCCGTGAATGTGCTCTATGAGGTCATTTTGACAACAATCAGTTTCCCTCATCAGTTGTGGACTTTAAATACCACAAGTTGCACCAAATAACTGTAAGACAATGGGTACATGCAGGATGCGTCAAAGCGTTGTTTAAGCCCATGCTGGGAACTACAGGTTGAACACATGTTCCAAAATAGTGTAATGTGCATTTTACTGTGTGATTGGAAAAAGCCTTTGCTTCTAAGTCTAAGGAATAGTTTAGGAGTCTAGGAGTGTGCAGCAATAGGGAAATCAATTATTCGCTTTGTTGTTGAAAAGATTGATGGCCCTCTCACATATGTACTTTAATATAAAGCTACAGCCAGCACCCACAGCTCTGTTCAAAGGTAATTACATCCACGTGTGAACACCTGCAATGATCACTCGTCAACACGTTGCATCTCCTCTGCTTAATCCAAGGAGAAGGTGAATGCGTTTTTCCAAAAAAGACCAACATTTTTTAGTGATAACCAAATAACGTATTCTATATATTCTCTAAATGCAAGATGGCAGTCCGGTTTCTACGTTGTTACACACGTGAACTCTTGTTGACTCTCTGTCCTCCTGGTGTAGGCGGGCCAAGGCCGAGCTGAGGACCGCCACGGCCAGAGTGGATGAGATGACCAAACTGACACAAAATATTCAGGAGCAGATGCAGAGACGGGTGAGAGAAGACAACAACTAAACGTACAGAATAAAAATATTCTGCAGAAGAAAATAGTTTGTCCACCAAATGGGAAGGTTGTGAAGAAATACTTGATGAGGAATCTTAAAGGTGAACACCTAGATGTTATTTCTATGGCCTGGAAAAGTTCAATCAGTACTAAGAGAGACTGTAACCACATACTGGGTGCTGTCAGTGTCATCTATTGCATCTTTCCCAACTCACTCTCTGTGGAGCTATCTTTGACTCTCTTAATGACACAACACATTTGAGCTTTTGCACTCTGGTTTGGGGATTCTGGAGAGAGTCTCGGACCTTAAGAATAACATCTTTGAATGTCCGCAGTTCCCTTTAAGACTGAATACGCTTTGAAGTCGTTCTGACACAATCGAAACAGAAGTTGATTTTGTTTCTTAATCAAAATAACGGTTGTTGGGTCACTTTGGGCTGTAGTGGCCACCAATTGTCATTATTCGGGATATTGAACAAAAAGATGAATCCAGTTAATTAAAAAGCAACAGTGTGTGTGTGTGTGTGTGTGTATTTAGGAGGAAGATGTGTTGGAGGCTCAGGGCCGAGAGGACGCAGCAGACAGACGACTCCAACAGCTTCAGGCGGCCTTGAGCCAGCTGGAGGCCAGGTGAGCGCAAGGAAAACCTTCCTTTGTCTGCAACTGTCCTTTTCTGCAGAATAGCTTCAATAATTCATGAAATGTCTGCACCATTGTGAAATGTAAATTCCAATGGGGTGAGGAAATCTCACTAAAGTGTTGAGAATTTCAGCATATTTTACAAATGGCTCACTAGACACGATCACACCACCTTCTGTTGCAAACTGTTGCTGAGCTTGTGGAAGCAGTGAGATGTCAGAATATGTGGGCAGTCATGGAGTTTTACATCAAGATGACAGTTCCCTGTCTTTTCCCCTGCTGCTGCTGCTCACTCGTTTCTCTCCTCTGCCAGACTAAGAGCTGCATCTCACGAGGCCGAGGCAGTTCGCAGAGATCGGACTGTGTGGGAAAGGAAGGTGGGGGAACTCCAGGCACATTGTACCACCCTAGAAGAGGAGAAGTATGAGGCCCTGGCCAAAGTCCGAGAGAGAGTTCAGGTGGCTGAGGAGGCTGCGTTGCAGAAGGACCAGGTGACTGCAGTCATTGTCTATCTAATGCCAATCTCTATCCCGTCCCCGTTTTTTGAAAATCTTTTTCCCAGAACAAGCCTTCCCCTCAATCTGTAAAGCTACAACACCCTTTGACGATCCATCCTCTGTGTCCACATCAGTGCAGCACTTCACCCACTGACATGTGTAGCCGTGTCTCTGTATGCTCTTCCTTCAGGCCCTGTTAAGAGAGAAGCAGAAGACAGAGGAGCTTGAGAAAACAAAGGAGGCCATCAAACAGTTAATCCAGGATGCTGCAGTCCGCACCAGAAAAGAGGTGCGGAGTTACCGACTGTCTGTGTAGACGTTGGAATAGTGAAACATTAAATGATGTCAGCTGTGTGGATGAGGCTTATTTTACTAAACGCTCTTGATTTAATTTTCTCTTTGTACGACTAAAATCTGCTTTCACATACCAAATGTATTGCATCATTATTAAAAGCACCGGATGGTGTCAAGATATTTGGTGCCAACTCTATACTTAAATGACCAAAGAAATTAATATCTGTAAAAACTACAGCAACCCCAGAATTTCTGATTCATAATTAGCCTAACACGGAGGCACAACCTCTCACTGCACTGATGTACGAAGCCAAAAGCAGAGCACTGCTCTCCCCCCCTGCCTAACCTCAGTCAGGGACTTGGTGATTAATGCGCAATTAACGGCTCTTCCTCCCACTCCTGCATAATTTGCCTAAAACGCCTATCAACCGGGTACCCAAAGTAAACTGACAGCGCTTATTGAACCATTGGGAGTACATGTATGGTTTTAGTCTCTATTGAAAGGTAACACTCTGAAGTTTCTTCACAAACAGTCAGAATCACCGTAAGTGCTATTAGCATTGAGCTATGGCGTTTTCAGCACAGTGAAAGAGAAGCATTTTACTTCCGCCTAGATTTGTTTCGGCCAACAGATGGCAGCAGCTATCTATGGCTGGGACTTACAGGCTTGAAAATACTCTCATTCCACAGCCAACAGTCATGACACCTAGTATAAGTTAAAATTTGATAACAATACGACAGTAAGTTGATATTTTACATGTGGTTTACTAAGAGTGCGGCTGCGTAAAAACGCGTTTGGAGACTGGCTTCACCACGTCAAAATACATATACTACTGTTCGAAATTTGAACTATAGTTTATTTATGTTGACATATGGTGAACTATATCATATTTAACCATTATCAACTTTCACAGATTCTTGAAAATTCTCATGAACCAGACTTTAGTCTTCACACTCTGTCCCAGGAACTTGACTCATGGTTTCCAGTTCAGGTTAGAAAACTTTCCCAGCATTCAATCTGATAAATCTGAATATCCCTGGCTTCGTAATTTCATTGGCTATGTGGAGCCTGAGTTTGAACAGGATCTGTTGCGATTGGCTCGAGCTTTACCCAAAGAAGAGAGGCGGGCATTGTCTTTCAAAGCGGACTCTCGTTGGCTGTTCCAGACGGTGGCCGGGCTATAGAAGCTCCTATTGGGTCAAATGAGGTGTCAATCTAACCGGCGGAATGTAGGCTCCATTTTGTGATGAAAATATCGGCTCTGTTGACACTGAACATGAAGTTATGCCCGAAATATGATCTCGATTTATCATATCTGCTGGCTAATTTGAAATGATGCAACAGCCCCCCGTGGGTCTTTATGGACGTACTAATGTGTTTTAGACTAAATCTTTTACTGGATTCGATCGAGTGGACCCTTACCACCTAGCAAGACCGTTTTTGCTGGACTAGCATGCATGAGGGGCACGTTATGGATCATAATCGGTGAGTCATGGTGATATTTTATCGGCTATTTTTGGAGTGCTTGTTTGACAGAGACGTTAACTGTACCTGCTGTTGTTATTGTATCTTGAAATGGTTTGCATAAATCGAATTACAAGAACCGTAGCTTTCTAATGAGATATCACATTAATACTCATCGTTACAGGGCAGTTGTGTGCATAACACAAATATGCAGTTATCACTCTGACGGCCCGCGGGCGGGCCGTCAGAGTGACAAGAGGTTTTAAGCACTTAAACAGTTTAATCCTGTTAATGCAGCCTAGTATGACTGAAGCACTGGCTGTCATCTTAGTCTCTGGCTAGACTTCAACAAGTGATGTTCTTTAAGAGAGTAGCAGTTGATGTGTTTGACTTTCTGTACATTAGAGACCTTCCCTTGATTTTGCCTTTTTAACTTGCAGGACATTTTCTTTTGGAGTTAGAGGTTGATGTTAAACATGGCAGCCACAGATAAAGTTGTTACCCTTCGTTTCCCATCTGCCTCATATTCACTTGAGATAAGTATGTAGAATTAAGAATTCATCCCAAAACTGCTTACATTGGTAGACCGACCTCAGACTTACCTGAGGTTTTAAGTACCACTCAGGCAGCTCTGCATGAGGGTTTGAGTTTCCCAGAAATAATGGTGTTTCCAGGCTTATCAATTATTCAGCTTGGTTGGAACATTGAGCACGGTGTTACCACAAAATAAATACCATGTAGCAGGCGCTATCCACAACTTCTGCTAATAGAAAACCAGAGCCCGTTAAGTTGAACTGTGCCTCACCGTGCAGTGTAACTGCAGCATTAGTACTGTATGTTGTGCCCACACAAGGATGCTTGTGCATGTGAATGAAAGAGATGCATGCTGCAGATGGTTTCATGCTATTCCACTGGTGGACAGCTGGTGAAGAAATGCAGCAATATGTCTTGACTGGTTTTCCTCACCTTAGAATGAGCCGTTTATATCTACGGGTCCTCTTCACAGAGCCAGCTGCCATCTTCCTACAGTAGCCCTCAACTGACAAACTGATAAGGCTATTTGCATTTTCTTGTTTTCGCGCCGGCCACCGTAGTTCTCCTACTCACTTGGCACACAAGTTTCAGTTGGTTGGAATCTGCAACCTCGCCGCTGGATGTTGCCAAATCCTACACACTGCACCTTTAATTCAGATTGGACAAGCGAGCCACATGATCGATTCTAGTGCCCGAAGATTTTTCACCTTGCAAATGCTAGAGGTACATGCAGCAGCCTCCTCTTTATCGGTCTGATTGTTCCATTGCCTCCGGTCTTTAGTGTTAAAAGGACCCTCACAGCCTCAGTGCGTTTGACTGGTGAGTTTCAGGTGATGTTAGTCATTTGAACGTGCTGCCCAAACGTTAAACTGTTGAGTTAAGTCCCCAACTCGAGTACCTTTTTTCCATCTCATAAAGGTTACTGTCTATTGGATATAATTGCAAAGCGATCGCACTGCCCGGATCCCAGTAGTCATGTGACACTATCTTTAACAGGTGGATAATGTGCGTAAGCAGTGCAACGTTCAGATCCACCGTATGGCTGAGGAGCTGTCTGCACTGCAGCTGGTAAGAACTGAGCCTGTTAAAGACAAATCCCCTTCAACGTTACATTAACTCCTTTTTTCAGACTCCACCTGTCTGCTCATGTGTTTTCTATTTTTTCATTCCGACTCCTTGTTCTCTGTCCCACCTCTCTGTAGGAGTGTGCAGATAAAGAGTCTCGGATTGCAAAGTCCCTGCGAGAGACAGAAGCTGTGGAGGAGGAGCTGGAGAAGGTATCAGTGAAACCACAAGGAAGACGCTACGAAACTAAACTCCCGAGTTCTGACGGTGTTTGATTGCATGACTGTAAAGTAGTTTTTGTTTTAGGTTTATAAGGAGGGCAGGGCAGAGCCGGAGTTCAGGAAGATGGATGCCCTTCACCAGAGGTGTCTAGATGCAGAGAGGATGAAGGAAGACGTGAGCCTCACTCTGCAAAGCACACAGAACAAACTGAAAAAGATGGAGATGGAGTAAGTGTAGCTTTGCATTGTATGTTTGCTCTTCACTAGTTCAAACTCCACATATTCTTGTCAGGAAGTTGAGCACTCCACCTTTACTCCATTCCTGCTCACATCCTCACAACAGCAGGGGGAGGTGCCCTACGTGGCTGCCAATAGTGATGGATATAAAAACTAAACCATTTTGTCCTCCTCGACGTCTCTCTCACTCTTTCCTTTCTTGATGCATCTGTGCTTGTGTAGCTACAGCGAGGAGCTGTTACGGTGCCAGGAGGAAGTGCGGCGGCTGCAGGGCTCTCTGGCTGCAGCCCGGGACGACTGTGTCGGTGTAAGCGAGGAGCGGCTCCAGCTGCAACAGGAGAACTTGCAGCTCCGCAAGGAGATGGATGAGCTGCGCAAGGCTACCTCGCTGATCCAAAGGAAGGCCAAACAACAGGTAACCTAACGATAGATAGAAAGGGAAGGAAATGGCGGAAGAGGGGCTCTATACCAGACACTCGGGAAGCTATTACTGCAAGAAATATTTAGAAACTTAAGTTAAAGTTAAAAACCATAAAACACTGATGATATAATAAATGTTGCAATACAACAAGTCATGCTTACATAGTGATACAGGCTAATATTATGCAATGATAACACGAATATCATGGATTTTTATTGTGCAAGCGTTTCTTCTTTCATCTACTGAACTGATGTTGGACCAGCCAGGTGACCTGACACCACCTGACTGTGCTGCGCTCCCTCTAGCTCTCACAGATGGAGCAGGAGTACAACCTGAAGGAGCAGGGACTTGATGCACGCGTGCAGGAGCTGGAGGACAGCAGCCAAAGCTCCAGAGCTGATCTGACGCGCCTCCTCACAGCACAGCAGAAAAGTACCCAGCGCTGGAAAGAAGAGGCTAAGAACCTTGTACAGGCCTTCGAGACTAAAATCACTGGCCTCAAGTAAGAACTTGTGAAGATAGATTTAACGTTACTAAAGAAAGGAAAGAAGGATACAAAACATGCACTGAGAAATGTGCTTCAGGACTAAAATGTTGCCTGTAAAACCCTTAACAAAAGACAGGGAATATAATAGGCCTACTCTAACAATATCTGTCAGTGTGGTGTGTTCTCCTTGTGTAGATGAATGTGAAGCAATGTGGTGCACAAAAAGATTTCTGGTCAAATAAAAGCGTACAATGATAACCAGTCAAATGGAAACTAGTGGATTTCTGACAGACTGTGACACTGTTCTGATCCCAATATCTTTAAATGTACATCAATTTTTACTACAAAAAGTGCAATTCAATACTTTTCTTCTGATACTGCCTGAGGATAGCACTGGACACACTGGATAAAGGACAAAGCAACAGCTGTACTTCACTGTGTTGGAAATATTGTACATGTTGAAACATTTTTAAAAGAAAACTTAGAAATTATTTTTAAAAAGCTTTATTAATGTTTCATCTCTGTGATGAAATGGTTTCTCTTTCTACGTCTGTTTCAGAGCAGAGCTGAATCGGCAGAAGCATCGTTCACACGAGCTGGAGATGCAGCTTGAAACTCACCAGAACACTGCTGCTGAGGTTTGTGCAACACACACATGCACGCAAACAACATGCAGCTCGAGTTTCAGTGCAAGAGTGGCTGGTGTGAAAGGGAGATGAAATGGTGAGTTATTCTGAGAAAATTCTGGTCTTGTAAAAAGAAAATGTATATATTTGTCCTGCATTGTAGGACGCCATCTTCTACATGTTTAACAGTGTGCTCAGAACAGCAGCTACAAGAAGCAGAAGGCATTTTACTAGAAGCCTACAAGTGTCAGAAGTACCAAGCAGCGTTACAAAGACAGTAGTGAATTCATGCGTCCATCCGATGGACTTCAACAGAATATTGGACTGTCAAACATCTACTAACTCTGTGTGTGTGTGTGTGTGTGTGTGTGTGTGTGTGTGTGCGTGTGTGTGCGCGCGTGTGTGGGCGCGCGTGCAGTATGAGAGGCAGCTAGTAGAGTATCAAGAGAAGACGAGTCGTCTTCAGAGACGACTGACACAAGCTGAACAAAAGGCAACTACTGCTACACAACAGGTAACGGTACTCTTCACCCTGACATGGAGAGATGTGTATTTTCCAGTTTCTCATCTCATTTAATACTGACATCATTCATTTATTATGCTTTATGTTTTTCTTTATTTTATTTTAACAGCTGAGTATGTTAGCGTCACAGCGAAGGAAAGCAGCCATGGTTGATCCAGAGACTTTATAACGGCGTCTGTCACTGCTATAGGAACACAATGTGTGTTTAGAGCACATTGTTGTTTTTATCAATATCAACATTTGGCCAAAGACATAAGACAACAATGGTGTTGTCTGTGATCTGGTTATTTGAAGGCAGTGTGTTCTAATGTTGTGCACTAATGTGCCATGGATTGAATGTGTCTGATGTGTAACTACAAAATAAATACCTCCAAATACACCCTGGTCTTTGTTGTGTACACAGAAATACGGTGAAATGGAAATCCAATGCTTCGGGTCCCTCTATGGCATGACATTTTATTTTGTGGGGTTAAAAATATTACACCTGGTTTGGGGAGCCTGGGGGTCCCTGATGATATCAATCATAACATGTGTTGTCTGAGGGTTAAATGCTTCTTTTTTAAGCTGCATAGATGCACAACGGAAGAGAATGATGTTGCTAGGATACGGTAAACTCGGCTCCGGGTCAGCGAACATAACGTGCATTAGTTAACGTTATAACGTAGAGAACGTTTATCCACATTAGTTATAGAAGCCATACCAACACATTTCGTCAGAGCTGAATATTTGGTACGGTAGGCATGTTTGTTTTTATTGTTTTAGGCATGTTTGAATACCTCGAAGAGGTTTTCAGCAAGTTTAACTTAACGTTAGCGTTCATGAGCTAACGTTAGGTCAGATAACGTTATCTTTAACAGTTACAAATCCAAATACGCAGTTTTATTCAGTTTAAGTTATTTTAGATCGATGACAAACAACTCTTTATTTCTAGAGCTGGTTATCGGTTCAACCTTGATACTCGCGTTAAGTAACTTAACGTTACTAACGTTAGCTAATAGAGGCAGATACAGTTCTGCCTTTTCCCTTTGCAGTAACCACGGTGCACGATAAACAATATCGCTGCACAGTCTTGGGAATTTAGCTAAAAAATGAAAATGATCTGTCAAGTATACAGACACAATATGACTAACTAACTTAACGTTACATATGAAGTTAGTTGTGAAAATAAAACAATTTATCTGATAAAATAACCTTTTACTGACGTTACTACTTCACTAACTGCTCCGTCCTGCTGTCCCTCCACCGTCTCAGAGCCTGTAAGGACACATGGCCTCACCGGGCCCTGCATCTCCGAGGTCTGGTGAAAGACGGGGGTCCAGAGGTAGGCCCAGCTAAGACGGGGCGCTTTAGGTTTTATGAAAATGTGTTGGTTATGTCTGACGTGTTTCATTGTACAAACAAGCTCAAATTGTGGCAGCGGCAGCATATAGCACTGACTCTTCCTGTGGCAAGCTCAGCTGAAACGACTTGCCCCGTCAGTTAACGTACAGCCGTTTGGGAGAGGTGCCCCGTCAGTTAACGTACAGCCGTTTGGGAGAGGTGCCCCGTCAGTTAACGTACAGTCGTTTGGGAGAGGTGCCCCGTCAGTTAACGTACAGCCGTTTGGGAGAGGTGCCCCGTCAGTTAATAGAAAATAATTAGCAATAATATTCGTCATTTTTTAACTCGAACTATTACAACTAAGAACAGTCGTACTCTCAAGGACCTTAATGTATTGTCACATTTTGTCAAATAAATTACAAAAAAGTAAAGGCTTAAGCTAGGCTAGGCTAGGCTAGGCTAACGTCAGTTGGCTCTTGTTGAAGCGCACTGATTGAAAGTGTGTATCGTTGCCGTAGCAACAAGTGCCAAACTGACGTTAGCTTATGTTAGCTTAGTTAAATCAAAACGGTTAAACGAAGCACAACTACCAACAGTCGAACTCTCAAGGACCCTAATATGGTGTCACATATTGTCAAAATACAAAAAAAATAAGGCTTAAAACTGGCAACTGCCATGCCGCCCCACCCCCAAATCGTGGCAAGTCACGTGGCAGCTGATCTTGCCACAGGAAGAGCCACTGCTAGCGGCCGCTGCCACAACTTGAGCCAGCTCCACCTTGTTCATTCAGTGTCCGGGGTAAACTTAACTTGAGTGACATCCTGTCCCAGAACGGCTGCAGCTCCCTGAACTACCGAGCGCCACCGCCAGCTTCCCAAGGCCCCCAGTGGTTCAAGACACACAGGTGAGACTTGGCAAAAATATGATCAAACTGACAATATGAAATACCATCTCCTGCACATTCAATGTAGCACTTCAGATGCATTAATATAGAGTCTATCATCCTTAGCTCAGTCAAAAAGTATTTACGGTATATAGATGTTGGACTTTTGTAGATGTCACTTTCTTCGCCTTTATCTAGGCTGTGCTGAAAAGAAGATGGAAAGAACCCAGCGTGCACCACTTAAAGGACCGTGAGCGGATGTATTTTCCAGGCTGGGACACTCAGTTGCCGTCATCTCAACAAACAGAGCAGCCACACAGGCGGCGTAAGAAATTGCCTGTTCACCTACCTTCTCTGAAATCCAGGACCACGGTCAGTGACGGACATGTTTACAAAGAGAATAAGCTTTGCTTGAAAAATGTCCATATAGTGCATGATAGACAGATTCCTCAAAAGTTTCAATACCTGGTGACAAAATGTAGTGTAACGTCAAAATGCTCTCGGATCAATGAGACTCTTCAGGCAGAAGCTTGACAAAGTCTTTGTTTAAGCCCCAATTAATTGCTCATTGACTTTGAATAAGCTCTGTGCAGGAATGTGGAGGAAATTAATTTGCCATTGTGTCTCTTCTCAGATGTCCCAGAATGTGCTGTCAACCCCTATTCCCCCCACTATGCCCCTTTCTCTGAAGAGATACTTGACACTGGAGGAGGTTGAGTACATACCCAGCGAGCGATTGGAAGAGGAGGAATACTACCACTCCAAGCTGATCCGCATTCCCTTCATTGCAAACTTCAAAAAGTGGAAACCGTTTTACATCTGGCGCACCAAGATTCGTGCCATGAAGTTTCATGTGGCCAGGAGGTCCCTCCACAGCAGCTTGTTTATTGTGAATCAGGTATATGACAGTGTGTATGTGAGGGCTGGATGTGCTTTTAATCTGTGCTGATGATCTTGAGTATGGAATTTCATTCTCTGTAAATATGTTCACTGAGCAAATCTCTTACAGATTTACAACATTTTATTACTTAATTAACATTTGTATATGTAATACAGTCTCTAAATCCTGCACTGATGGACATCAGGAACATGTGTTATCAAATCAGTGACACAGACTTGTGTCACATGGAGAAAGAACACACTCACACACTGCAGGAGTTCCAGGACATCCTGAAAAAACAACTACAAGAGGTACAATTGTACATCGATACATAAATTGGTACAGATGTTTGACGTGTGCTTCCTCAGCTGCTCATTGCCCGTATTTGTTCATTATCATCAGGTGTCGAATGACTTGAGGAAGTTTCAAGAGCTGGTGAAGGAGGTGACCGTTTGTGCATGCCGAAACTACTCGACGGAACTTCGAGCCAAAGCAAGTGCGTGCACGCTGAGCGTTTGGAGACACTGGAGTGTACATGCCTAGACCATAATGTGAACAGGTTGATAGTATGCTTTGTGTTTCACAGCTCGTCCTAAGGAAGAGATGTTTGTTGCACAGACCAAAAAGTAAGTCTTTATCTTTAATTCTCTTTGCTTTCTGTATCTATTTGTGTAGCAGACATACCTGCTTTTTAAAATCACAGTAAGCTGTTTTACATGTCACGGTCAAAAAACACAAGTGTACAAAATTAAATGAACAATGGCTGAATTCCAGTTAACTGTTATAGCTGACCTGGGCACCAAATCTGTCAAGCAGTTGGTAATGTTATTAGTAACGCCGGTTATTCTCCTTTGTGACACGTCCATCACATTAACCCAGTTGAACCCTTCTCTGCCCCTCACCTACCCAGCTTCATCCGTCTTGTTGACTATATGGTTGCAAACACCTTGTGCATCATAGTTGCGAATACAGTGGCCAGACTACTGGCTGTGCTCCAAGAGCAGGTACGTGGAACACCCAGCCGTGCCACGATTCAGAGCTGGAGCCTGAGCCCTGAGGTTGATCCTCCTGAAGAAGAGGTGAGTCAGAAGGTAGGCTATTCTTTCAGTATTATTATTGGATTGTTTCAATTTAAACCATGGTAATCACTATATCCATCAAGCAGGTACAGACCAGTGTTCAGTTTTGGTTTTGGTTGGTGTGTGTGTGTCTTAGTCAGAAACGTGCTGTGGTCAACCTCTGCTCTTCTCTGAGCTGATGCTGGACCTCAATGCTTTGACCTACAAACCCTCTGAGGAGAACGTTCAGGTTAGTCTTCCAAACTGTTACGAACTGTTACGTGTTACGCCATTTATGACCCATTTAATTCTCAGTATCTCTTTGAATTACAGGAGACTTTTGCAGAGATCATTGGCTCGTTTGTGAAAACAGTGATGTCAGTGAATACACTTCAAACAGATCCTGATTTAATTGTATTGACAGACCCTGGAGACTATAAGGTAGTAAAAAAAAGCCCTGATGTGTATATTCAGCGTTGTTCTGAAAGTTAATGTGGTTAATATGTCAAAAACATAAAGGTATTGCTGGACTTTACCCTGTAGTTGATCTTTGATAAAGTCAATGTATGAGTTTCTATTTGCGATTGTTGACTTTTAGAACTTTGAATGCGCAAATGAAGATAATTCCTGTTTGGAATCAATCATAGAGAAAGATGACCAACTTCAGAGCTTCATGCAGAAAATCAAGGTCAGTTTATTACTTTGCACAGGTTTCTATCTCTTGAGGTGGCACTTTGTCTGTACAGGCCTGTGTATGTGTCTGTACAGTACTGTGTATGTGTATGT
>NW_022280061.1:4628056-4643901 GCF_004355925.1 Anarrhichthys ocellatus | reverse complement strand
AAAGTGTACTTACACACATTTGAGCGTTTTCATCTGTTCTATAAAGAGAACGAGGGTCTGGATCTGGATGCAATGCGGCAAAAGGATCACGGTGATGCACTTTACATCAACATTGTTTTTGTTACAGATCCCACATCCAACACAAAGAGCTGGGTTCTCATTCATAAAACAGTGCGTAGGAGCCACACTACATGTCTCGGGTCTGTGCCTACACAGGGTACCTCTTGTATATTCTCTGGTCTTTAAACAACAGGTCCATTTTACAAAGCATGTCAGAGGTTTGAGGAGACTTTTTACAATCAAAAATCTACTTCAAGGATCATTTATTGTCATTATGCACCATAGGGATGCACAACTAAATCTGCTGTGCGTATTTTGCCAACTTGCAGAGGCAAGATTACAAATGCGTATTATATTCATAAGCATTGCTTTCAGAACAGGAAACCCTGCTACACCCATCCATTTCAGTTGGTTTTCTTCATTGAGGGACCAGTGCTTGCATCTTTTAGTTGTGCATGTTTCAAATCTTTCCATTTTCCTACAAAAGTGTAGGTATGTGTAAATAATGATCTGTATGGAAAACTGTTGTCGTTATAGCATAACATATTGATACATAACACTCTGGTCACTGTATGTTTCTCTATACGTCCATCTTAGTCGGGGATACAGAGCGCTGTGTTGTGCACCTTTGAGACTGTTAAAGAAGGAAGAGGGATGATGGCAGATGAGGAAGTAGTTTCCAAAGATTTACTCTAGATTGTCACAGTGTCTAATCTGTTCCAGCAAGGAAAACAATGTTATACATTTCCCATATGATGTAAATGTGGACATATTTACATATTTGCATCTTGTAAATCAGACTTGACTTGGTCACAGCAATAAAACAACTGCAGACATTCAGCAAACAAACAAACACAAATTGTAGTTGGGAAGTAAAGCATGCAAAACAGCACAGTTCTTTAAACCGTTGGATGTTGACTGCTTTATCTCACAGATGTGTCCTTTTTTGGAAAAGCGCTGGAGTTATACCACAGTGAGCTTAAGGAGGCCGCAGCCATCCCACAGAAAAGGCGTCTTGGCTCACTGCTTGTGGACAAAACACTGCTCAAAGAAAAGCTTGCGTCTTCCTCGCTCCGCTGTCTGGAGGTGAGGACGAGCAATGTGCAAACACATACAACGCATCAGTTTATGGTTAAAGGGTTATGGAGCTTTAGATCATGATGAACAAGTGATTCAAACAGAGGGGCAGTGATGCCATTCTGTATTGATACAATCTCACTGAAGTGAAAACATAAGCGAGGTCCAGGGCCTCGCTGAGTGAAGACCCTGGGAGAAAATACTTTCTGATATTCAAATACTGATACTGCAAAGCTCTTGAAGGCATGTCGGAATCATTGTTGTGCTCTGAATCTCTGCTCCAGGTCATCCACCAGATGCTTACCCAGCAGGCTAGGGTGAAGCTAGATGCTGTCATTGCCGAGGTTTGTGAAGTCAAGTATGAACTAGAGTCCAGTCCCTCCACCACGGCTGAGTTAGCCAACTCCCTCACATTCTTGGATGAGATTTGGGAGAGGGTAAGACACACATTTAACATTAAAAGCAGTTTCTAGTGTTTTTAGCAAAATCATGATAGTTCATTTTAAATGATATACTCATCAACCAAGTATCCTCTCTACTCTTCTGTCCCATCTTCTCACCTCTTCTCCTATTTGACTTTATTCTACTACACTTTCTTTTTCTCCCTTTTAACAGATTTCGGTGCTTGAAGCGGAACAGGAGACATTATGTCAGATGTACAGTCTGATTAACGTGTACTCAGTTCCGCTGCCAACTGAGGATCTGCTTGTTTTTGCCACCTTGCAACCCTCCATTAACGAGCTGTACTGCATCATCAGTCATGCATTACTGGAGAGGGGCTCCATCGTTGACAAGCTGCACAGCTCCCTGCAGAAGGACATCAAGGAGCTGAACCGTGAGGTCATCCAAACCAAGCTTAAGTCACTTGTACGTGGATACGTTTTAATCCTGTTTCTATTAACCATAGTTTGGTTTACTCAAGGTGTGTCAATATGTTGTTGATTTATTACTTGTTTGTGCTTTCTCATGCGTAGGATCCACAACTCCTTGACATCAATGCAGATTCCTCCCAAGTGCATCTGCTGCTGGAAGGCATCCAGATGTCCATAGACAAGCTGCAGGCCCAGGCCCACGCCTACACCTCCTACCAGGAGAAATTGAAGGTGCTGTCATTTTTAAGATCCTTCATTCGAAATGATTCTAGCAAAAAAACATGTCCCAAGTCAAGTCAAAACGATTTTATTTTGTTTTGAAAGACTGCGTCTAAAGCAGAAACTGTCATTTTATTTTAACTTTACCGGCAAACAAGCCAATTGACCCAAATGAGTTCCCACCCTCTACCTTCTGATGCATACAGGTGGAGGTCACCAACTTTGACACCCTGGAAGAGCTAATTGCAGAGTTTAGGCTGAAACAGCTGCTGTGGGACTCTCTAGAGAAATGGGACTGTTTGTCAGATGGATGGAGGCAGGTGAGTTGTACTCAACACACTGTATCTGAAGGCCTGGACACACATATGCACAGACACATGTCAACAGCTCTTCCTCTCTTTTACCTTTGACTGTGTCCTTCCATATTCACCCATCCCCAGAGCACACTTGAGCAGCTGGACCTGGAGCAGATCAGCTCACAGGTCACAACATATAGCAAATACATCAACCGGCTGGAAGAGGGCCTGTCGAGCAACAACGTACTGACAACTCTTAAGGAGAAGGTGGAAGTCGCCAAACAGAGGGTTGGTAGGACAGAGTGTTTGTTGTGACTGATGTGTGTGTGGCATAAAAAACAAAATGAATGTTATCACAAAAATCTTTTTGAAATGATGTCATAGTAAAATATATACTGCAGTAATTGAATTGGTTCTTGACTGCAGCTTTACTTCTCTATCTAAATGGTATTCATGTGTTCTCCTTCAGCTGCCGGTGATCACTGATCTCTGTAACCCAAGTGTGAAGCCAGAGCACTGGAAGATGCTGGAGTCTGTTGTGGGGATCTCTCTGAACAGGAACCAGCTTACCTTGGCTGCTGTGGAGACGCTCAACGTCTTCTCCTATGGCCTGAAGATACAGGAGGTAACACGTGCTTCAAGGCTACATCATGACCTTCTCTTGCTTTGGTTGTTGCTGACGATTAAAACTATTACCAGGAACTTTCATTTCTTGTTCACTTTGGCGGTCGCTGTGGAAGAAAGCGGTAGTGTTTCTGAGGTCAAGGATAGAAGCACACAAGCTGCTTGTACTTGATATCTTGCCTGTGTATCTCATCTAGCCTGGACAAACAGGACTAACACATCCCTTGACTTGTAGGTGTCAGGGCAGGCTTCAGGAGAGGCGTCAGTGAAGTCCATTTATACAAAGGTGCGTGGAAAGGGAACTACCTTCCAACTACCTGAATATGTGCAATAGAAGTGTACTCTCTACCTTCCAGTCTGCTGAATATGATTTGATTTTAATCATGAGATTTTGATGCACACACAGCCAGTGTGATGACTCATAGTGAATGACTCAGCAATTGCATCTTCGCATACAGAGAATTCAGCTATTTGTACATTTGCAAAGATGCTCTTTAGTATCATATAAAGCTTAATCCATATGTTTTTATAATTAACACTTGTGACCCTATGTGCAGTGGGTGTGTCCTCGTAACTTTTGAGGATTTTATGGCTAGTGCCTGGTGGCGTGTGCCTGGTGGCGTGTTATGAGCTGATGGTTGCAACATGGTGTGATTTGGAGTAAGTGGACATTGGAGAAGCTGGCATTGATAATAGCCAATTAAAATCAATCACCAGGTTTTGTTCTCTATTGATCCTTGCTGCTACTGTGCAGCTCTGGTCTGGAGTTGTCTACTATTCAGGTTTGATACTTTAACTTAACCCTTTACCCTCTGCCCTCAATGAGCCATGTAGGTGAAGGAGGTTTGGTGGAACACGGCGTTCACTGTGCTGTCTCACGGGGAATCTAAAGACGGCTCCATCTTGGGAGGCACGGATGATATCCAGGTGGTAACATGCCGCACACAGTCTTTTGTAGCGCACTAGTAGTGTTTCAGTACTAATTGTGTGTGTTTTCATGTTGGTTTTACTGTGAAGGTACTCCTGGATGACAGCATCATCTCTCTAGGCTGGGTGGCCTCTTCTCGCTACGTAGCTCCCATCATAAATGTGGTGAACATTTTGCTGGGAAAGCTGACCCACTTCAACCAAACACTGGTAACGCTTTTAAAAGAATGGAACATAGTGATCTTTCGTTTGGCTCCTAGTGACTCTTCTCTCGGCTTCTCTCAATGCAAAATGCAAATTGTGACTTCGAATTTGGTCTCAAATGTTACACAGTAGCACTCCCTAGTGGCTGCAAACGAGATGACAACGTTCTTTTGCTTTGGTTATATTTAATGAGTGCTATATTCTGGTTTATGTAAGGCAATACTAACAGGATTACGAGTACATATCATGATTGGCCTTTACCTCTTCAATGATCTTTCTTCTGCTCACATTGTTTTAACCCTCTGCCCCTCTCTCTCCTTCTCCTCGCTCTCCTCTCCTGCCATCCTTGCCAGGATGAGTGGCTTACATGCCAAAGGAACTGGCTTTATCTGGAGAGTATCTTCTTGGCCCCAGACATCGAGAGGCAGCTGCCTGCTCAGTCCAAGATGTTCTTCAAGGTGGACAAGTCTTGGAAGGAGATCATGGCAAAGGTCAAACTGAGGCCTAATGCGCTTCAAGTTGCCACACAGCCTCGTAGGTTTGATGGAAAAATAAGACAAGAAGACATGTACATGTGGAAGGGCAGACAGATTCACACGACAATGTACTCTGTTCATGCTATGCAGATCTGTTGGAGACTTTTCAACACAACAACACTCTCTTGGATGAGATACAGAAGTGTCTGGAAAACTACCTGGAGTCCAAGAGAGTGATCTTCCCCAGGTACACACGCACACACACTTGGTTTGTTACATAGAACGGGGCTTTTACATCATACTCCACATTCTGTTTTTTGTCATCCTATGTTTTTTCTTCCCTTTCCTGCTTATTGTTCCCCGTGCACAAACTACATTTTGAACATGACTATAATATATACAGTGTGATTCTCTGCCTGTTCTCTCTGGACAGGTTACCAGTTGTTGCTCTAAACATCTGTTCCCAGTGAACACGGTGATAAACACCATGTTCTGGATCCTGGTGTGTTGTGTTAAATGCTCTGATAAGTCCTCTACCCTCGCAGGTTCTACTTCTTATCTAATGACGAGCTGATAAAGATCTTGGCCCAGACAAGAAACCCCCAAGCAGTGCAGCCCCACCTTAGGAAGTGTTTTGATGCCATTACACGGCTAGAGTTTGCTTTACTGCCCGAATCTTCTGGGACCGATACAGAAAATGTGCTGGATGTTGGAATACAGGAGACGGACTACAGCAAAGACATCGTGAACATGGTGTCCCCCGAGGGAGAGAAGGTTTGAGCAACCTTAACACCGTTGGC
The DNA here is from genome assembly GCF_004355925.1 of Anarrhichthys ocellatus. Classification (NCBI taxonomy): domain Eukaryota; kingdom Metazoa; phylum Chordata; class Actinopteri; order Perciformes; family Anarhichadidae; genus Anarrhichthys; species Anarrhichthys ocellatus. Next base: position 4,638,346 of record NW_022280061.1, on the reverse strand, counting down.
CATCATGCTCTGTTATATAATCTGTTATTATCTTGTTTCAGTCCTTGCTGAGAGCACGAGTTAACAGAAATACATTCATGTGCTCTGTGTTCTATAACAATATTTAACCCTGTCAGCCATCTTCAATCAAGTTCCCAAATTGTGCCAAAACTTGTGTGAGCAGTAATTAAGGCAAAAACTGGACAAATGTAATTTATGATATAGTATTGTTTTAGAAACTACACATTTGTTAAGAATTTGTTGGTTTGGGAATGTAAGAATGTGACTGGTCTTGTCCTGCTAAATTTTTTACTGCTCTGCAACTGACCTTGTTGTCCTGTGTGTAAGCTCAGGTGGGTTTGACTAAAGGTCTTAAGGCACAAGGCAACGTGGAGGATTGGCTTTGCAAGGTGGAGGAGGCGATGTTCTCCTCACTGCGACGCCTCAGCAAGGCTGCCATTGCTGACTACCAGGTGAAGTCTAGAGAGGAATGGGTGGTGGCTGGACATCCATCGCAGGTACACACACGCAGACATTACATGGATCAGTGCTTTTTATATTGTTTAAGTAATAGACATTTGTGCTGTAGTTCTTAGAGTATAACTCTCCTTGGGTTTGTATTGCAAAAATATAAAATCATTGTGACGCAAAGTTACCAATAAATTCACTTTTACAGATATATTATCTTCCTCACCATTAGAATTGTGGTGATTTTTCCTTTAACTTACTTTCAGGAGCTAACCGAGATATTAAAGGGACAGTGCGTAGGATTTAGTGGCATCTCACGGTGGGGTTACAGATTCGCTCACTCCTCTCTTTCAAACACTGGACTTTCGGACTACTGTTGAAACACTACTGCCTTACAGCACAGCGGGCTCCATGAAGAGGTCCCACTCCAATGCTACACACTGGTCCTTTCTATCAGTTCAGCTGATGCTTTGTGCTTATGCTGTGATCTAACTTCAGTTTATGTGTGTCCACCAGGTGGTGCTGACCATCTCCCAGATGATGTGGTGCAAGGACATGGATGCTTGCCTAGATGGAGACCATGACCACTTTGCTGCCCTGCAGGAATTTGAACTGACTAACTTTGATGTAAACCACACATATCAACACTACTGCTTGCCTTTTCCTCAAACAAATCACTTTTGTTTGCCCAATTTCATTTAACTTTTCAGCTTAAAAGTATGAATACTACGCGTGTCTGTGTGTATTCCAGAGGCTGAATGCTCTGGTGGCATTGGTACGAGGACGGCTGCCTGCTTTACACCGTAATATCATCACTGCCCTCATCACCATCGACGCCCATGCCAGAGACATTGTCACAGATCTAGTCCGCCAGAAGGTACAATAGGACAAACCAACACAGAAACACCAACCAGCTTAAATCAATGTCTGTCCTTGGCTTTGTATGGAAGGTGCAGGAGGATTTTTCAGGTGATGAGAAAATGTTTATAACAACTCACTGCCTTAAAGTAACTTCAGTCCTCCATTTCAGGTGGACACCAGGTGTAACTTTGAATGGCAGAAACAGTTACGCTACTACTGGGACATGGACCTGGACAATTGTGTAGCCAAAATGGCCGTGTCCACCTACACGTATGGCTATGAATACCTGGGAGCCTGTCCTAGACTAGTTATAACACCACTCACGGTAACACATACACTTTGATACTGAGACACACATGACGTATTCTGTCCCAACATTCATTTAACGCTGCATAACACAGAAACCTTCTCATGCATCGGGTTGAATGCTACTGCAGTGAGGTCAGACTGGGAACACATATCTTATCCTCAGTTACACAAGCATCATAAAGATCATTTTACTTCATTCAGATTGTTTGTGAAGCCACAGACCCGTATGGAAAAGACACAAACAACCAAGCAGAGCTAATAGTGCAGCCTATAGCATGTGTGTCCTCTCGTCGGTAGAGCTGACATGTGACACAGAAACACTGCATACTGTGTGTGTCACTGTTACTCAAGCTGTCTTTTATCTCTCACGCTGCTCAGGATCGTTGTTATTTGTGTCTGATGGGGGCTCTCCAGTTAGACCTTGGAGGAGCACCAGCCGGGCCAGCAGGTACGGGCAAAACAGAGACCACCAAGGACCTGGCTAAGGCCCTGGGGATACAGTGTGTGGTCTTCAACTGCTCTGATGGACTTGACTACAAGGTCAGCCATGAAGTGTATTCATCTGTAACCCACATCCTTTTTATTACTCCTTCTGTTTCCCTTCTTTGCTTGTTGGTGCACTCAGTTCTGAATTATTTGTTCCTTTACTTCTTTAATTAGCTCAGGAAGGCTTAACTCACTCTGACTGCACCTGCTAAGTGGTACCACTAGATGGCACTATTGCAAAAGCAGTAAAGTGCCATTTAACAGATACTCTGTACAGAGCCTTGTGTGCTTCTCAAGGATTACCTTAAACCAGTTTCAATCCTTTCCTCTATGTTCTTAAAATGATGCTCTAATGTCTGCCTGTCCCAACAGTAGGTGTTTGAGAAACACAAGACAGTTGCATGCGATAGTATGATAATAGGTATCATACTGTATCTGGCTGTGTGTTTTCATTGCATTAACAATCCAGTAAAAGGCACATTCAGTGTTTCATATGTAAATAAAAGGGATGCCTCATCAAGATTACATCCCAAGATTGTAATCTGCTATAATGTTCACATTGAGAGAAGGTCTTTTAATACAAGTTATTGTTTCTGTTTCTTCTTTTACAGTTTGTTTACATCAGCCAGTTTTCATTCATTAAGATCAGTTGACAAACATACACAATGCTGATATTGCATATATTAGTAATATCCTTTACTTATATATACAACTATATCTGTATTTTATAAACCCCCAAACTTCAGCTGTAATCTGTTTCTCTTCTTCTTTGTCTCCAGACGACGGGGTGCTTCTTTAGCGGTCTGGCTCAGTCGGGTGCTTGGTGTTGTTTTGACGAATTTAACCGAATTGACATTGAAGTGTTGTCTGTCATCGCTCAGCAACTCACAACCATACGAAACGCCAAAGCTGATAAGGTACACACACACACACACACACACACACACACCACTTTGTTAAGACACTGCATACCTTATATGGAGAAGAATTTAGAACATTGTTCTGCTTTCCTAAAATTCTCACAAAACACCAAAAGATAAACTTTACAAATCTCAGTCATTCACTTGACGTTGAGGTACTTGATTCCACTCTAGCAGTGTGAACACCCTGCTGTTATAAATAATCACATTTATGTGTTTTTTTTATGTAAACGTACTGGTATTTAAAGGGTTAAACTCTGATAATGAATAAGTATTGTTCAGCGATGACCAGGGCTGAACTTGGCGAAAGAGGGGAATAATATTGATGTATCAGTTAAGGCAGTTTTTCAGACACAGACATCTGTGTTCTCTGAGCACACCGTGAGGCTCAGTGGGTAAGACTTCACACTGGCTCATGAACGAGAGCATTTCACTCAACTCTGTGTTACGCAGCTGTCAAGGTTTCAATTTGAAGGCCGGGAGATCAAGGTGGTGAGGACGTGTGCTGCATTCATCACCATGAACCCAGGCTGTGCTGGAAGAACGGAGCTACCTGACAACCTTAAAGCTCTCTTCAGACCCATAGCCATGATGGTGCCCAACTACGCACTCATTGCTGAGGTAACAGGCTCTCTGCGTGTGCCTCATTGTATTTGCTTGCTTATTTTCGCGTCATGTCTTTTATCATTCCCTTGTTTCTCTCCCTCCCTCCAGGTGGTTCTGTACTCAGAGGGATTTGAGTCCAGTACGGTCCTAGCGAGGAAAATGACCCAGATGTACAAGCTGTGCTCTGAGCAGCTGTCCCAGCAGGACCACTACGACTTTGGCATGAGAGCCGTCAAGTCCGTCCTGGTCATGGCTGGGTCAGAGAGCATCACACTCACACATACACTGACACACGTGTGCATTCATATAGAGACAAACAAATCATTCACTTTAATCAGAGTGAAAACGACTCATTTTGACTCTGATGAAGACACAGTCGTGTCAAAATGTTTGCCTGTTTGCACAATTAAAGGCTGCAAATCAATCAGTGCACTCAGGTCTCTTGGAGGTTTGCTGTCCTAGAACTGAGCAGCTCCTGATTCAGCTGTAAGATGCACAAAGAACCTCGTTTCAACTCGATTTGAATGGATGTTCTCGACCACTTGTAGTAAAAGTCATGCTTAATCTGCCGGTTGGTTATTAGCTGGAGCTCAGGGAACTGTGATTGGCTTGTGATGCATTGTCTGTCTTTGCTCACGTATTACTTCTGTGAGTCTGCGTGTTCCTCAGTCAGCACACATTCATTCATCTCTAATGTCTCTGATTGTTTTACTTTGTTTTTAACAGTCTTCATTGCCTCTATATTTGTAAGAGTCGATACCCATTCATGCCGATAAGATAATTGTTCAAATATTATTGATATTTGTTTGAATAATAAAAAGCATTTTGAGCATTTGAAACTGACGTAGTTTGTAGTGAACAGCATGTTAACTGAGGATTGTTCTGCCTTATGATCAACATGAAGAAAATAAAGACTAAACAAACGAGTGAACAGGCGTTAGGACCTAAAGAACATAACTCCAGGATAAAGCAAAAAAAGGCACAGCACCATTTTAGGATTGTCAATCAAATATAGCTAGTCATATTGCGTAACAAGTATTTGTAAAATGGCAATGACTTGATGCTTGATGTATACAGTAACACAATGGATGTGTCTGTTCTTAGGCCTCTAAAGAGAGAACACCCCCCCCTCAGTGAGGAGGTGGTTCTGATGAGAGCCCTGAGGGATTCCAACCTGCCCAAGTTGCTCACTGATGATGCTGTGCTGTTTGGGTATGCCTCTCACACATCTTACCTCTGCTGCTCCAAGGACACGACATTCACATATTACACCAGCCTGCTGCACAATTAAGAAATGAGAAAATGATTTTTTTTTGACGTTGTTATATGTGAAAACCTTATGTGTGTTTGTATTATGCCAACAACCCCTCCAGTGGTATCCTGTCTGACCTCTTCCCCGGTGTGAGTGTTCCTGAGCGTGACTACGGTGAGCTACACTCCGCTATCCTGGAGTCTCTGGTGAAGAGAAACCTGCAGCCACTGGCTAGCATGACCAAGAAGGTACAGTGGGGGACAGTGGTGTTCCTTAATTAACTCGTTTTTAATTTCCTTATGAATATTTTTACTTCTGTAAAACACTTCACATGAAGTATGTACATTTTAAAAGATTCGGCCGGTATTATTCTCTGTTCTTCTGAACATGAAGCGGCTGTGGATCAACAGGTAGAGCAGGTCATCGTTAACAGAACAATAGTTAGGCCGGTGCACGATAGCTTGAATATATGTTTTATAATAATCTAATAATTTGACAACATGTTAAGTCCATGGCACAGAGAAATCAAGCTTTGGCCACACAGGCAACAGCTGTTCACAGGTTAAATTCTTTGTCTTTGTATTATCTTATGTTACCAATAATGAAAATGATAGATTATGGCCAGTCGTCTTCAAAACCAGCCCTCATTCCTCCTTTCCTCTTCTTTTTCTACGAGCAGGTGATGCAGTTGTATGAGACCATTTTAGTGCGTCATGGTGTCATGTTGGTCGGGCCTACTGGTGGAGGTAAGACCACCGTCTACAGTGTCCTGGCAGACGCACTGGAGACCCTCCACGGCACAGGGCACGCGGCTAACAACCCTTTCTATCAACATGTCAAGACCTATGTTCTCAACCCCAAATCTGTCACAAAGGGAGAGCTCTACGGAGAGGTACGGCAGACAATAGAACAATAAATACACAACAGCTTCTTTACTCCTCTCTCTACATTCATCCATTATCCTCCTCAACCCTTCAGGTTAACACAGTAACACTCGAGTGGCGTGACGGACTGATGGCGCTGAGTGTCCGTGATGCGGTCAGCGACACGAGTGCTGCCCACAAGTGGGTGGTTTGCGACGGGCCGGTCGACGCCCTATGGATTGAGAACATGAACACAGTGCTGGATGACAACAAGATGCTCTGTCTGGCTAACGGCGAGCGAATCAAACTTACACCATCCGTCCATATGGTGTTTGAGGTTAGAGCTGACCTCAGTGAATGGAGAGTTTCATGTTCTGTCCATTCAATAAGCAGTTTTCTATTTTTATAGTGTCAAAGACAGGTCCAAGAATAAACAACTGGAGCTTGAATACGAGTTTGATGCTTTCTGTTTCAGTGAATATATACATGGTCCTAGATTATCTTATCATTATCTTTCTTTAACTGTGTTTCTCAGGTCCAGGACTTGGCTGTAGCTTCTCCAGCCACTGTCAGCCGCTGTGGGACGGTTTATATCGACCCAGATGAGCTCAAGTGGATGCCCTATGTCCAGACGTGGATCAGTGGTCTCGGAGCCAAGGTTGTACATGTTGTATCTCTGTCATCTTTATAACACTATTTGAAATTGCAAAATGTCTTTTGGAAGTGGCTAAAAGCAAAATCATGCTTATTGTAATTGAGGATCTAATGTAATGTTGTGTTGTGAGACTGTGACTGTTAGTGCACTGGTATATGAATGTTTATGTGCTTTATCAGGCATTACAAGGAGAAGAACTTAAGCTTCAGCATTACAGTTCATGACAGCACATCACATCAAAGCCCTGACCTTTTAGGAAGACTTAACACCACAGTGAGAGTGGATCATCTCTCCCCTGAACGTTAGACTCTCTCTCTCTCTCTCTGCTAATGTCTAATTAACTGAGATGAGTCTGTTTGTTGACATTGTATTTATCTGAACATCTGTCACATGTTCTTGTGCCTGCTTTCCTATTCTCTCTCCACATTTATCTCCCACCTTTGAGTTCTTAAACCTCTTCATTACGATACTTTTTTTTAAAAAGCAACATATTTTGGTGAAAGTGACCTTCTGCGTTTGTCTGGGATAGCTTTGATTGCACAAACACATGTGTGGATTTGTTAGAGTTAGAGTTTATTAGAGTTTTTAATTAGTTTTGAATTGATTTCCACTGAGATATTCTAACTGAGGGAGTGTGTCTCTCGGGGACAGGGAGGGCATTGGCTGTCTTCTCTGTCTAACACTTGTTTATTCAGCACCTGCTCAAAGAATAGTTCAGCACATGTTTGAAGTCCGCTCATCCCATTTCTTGCTCATAGATGAGGAGATTATTACCACTCTCATGTCTGGCCTTTACATTTGAATCTACTGCCAGACATTGAGTTCAGCTTTGCGTTAAAGCGAGCCTTGCTCTGTTCGGAGGTAAGGAAGGCCAGTGAGCTTTAGCGGTGCGTTTTCCCAACATGTCGAACTCTATTACTCTAAGTCAAACTAACCAGGTGGCCTCAGTGGTTATGTACTCTAGATGAAAGTAAAGATCACTGCACCAGCTTACTCTCCTCTTACTGCATCCATCTCTTCACTCCATGCTGTCTCTACAGCTCCCAGGCCCAGTGAGAACATACCTGCTGGAGCTGTTTGAGCAATACGTGGAGAAAGGTCTTCAGTTCGTTCTGAAGTATTGTACCCAGGCCGTTCCACAGGTGGACATCAGTAAAGTGACCACTCTGTGCTCCCTGTTGGAGGCACTGCTGCTGGGCAAAGGGGGGCCAGACCTTCAAATGGTACATTAAACACAAGATTTAACTCTCACTTTAGTCTGTTTCAGTTCTCTCCATGGTGCCACACAGGACCTCGTCTATCAGTGCACCATAACTTAGCACTTTAATAACAAAATTCAGTTTTGTTTTGGGCAAGGTCAGATGATAAGATCAGCATCTGCTCAAACCACACACAACACTAATACTTTATGAATATAGATAGACCTATATATAGATACATATAGAGTGGACCACACACATGCCTACAGTAAATAAAGGTTACACATAATTAGAACCACACCGTTCTACTACTTATTACCACACACTTTCTTCCCTTTCTCTATCTGTCTGTGTGTGTTCGTGCAGGAGTCCAAGCACCTCAACAGCATATTATGTCACACCTTCATATTCTGCTACCTGTGGGCAGTCGGAGGAAACCTGACCACTTCTCACTGGGATGCTTTTGACACCTTCATTCGAGAGCAGTTTGAAGGCAGCAGCAATGCTGAGGTAGATATACCTGTGCACACACCCACAGATACAGACACATACGGGTTTACAGGATGGAGGGGTTTTGGAATTATTCATATCACACTGAAAATCATGTCCAGTGTCGCTGTTAAAACTCTGTCAATCAAAGCATTTTTGGTAACGCATGTCGATAATGTATTTTAAACCTACTTATAATGTATTATAATCTGCTTAAAGTACTGTATATATATATAGCTTTAAGCACTCAGATATATTCATAATCAAACAATTTATAAGGTCAAGTATCATAATACATAAATGCCGGTCACTCACTGACATTTTTGCATATCACTATTGTACTTTGCCAGCTTTGTAGAATTATGGATTGGTCGTTATAGAATAGGCTCCAGGCTTTATTGTCCCCGAGGGCTAATTCATCTCCACAGCACTGTAGATGTCAGTCAACAATGCCGACAACAGCACACACTCAGCTGCATTCAGGCCCTGCTAAATAGAGCTGAGGTTGACCAGTAGGTGGATCGGTAGATTGGAATGAATGATGGTCTGATACAACAACAGGTGGAGGTGGCAACTTAGTTAACACTTGACTGACAGTCTTTGGTGGCTCCTTTTCTATCTGTCGTCAGTGTGCTGGTCGGAGCTGAGTCTACTGTGCAGTGTCACTCCGAGGCATTTGAGGTTGTCAACTGTCTGGTTATTGATGATGATGATGGAATGCTGAGGTGAGGAGGGACCCATTGTGATTTTCTTTGTCTTGCTGACATTGAGGTGAAGATGGTTGTCTTTGCACCACTGGGTGAAGTGTGCAGCTGTGTGGTGAGAGTCCAGAGCAGAGAGGTTACACTTGAGATGGATCATAAGATGCCTTTGAACATCCATAAAGAGGATCCTAACAAAGTTGCCTGATGAATCCAGTCCACAGCGTCGTAGGGCGACAACTGGCAGAATGATGTTCAGCAGCATCTTCTCCAGGCTCTTCAGTATAATACAATGGAGGAAGGTGGGGGCTGACGTTATGAGTTCTTTAGCCTAACAAGAAATGGAAAGTGAATTGTTTGAGAGGTTTGTCGTGGTTGGTAGTCGTGGCAGATGATTGAGTTGAGGAACAGGACTCACTTACCTGAAGGTGGATTAGCATGTAAGTGAGTATCATCTGGAACATCTCACACGCTTCCACATCCTGTTCATCTCTGTGTGCATAAGGAGCTGATGATGTTGTTGTTTTTTGTGGTGTTGTGTGTATTTGGGAATTTCAATATTATTTAGGTCAGAGAACAGATTGTGTGGATGTTGTTGTGTTTACAATGAGATGAAGGCCGTGCAGCCAACTCCCAGCTGTTAGCTTGATGTAACACAAAAGGCACACGCATGCTCACACATCAGTAACGGCAGCATTCAGGGAAACAAATGCCGCAGGGCTACAGAGACTACAGTCAACAGCAGAGTAAAGCAAGTGTCTTCAATGCCTGTTTTCTAAGGAGGTTGTTTGGTCATTACACTATATTTGCCCAGTTTCATGTGTGTCAATTAATGTGCGTTTATGTGTGCCACGTAGCTCCCGAAGCATGGCACCTTGTGGAGTGCGTATATGAACTTCAACCAGAAGCGTCTGGAGCCATGGGACAACATCATCCCTTCATTCAAATACAACAGGGAGCAGCCCTTCTTTGAGACGCTGGTCCCCACCACAGACACCGTCCGCTACGGCTACCTGATGGAGAAACTGTTATCTGTGCAGCGGTCTGTACTCTTCACCGGCAGCACTGGAGTGGGGAAGGTAAGGATTCATGGAGACAGTAGGAACAACACCGGGACATACTGTACTTTAAACTGTAACACACCGACCGAATAGATGGAAATAATTTAACCCTTTAGCCTCACTTTAAAACAAAGGTTCTCTGATGTCCTCAGAGGACAGAAATGTCTTATTATATAACAATGTTATTTTCCAATTTTACTGAGTGAAATATTTTTAACCAGCATCAATCCTGCTCATCAATATATCAGAATATTTAGCCTTTAAAGGCCAGTTTCTTTACATAATGGTGCTGTTGTTCTTTTATTACAACAAAACAAAACACAAAAGCTTGATTCTTTTCTGTAAAATGCAAGATTTCTGTTGTTTTCACAGCCTGGACAAGAAGTTATCTGTGTGAGTGGTGGTGATGTGTTTGAATGTGTCCGTCCCTTACAGTCAGTG